>NC_081407.1:632801335-633166335 GCF_030272615.1 Cryptomeria japonica
AGGCTTGTGTTTAATAATGGCAGTGAGAGCAAGAGTAGACTACAATAATAGGTATGCGTCTGCCTCTCATAATTATAAAGATGCTCTCACGAAATCCATTCTCTTTTTTGAAGGCCAAAGATCCGGCAAGCTTCCTTCCACTCAGAGGATGAGATGGAGGGGAGATTCTGCCCTTGCTGACGGAGCTGATCAACACGTATGTTTAGTCTAGTCCATTTCATATTTATTTTTTTGTTCAGCCAATGCTTACATAAACTGGGCTTTCATGTAGCTAAATGATGTTGTTATGGCGGCAGGTGGATTTGAGCGGAGGATACTACGACGCAGGAGATAATGTGAAATTTGGGTTCCCAATGGCTTTTACGACCACCATGCTATCTTGGAGCGTGGTGGAGTTTGGACAGTACATGGGTGATGACCTCCAACATGCAATGGATGCTGTTCGTTGGGGTACTGACTATCTGCTCAAAGCCACTTCTCAACCGGGAGTAATATATGTGCAGGTTTGGATTCTTCATCCTTTTCAGTCATTTGCTAGTTTTTGGTTTCACTTTGTTCTTTTATTTCTAATAATGGAAGTTTTACATGATAAAACTAACAGGCTGGATTCATATATTTGTATTTGGTGTTGTGCATTTAGGTGGCTGATCCTAACATGGATCACAGGTGCTGGGAGAGACCAGAGGACATGGACACTTCTCGTAATGTGTACAAAGTAGACAGTCAACACCCAGGCTCAGATGTTGCTTCTGAAACTGCTGCAGCCCTCGCAGCCGCCTCCCTTGTCTTCGAATCAACGGACAAATCTTATTCTAACCTTCTCCTTCAAACTGCAATGCGGGTAAAATTTCAATTACTTTCACTCATATTTGTGGTAGTATTATACTCCTCTGTTTTATCAGTCCGAATTTTTATTGAAAAAAGTTGGGTTTAAGTATTTTGATCGGAAATTTTATTCCTTTCTCAGGTGTTTGATTTCGCAGATAAGTATAGAGGATCTTACAGTGACGCCCTCTCGTCTGAAGTTTGTCCATTCTACTGCTCCTACTCTGGTTATCGTGTATGTAGAATACTCAATCTAAAATTATTATGCAGATAGACTGCATTCTATAATGATAAACAAAAAATAATAATTCTACCATATAAAACAAAGATTATTTCATTTTCATTTAATGTTGGCTGAGATAGTCCTCCTCAAAGGCTACTTACCCTACCACATTGGGACCAAGTATTCTCTTCCTCTCTTATCAGCGATTCGGAATCCGCTTCCCCTGAACACCTCCACTTGAAATTTGTCACAAAAATTAAATTTGATTTGTTTTTATTTACCTTAACAATGATATCTACCAGTTTTTTCACTTAAATTTTCTAATATAAATATACTAGTTTTTCCACGAGCAGAGCCATGGACGTATGTAGAAGCGACTAACCCAAGAAAAATCTTTTGCTGGCAGGACGAATTACTGTGGGCTGCAGCTTGGTTGCAAAAGGCGACAGGGAACCCATCGTATGTGAACTACATTCAAACAAATGGGCCCAATTTGGGCGCTGACGACGGCGATAATATCTTCAGCTGGGATGAAAAGCACGCCGGAGCCCGAGTCCTTTTGGCCAAGGTTTAAAAATGACGAAAAGAAAAATTTCACCACAGTTCCTTATTCTATAATTCTTAGTACTAAAACTTGACTCTTCAAATTTTGTTTGGCAGGAATTTCTCGTTAAAAACGTGAAATCCCTAGAGGATTACAGAGGCCATGCTGATAGCTTAATTTGCTCCCTTCTGCCCGAAACTTCATCATCACAATACACGCCAGGTTTCACTGTTGCATAGATTTTAACTCACTTCTGTTTACATTCAATATATAGTATATACAAAAATTCTGTTTATGTTGGATATGTACACAAATTCATTACTTGGCCTGATTTCATGGTGTTGCAGGTGGGCTTCTGTTCAAGATGAGTGAAAGCAATTTGCAATATGTCACCTCCACGAGCTTCTTGCTTTTCACTTACGCACAATATTTGGACATTTCCAAGCAAGTAGTTAAATGTTCTAACGGAGTAGTCACTCCCACAAGGATCCGTACCCTAGCAAAAAGACAGGTGAATAGACAATACGAAACAGTTTGTTTCTATATATTAATGAAACCCTCAAGTGACTGAAATTATTTCACCGTTCTGTTTTTTCAGGTTGATTACATTCTGGGAGACAACCCCCTGGGAATGTCATACATGGTGGGGTACGGTACAAAGTTCCCACAGCATATTCACCACAGAGGATCGTCGTTGCCTTCAGTTTATCACCATCCTCAGAAAATATCGTGCAATGATGGTTTCAATTTAGGATTGAATGGCAATGGCCCGAATCCAAACATTCTGGTTGGAGCAGTTGTTGGAGGGCCTGATAACAATGATCAATTCAGGGATGATCGTAATGACTATTCGCACTCTGAACCAGCTACTTACATTAACGCTCCATTCGTCGGCGCTCTTGCTGCTTTAGCCCGCTACATGTGACCGTCATCTTATCTGTAAACTATATCCAAGGCTCATAATCTTCCCTATAAAAGTGGAAGGATATTGTCTTTTCAAATGTCAACCTTCACGGAGTTGTTAATTAATATAATATAATATCGTGTTTTCTACTTTGCAACAATTATTCTTCCTGCGTAAATTACCTAGATAGTGCTCTATAACTTCCAATTATATAACGGAGCCTGCCATAACAAATCCACTCAACATATTGGAATGGACTGCTCTGACAATTAGTGATATTTTACATCTCCTCTAAATGAAAAAAAAAATATATATATCTTATTTTTATTAAAATTATTTATCATTTAATATTTAAAAACAATCAAAAGAAAATTAGTATTTAAAGAGTTTTAGTTCAATTGATAAGATGATGTTATATTCTTTGGTTTATGCTTTCTGCTAAGGATCATAACACTAGATGCATGATATAAGGGATGAGGTTGGCATCATGGTTATGATGACTTTACTGAAATGGATACTCCTCATTTCTTGGCTCTCAACCAAAGATGTATCGATATAGACTTATGCTCCTATAAGAGAAGAGGTTGGGACCATGGCTAGGGTGACTTTAGTGGAATGGTTACTCTTTGCTCATTGGCTCTCAACCAAAGAAGTATCAACATAGACTCAAGCTCTTATATTGAATAGAAAAACACACACATTCAACTTTTTATTCTCTACTTAAACATTATGCTCTTGAATGACTTAATAGTTCCTTGTAATTTTGTACCTCTTCGTTTTCTAAAAAGTGTAAACAATTGTCATCTTACTAATGAATTAAGTGATTTAAAAAGAAAAAATATTCTTTTTTATCCTCCTAAATCACTTTAAGTTTCAAGCTCTTGAATGGTTTGATAATTAATAGAAATTTTATAAATTTTCCCTCCTAAACAGGTGTCAATAATTGTTTTCCATCTATAGAATTCAATGATATTTAAAAAGAATTGAATTAAACACACTGATTTTTTTCTCTATAAGAACAAAATAATGATATATAATATCCCAATCTCTTAAAAAATCATAATTAATTTTTTCTATATTTATTTAGTTTTAAAATTATTATTTTGTTGTTTGGCAACAAGAAATATAGATGGTCAATATAAACCATATAAGAAAAACAAAACATAGGCCCACCATAGAAAAAAAAATTGAATTTGATTTGATTTGTTATTAAAAAGTCGAAATTAGATTTAATTTGTTTTAAGAAGATAGAATTTAAATTTATTTATTTTTAATTATCTTAAATAATACTTATCAACATAGATTAAAATTTCCATAAGAAAATAGACATAACACAAGGTTTTATGTATGTTTTTTTTCTAC
This sequence comes from Cryptomeria japonica, assembly GCF_030272615.1. NCBI lineage: Eukaryota > Viridiplantae > Streptophyta > Pinopsida > Cupressales > Cupressaceae > Cryptomeria > Cryptomeria japonica. The sequence goes on from NC_081407.1 coordinate 632,805,194, forward strand.
CATATAATTTGTTTCGAATTTGAAACCGTAAATATTTATCAACTGCCATTTTGCAATTTGGATATTAGTTAAAATAATATTTGATTATATGTTTATTATATTCACCTGTGCATGCATATTTAAGTAGAATTTCCAGTTAAAATCAAACCTTGACAATATTCTTCACACTCATTAATAAAAAATAATACTATGTTGAAAACAAGACATATCAATATGTTGAGTCAAATAAAGCATAATTCACTGTCCAAAAACTATGTCCAACTGAATGAATATAAAAAATTGATTTCCCTACATTATTGTTCACGCTCGCTCCCATGTTGGAGTGACAGAGATAATGTTGACATGCAAAATTGACATTTGCAGTCTCCAAAACTAGATCTGGTCAAAATAGTGGATACAAGTGCCGAATCGTGACTCTAAACTTTCTCTTATCTCTATACACATCTAATCGATAAAGACCAGATACAAAGTACGTTGAACATATATGTGAAAGCAAAAAAATGTACAATCCTCCAAGACTTCATTTAAACAACGACTGAGTTGGTTTAACAGATGTTTCTATTTTACCAACAAATGTGGAAGCCCGAAAAAGATCAGGGCAATACTAGAAGAAGTTGATTTTCCATGAATGAACTTGTTTGCTTTTCTTGTAACTTGTCCCTCCCGCAAAGCTTATATATGAAACGACAAGATTTATTTGAAGAGAGTCGACCACCAGAATATTAAAGAATTGAATTAGCGTACACAAAGTACAAATGTTCAAGAAATGAATTAATTTAGCTCCACATATACCTATAGTGATACGACAGTGTAAACTTACCCACATTGTAGATTCAAAATCAATTACAAAACACAAATATATTTTAACACACATTAAACTTTTATTTATTCAATATCTATCATATCATGATTTACTTCTAAATAAAGGTTACATTTTTATCTGCCTAACAATACAAAAGGCAGGAAAAACTTTCAAATGGAGTGGTGCGGTCGAGGAGCTGTGGGTAGGGTTTCTGGCAAGAGCGGCGACAAAGATGGAGTTGAAGACCCAGATGGTGGGGGTTTCTCTAGCGGCAGATTTTTGTATGGTCTGTTCTTCTTCCTCAATGGCTTTGTTGGGTTGTAGTACCATTAGCGCGTTCCCCTTCTTGGGTGGGGTTGGGCTCTTTGCTCATTTGTTGTTGCGGAGATGTTGGATGTTGCAGTTGAGGTTGAGATCTTTTTGTTGGGTCCTCTTAGTGGATGGCTTCTAGGGTCTGTTTCCCATCTGTGCATTGATGGATGTTCGGCTTCCCCCTTTACTTGTTGTAAGGGATTCATCTAGGATCCACGAGGTTTTTCTGGAGTGAGATCTATGGTTTTTTGGGGGTTTGTCCACTCTCCTACTCTTCCCTTTTGTTTTCTCTTAGATGGGTCGTTTGGTAAGGTATCTATTGAGGTGATACCAACTCCTATAGAGGCAGAGTTGTGCCTTGCTTTTTTTCTTGTGAGTAGATGCAAAGGGTTGTTATGGGTGGCTGCTTTCCTTTGAAAATCTTTGTGGTCTTTCTCTCTTCTGGTTTTGGGGTCCACATTAAATCTCAGAGATGTGGGTTTGGGGAGCCTTTTAAACCCCACGGGGTGGATCTTTGTGGTTTCAAATGCTCTATGTTAGCCCCTATTTTATTGTGCCTTCTGAAGGTTAAGGGTGCCCCTTTAAAACCGTTTTTTTGTAGTATTTCAGGCTTTGATGGTGTGATCTTTTCGAGATTCCCACTCAAGGAGGGATGTTCTATGACTTTCTGCAGTGCTTCCATGGCGTGGTTTATTATGTTTGAACAAATGCATCTTGGGGTCTTTCTGCCTTTTCCTTTTGAGGTGGAGGTGGATGTTGCTAGAGGAGACCTATTTCCTATTGAGGTGGAGTCAGATGTTTCTTGTGCTACCTGGGATCTTTCTGCTATTTTGGGAGTTATTGTTGCTGGCCATGGTGGCCTTGCGGGTGCCTTTTGAATCCCCCATGTGTGTTTTTCAGGATTTTTTTTTTATTGGGTTTGTCGATTGTGGGAGCCTCGTTATTCCCATAGGCAAGCTAGATGCTTGCAATTTTAAAGAGCCTAGTTTGGCCAGTTATGGTTTTTGGTTAAGGGTTAGTTTTGCTAATGGCAGGTTGAACAATATGTTACAGGTTAAGGGAGGCTGGGAAAACCCTTGTTTTCTAGTTTTGGGAGCCAATTCAAAACCCATTATGAAGGTTAGGGGAGCCTTCCAAAACACCATGAAGGTTAGGGGAGACTTTCAAAACCCCATTAGTCCATATTATGAGTATATGTTGATCTATTGTAATCTGGTGTTGTTAAAGGTGATGGGTGCCTGGATACACCCATGGTTTCATCTATAGGTTAAGGGAGCTTTGTAAAAACCTTGTTTATGTGTTAGGGATGATTCTATGTCCAGTTTGTGGTTTGGTTGCTGGTATGTTGACATTTTTTTCTTTGAGTAGTGTTGTACTATGGGTTCCACATCCAGGTAAAATCTAAGGGTTTTGAGTCCCTTCAAAACTTGTGGAGTTTTGGGTCCCCTCAAAACCTGTTTACCCTTAATAAAAAACAATACAAAAGGCAGTATTTTATAGAGGTTGTAGCCTCTAAAAACACAACAGTTCATTGCATCACCAATAAAGAAAATTCTAAAACATGAAGTTGTCATCTATAAAGATTTACCAAAACCACAAAAAACCTAATTTAGAATCTATCTCTAGAAATTGCAATTACATTCTTTACATTACTAATTTCATTTCTAAATGCACGCTAGCATCACTATCCAACATTGCAAAGTTTATATAGAAACTCTAGGAATATAATTTTTCTAATTGGAGTTTTGAATGAGTATGCACATGTGAAACTTCTATTTTCAGTTTTCCTTCGATGAATCCAAGACTTCTATTTATTGAGGCAATTGTAATGCTTTATTTGTCTCTAATCTTTTGATCAATTGATAATTGATCATGTGATCAAAAGGCTTTTTGTGTATTCAATCTGAATGAATAAAGTTTCATATGTGTTAACAATTTGTGTTATTGTTATTGAGAAATTTTTATGTGTCTCTTTTATTTTCCTCAATTGGTATCTCACCACAGTTGGATTTATTTTCTTAAGCATAAATTTGAAGCCTTTGCATTCTTCAAGAATTTTAAAGCAATGGTTGAGAAGAAGAGTGGGTGTCTTATAAAGATTCTCAAAACAAATAAAGAGGGAGAGTTTACTTTTAATGAGTTTGGTGATTTTTGTATTAAGAATGGCATACAAAGACAACTTACTACTGCATATACACCTCAACAAAACGTTATTTCTAAAAGAAAGAATTTTACCATTATGGAAATGGCATGAAGCGTGATGCAGACAAAGAATCTTGCAAATAATTTTTGGGGAGAAGCAGTTGCCACTACTGTATATATTTTGAATCAAAGTCCCACGAAAGCAATTCAAAACATGACTCCAAAGGAAGCTTGGAGTGGTCACAAGCTTTAAGTGGCTCATTTTTAAGTCTTTGGTTACCTAGCATATGCACATGTTCTAGTTCAAAAGTGGAAGAATTTGGATGCCAAATCCCAACTTTGTATCTATGTGGGATATTCTATTGCAACTAAAGGATATAGATTCTATAATCCTGACACAAAGAAATGGATTGTTAGTCGGGATGTGATTTTTGATGAAGGGGGAGTGTGGCAATGGAAAGAAAGTGTGCAACAAAACTCATCAATAATCACCAACATGGAAGATAATAGTCTTACTCCTCTCCCCACAAGCTCAAATGAAAGTTCAAGTTCCAATTCTAGTCCTCCAAGCTCACCAATTTCTTCTCGTAGTACAAACTCGGGTGAAGACTCACCTCCACCATCACCTTCAATATCAGCTCCAAGAAACGTATGGAGTTTTGTTGATATTTATCAGAGTGCAAATACAACTCCAGTTGTTAAATTTGCTTTTCTTACTACAATTCAAGTTGAACCCTCTATGTATGAAGAAGTAGCAAAAGAACCTGTATGGGTAAATGCTATAAATAATGATATGAATTCCATTTGTAAGAATAATACTTTGGTTTTAGTTCAACTTCCCAAAATAATCAAGTGCTTGGTGTGAAATGGTTATATAAAGTCAAATATCATGTAGATGGTTCAATGGAATGACACAAGAAAAGATTAGTTTCCAAAGGTTTTGCACAAACTCCTAAAGTGGATTATTCAAAAACTTTTGCTCCTATGGCTAGACTTGATATAGTCAAGATTATATTGGCTATTGTGGCTTAATACAAATGGCCAATATTTTACATGGATGTTAAATAGACATTCATGAATGGTTCTCTAGATGAGGAAGTTTATGTGGAACAACCTATGCATTATTAAGTTCTAGGAAAAGAGCACTTAGTCTACAAGTTGAAGAAAGCCCTTTATGGGTTAAAACAATCTCCTTGTTCCTTGTAGCTAGGATTGATAGCTATTTCATGAAGAAAGGATTCAACAGAAGCCACTCATAGCCTACCTTGTATGACCAATGTATTGATAATGATATTCTTATAGTTTTCCTTTATGTTGATGATATAATTTATACAGGTAACAACAAAGCTCTCATGGAGAAGTATCAAGAAGAAATGAAACAAGAATTTGAAATGTCAAAATTGGGACTCATGCATTATTTTCTTGATATGGAGGTACAAAAAACATCAAAGGGTCTATATATATTTCCCAAACCAATTATGTAGTTGATTTGTTGAAGAAGTTTAGAATGGAGGCATGCAAAACACTTGCGACCCCCATAATACTTCATGAAAAATTAACCGAGGAAAATACAAGTCCCAAGGTTAATGCTACTTTGTATAGAAGTTTGGTTTGTAGCCTCATGTATCTCACAACTAGTAGACCCAATATTATGTATGTTGTGAGACTCATCTCTCTATTCATGCATGATCCACATGAGTCTCATTGGCAAGCCACTAAAAGAATCATGAGGTATGTGAGAGGTACACAAAATTTTGGCATTTATTATAATCCCACTGAAAAGTTTGAGTTAGTTGGTTACACAGATTTAGATTGGGTTTGTTTAGTGGATGATAGAAAATCTACATCTAGTTATGGATTTTCACTTGGTTTTGGAGTTGTCTCTTAGAGTAGTAAGAAATAAGCAATTGTGGCTCTTTGTTCAGCAGATGCATAATACATTACAACCACCTCAGCAAATTATCAAGCAGTTTGGACCAGACAGATATTAGAAGATCTACATTTGGTTCAACAACATCCAACCACTATCTATTGTGATAACAATAGCACTATTTCCATGACAAAGAATCCTATATTTCATGCCAGAATGAAGCACATACATATCCAACATCATTACATTTGTAACTTTGTTCAAGATGGATAAGTGGAGTTAAAGTTTTGTCCTTCATCTAAGCAAGTAGTTGATATATTCACCAAAGCTCTTCCTATGTCTATTTTTACTGCTTTAGACATTAGTTGGGACTCACCTACATTTATTATTCATGTGGAGATTGAAGATAACTTCAATATTAGATGATGCCATGAAGATCAAGGCTTGATGTAAACTACTTAGAACGTGTTTTTGTGTTATTAATAAAGTAGCAATTTGGAAATTGCTAAGATAAACATTAGTCTAGTTTTTTGATAGTTTTTTGGTCTTCAAAAACTATTGGCTACACAGTTATCTTTGTCTTGAGAAAAAAATTTCTACGGAGTGGTCTTTGTCTTTAGAAATTGTTGTCTATGCAATGGCAAAATTGCTATTACTTTTTAGGTTCTTTCTTGTTTGATGGACTTAAGCATTTTATAAATGTAATCATTGTTATTCTGATTTTTAATAAAGTTTTTCATATGAACAATATTACTTGCCTTCTTTTGAAGGGGAAACTACTATTCCAACACATGTGAAATTTATAATAAAATCTTACAATGCAAGAAGTTAAATGATTTTCCTCCCCTAAAAGCAATATAAGGTGATATTTATTGAATCTTGCTAATATGCTATATTAGTAGATTTTCAATGTTTTACTCAAAAAAATTCAAAATAAGGTATTTGTGTATTTTGGAGGAACATCATAATCTTCTACTTTTTTATGAGAGGTACACAATGAGATAATGTGGGAACGAGTAGTGAGGGTGGATTTTTAACCAAGCATAGGGTTGATGTAGTAGGAGGAGTCATACAAAAATTTAAATGATTAGGAATTTGTATCTTAACATGTTTATTTTTTCTATGTAATTGACAACAACTTATTTTAGGCCCTATTTTATTTATGTTTTTAATGAAGTACGGTTTATAAATATTAATTTCACTTCAAAAGAATATAAGGCTAGTGGAAATTTATGTGGTGTGTTGGCAGTAGATTCTAAAGTTTATAATAAAATATAATAAAGTTTTAAAATGAGCAAACAATGAGAATAGTTGATTCACTGACATACAAAAAATAAAAATAATAATTAAGGAACTAAATTTACAAATACAGTAATAAGTGGATGATTTTGATCATTTAATTTTTAATCTCAATAGTCATTTGCAAAGTCTTGGTCACTAAAAATTATCTCGTATATTGTGTATATATTATTACCTTTGACACATTGTTATTAATTCTTAGAGAGTTGAACACCTAAAGTCTTATTACAAAGTAATATATAGTGAAAGACATAAAAATATTCCCACCATTCAAGATATAGTAGAAGGACGATTAGTCTAGGGAAGCACAAACTATTTAGTGTAGCCTCCTAGAATGTCACAATGAGTTACTATTGTTACCTCTTCTCTATCTCTTGGATGAAGAATAAAAATGGGTACAAGAAGGAAAGCTTAGGGAAACCATTATCATAATGCAAGTTGCCTCACATCAATGATTAAGAGCTTGTTGACAAGAAAATTTTATGACTATGTGATTATTGGCCCACACTTGAATCTACAAAAGAACATTATGAATAATAATATACTTTCTATACCTTGAAAAAGGATAAATAACCAAGGTATGGGAAACTATAGTTCTAAATAGAAAAAGGATCTCCATTCATAAATCATCTTAGATTTGGGTAAATTTTGCCTAGAATCTAAGCCAATGTCTTAAATGAATTATATGTCTCGATAATGATTAAGGTTAAAATGGTTTTAAGCTATCATGAATTCAAATCCATGAAAATTGAGATCTAAAAAAGAACTGAAGCAAGTGCTAATAGTCTTGAAATGCCCACAAACAAGTGTTTGAAACCCCAAGATCTACAAATTGAGTCCCCAATGGTAACATATTATAATCCATACACATAGAAAAGTGAGCATGCTTGGCCTATAGATTTTTTTTCCAAATTATTTAAAATTTATAAGATCAAATATAAGAATTACATTGGACAAATTTAATTTTCTCACTTTTCTATTAATATAAATTACCATCAACTCATCTACCTTAGCCTTGACAACAATTAATGCTCAATAGATATCCTTCACTAGTGCCAAATTTTAAATTTTCCTCTTAGAATGGAGAGTTTAAACTTTAGTTCTTTGTTAGTCGAAGTCCAACAAAGGTTTCAAAAACTTAGTTGGTCTCTTCTTCATCATTTTCTTTTTGCTTCTTTCTCATCTTCCTTCATTTATTTGTTTTTTTTTTCTTTTCCTTCGCCATCTTTAAAAACATGAAATGAAAAAGAGGTTGTGTAATGCCCACCAAAATACCCTAGATAAATACACTATCTATACAAAATAAAGATAACAATTTTTTTTTAAAACATCTATACACGCATCCAATACAATAACTTCTCATATGCAATAACATTCATTAACTTGATACACAACTACTCATCACCAATCATTTAATGCAAGAGGAAATGAAATACAATACATCAATAGTCATCTAACTTCCCTAGGGTAAATCAATTCCACTAATTCAACTACACACTTAACAATTCCTAATTATGATATCATTTAATTTCCATAATCCATGTGCAATCTAACTTACTATCATTAAATTCCTTTCACATAATCATATATGATTGATTACTTTATCCTAGAATGATTACATCCATTTATGAATATTCAACCATCCCATAAGGTTCATTTTAAGCACCAATACCAAATGTTCCTAATCCCAACTATTCTTTTCTTTTAACATCAAATAACCATTTCAATATCGATTACCACATTATTAAACCATAGCAATATGAACTAATTGTATCATCACACGCATAGCACTAAGTACCCATCCATAGATTCAATATCCACTAATCTCATTATTAAACAATCTCAAGATACACCTGATACATCTTTTAAGTTCTCCTATTATACAATCTACCTAGCATACAATGCAATCACATGAATGCCATTTTTACATATGAAGCTACTTCTAAATAATATCCATGAAATTTAAAACTAATGCAATAATAACATGAATCTATTATAACATCTAAGTATATGAAAGTGTAGTACCCCTACCCTAGTCTACTTCTAACCTTGGTTTAATCTGGATTAGTTTATCATAATATTATGTTATAGTTAGATGTTTGAATTAACGCATAGCTATTGATGTGGTTTTCTCACTAGTTGTATGCAGGTTATTCAGTGTCCCTATTTCGTGGTATTAGTATCGGACTAATGATTTCATTAATTTTATATATGTATGCATGTATGATCGTTGGTTGCAGGAGATTTCAGGTACGAAGTCGCATGAGTGCGAGGTTCGTCGTCACCTGGTTTTGCAGGTTTGAGCATACCTTTTAATCCTTAGAGTTGGATTAGGTGGTCGTAAGACCCTAGTCGACCTTAGTCGTGCTCAAGTGAGCATCGTCAGTCGTCGTCGGTAATCCCTTCTTGTTTGGGTTTGCGAGTCGTCTGTTTGGTTGACCTTCTCGGTTTGCGTGCCTGGTGTGTTTGGTTAATTGATGAATTAGTCCTTAGTAATTTTCTTTATTAAATATATGCGTTTGTGCATTTAGGATTAATGGATTAAATTAATCAGGTATTCGTTATGCGATTTTCGTTGTTAATGAATTGCCTATTTTAAATTGGAAGCAAATTTGATTTAATGATTGATTTGGAATATTTAATGCATTTTATATATGCTGTTGAAAAGAAAATTTGGTATTTAATCGCAATAGACGTAATTGTATTCTGTTGGATTATTAAATTTGAAAGATTAAATTTGTTTAAATGAGAAATCGAATTTTGAATTGAAAAGGCAAGTTATTTGTTGTGTTTGTGAGAAAGGATTAATTTTTAAGTATTATTTTTTTAAATAAAAGTTTTTATTCCAAAAATAGAAATTTTGGGTCAACTCTTCCATATAACCCAAATTTGGGGAAATTTTGGAGAGGATGGACATTTTGGAGAAAATTTTTGGTGGAAAAGATTTTTGGACAAAAATTGGGGGTTTTGGGAGAGGATGGTTGTTAGTCTGGATCTGGAGGATTGGGCTCTCCCTCAGCCATACCAGGATTGCGAATGAAGGTAGGAATTCTGAATTGTCTTCTTGTTGCCAAAGGAATTTATTGTTTTGATTGAAAGAAATCAATTTGTGATTGAAAATCAATTTGTTTGGCTGGAGATTTTAAATGGAAATGTGTATTTCTCTTCATGGCTGTTTGGGTGTTTGAAACCCTTTGTTATTGGAAAGGATGGGAAACCCATCAAGAAAATTTGATATCAAACCTGTTCGATTAAACCAAACTCATAGTAAATTTGAAATTTATATTCGTGATGAAATTTGGGTATGGCGTTTTTAGCAAGTTCGAACTGTGTTTTTAAAGGGGAAAAGAAAATTTAAAATGCTTTGTTATCCCTGGGCGTTTTTGGTTAATTACAAACTGTGTGTTCTAATTATACTTTAAACGCATTTGTTTATACCCCTGTGCGTTCTTATCATTTTAAGCGGACTGTGTGATTGAATTAAGATTTTTTTTAACATTTTTTTTTGACTGGGCGGAGGTTTTGACTCGGTCTATGTTTTGGGGATGGGAGGTGGGGAGCGGAGCTCCACCCGCTCCCTCTCCCCTCTCTCTCTCGCCGCTCCCCTTATGCCTCCCCCATCCCCCTTTGGCGTTAGAGACCTGGCCGCGGCACACTGCGGTGGCCGCAGGGCGCCGCGGACCTGCGGGCACCACAGGGCGCCACTGCCGGCCGTGTTGAGCGGCGCTGCGCTAGGGTTAGGGCACGGCCCTTCCCAGCGCGCTCGCCCTAATGATTTTAAATGCGTTTTTTTTTATATGCGTTTTCAATGCATTTTTTTTTTGTGCGTTTTCAAATGTGGTAATCGTGGGTTATTAATGGGTTTTCCTTTTCATGTATTTTGTTTTCCCATTCAAAAAAAAAAAAAGGTGGGGGTTTATAATATGTTGAATATTATTGTAATGGTAGTGTTAGTTAGTTCTTAATTTTGATTAAGGAGGCTTTAAACTTGACAAATGTTAGTTGGTAGTGATTAATGATATAATGGAGTTTATAGGCGAATTAATCATTCAATTTCATTTCATGATTTGTGCACCCCCTTCTAGTTAAATTCTTCAACTGTAATATTGTAATTTAATATTGTCGATTATTCTCTGATTGATCTTGGCCAATAAATTGATATCTTACCTTCTAGCTGATTAGGGAAGATGGCTATTTGAGGTAGTATTGTTTAAAAATGATAGAGAATAATATGTTATTGGGAAATCGTTGGAATATGATGTAAATTCTACTTAATGATGTTTTGTTGGAGATTAAATATCTTATTTTAGTTGATTAATGGTTGTCTGAATTTTATTAATATGAATTGGTTAAAAAACTCATTATGGCTTAATTTTGCCTGTTCGATGCTTGAACCTTAGGAGTTAGAAAACCAAGAACAACTTATCCCTCGATGAGGTAGATAACTGTAACCCGTGTTTAGATCATGTAGAAAACTTGATCGATTTTAATGTTTAAATCAATTTGAGAAAATATAGTCTTTTCTGATTATTGCCTTGCGAGTTTAAATTCTGTATTCGCCTTTAATTATGAAATGGCAAGATTGCTTTGTTTAGTAGGACCCTGTCGTATGGATTGACTTGGTGTACCTGTTTCAGTCTTCGAATTTTGAGTTGACTATGGATTGTGATGTTGACTTAGTTGGTTATATCGTCTTTGTGTGAGTCGAATGATGATTCATGGTTGACCTTAGTTGTCAGGTCTCTAGATTGAGTACCGTCAGTAAGTGTTCATCTTTGAGTCGTGTTTGACCTGATGATTGTATCTCCTTGAACTCCATTCATCTTACCATGTGTATTCCGTGGTTTGAGTTCGTCTGAGTTAGTCTAGTGTCGTATGGGAAAGTGGCTTTCGATTGGGGGCCGCGCCCAAAGTGGCTGCTGGGTAACCCGTCGAAAGTGAGTCTAATAAATGATAACCTAAGTAGATTAGAAAATAATCTCTAAATAAGATAATGTGCCTCACACATGGGACGAATGCTATCATAGATTCGGCATGCTGTGAGAAGGCCTGAAATGGCAAACCATCTTCCTTGTCTTCACGAGAGGATGTGTGGGTCCACATGAGGCTTGGATGGGCCGGAAGTTCGGATTAGGTTGCCAGGGTTACCAGTGTATGGGCCGGGACCTATGAAGACTTGCCATGGTATCCATACCAGGTTGTGTGATGACACTTGTCCCTACGTTCGCTAGTGTGTTGTTGTCTTGTCCTGTTTTGAGTACCTTTGTGAGTCGTCCTTTGTCACTGCCCTTGTGAGTATCGGTTTCATGTTAGACCCTTGGGTGGTGATGGTTCAGTTTTATGGATGCTCTCATGGACTCTTATGTTATTAGCTTTGATTATGTTCAGCTGGATCCTGTTCCTTGTAAGGATCGTTTATGTATTTATTGACCGATGTGGTCGCTTGTATAATGTTTATGTATTGCCTTGATGGCTGGATTGTCTGGTGTAACCTCTTGAATTTGTAACTTTATTATTTATCAGAAGGGGTCTTGCAGTTGAGCAGACCCGGAGATGTAGCCCTTTAAGGGTGAACTCCGAGATCGTTATGGTGTTATGTGGTGTATTCTCTTATGTTCCCTTTATTCAGCTTTATCCTGTATGATTAATTTATGTAAAATGGTTAAGTGGATAATTGGAATTACTATTAATGCTTATTTTCAGTTCTATCTTGAATGCCATGTGGATCGAATGCATAATTGGTTGAGATGCGATTTATCGTAATGCATGTGTGAAATCGTCCTTTTAATGCAATAAGTTGGAATATGGAATAATGCATCTTAGAGTAATGAATTATACTCAGTTGTTGTTAAGGAATTTATATATGCTTGGGAAGATCGCGTGTTATGATGAAATCCTAATGTATTAGATTGTAGATGTATGGTTTGTGATTTTAAATGAAAAGCTTGAATGGGAAATTATGAATGGACCTTAATGGATGAATCCTTGCTTGTGATTTATATTTCTGTCTCTTGGAAGAAATTGTCTTGATTGTGAATTATCTCGTTGTTAAGATAATTAGCTTATTGGATTAATTGTGCGAATTAGTGAATTGTGATATTTAAGTATCTCGTTGGGAAACTCTTTAGGAGTTAGTTGAAGTCTTCCACTATGTAATCTGAATCTTTGTTATCTTGTTGCATCTTTGTGTTATAACTTTTAAAAAAAAATTAAAAAAATTGCACTCTATTCTTGTTATTTTGGCTTATCCCTTCAGGGTTTCCTGGCGGGGCATTACAGAAAGTCATCCACTTTCATTATACAAGATCATCGCTATATATCACATAGTCTTATCTTAACAAATCATTTCATAATCCTAATTACCAACTACATTACAATTACAATCATATGAATAATATATCATGATTACAACCCATTTCCAATGCATGTCTTCATCTACTATTATGAGGTATTACATTACATATTTTCAAGATATATGTTTCTTAAATCTACTACAAGAACATCCATGAGCTACTACAATAAGAAGAATCCACATCCACACAAGCATCCAACAAAGAACATCCCAATGGTTGAAAATCACCAACCACCTGACCATGTGGAACCAAAGGACCCCCCCCCCCACCCATGCTAGGAGATGACATAAGACCAAAGGACCCCCCCCCCCCCCATGCTAGGAGATGACATAAGACCCCACACACACTCTAGATCTAAGCTGCCACCTATCAACCAAATAGGAAATATCTCCAAACTCAAAAAATGGAAACATACCAAACAACCAAGATAACCCTCCAAAGGCAACTTAACAACAAGACATAAGGAAATGGGATCAACATGTAGGGAAAGAGTGTCATCACGTGCTACCACATAGGGTACACATGCGGAACCATCTCAACCTTTTGAGGAAATCAAGGGAGTTCGGTTTACCCGCTTACCAGATATTCTACCTCACTCTGGTATCCCATCCATGAGATAGGCACCACAAAACACATTTATTATCGTGTTTAGATGAGTTACTCTACCCAACCCACCTAGTATTAATTATTTTGTTATCACTTATCAATTACAATGGAAAACGTCCAATGAGCTATCCAGATAGTCTAGACCTTGACTCTCTTACTCAAAAATTCTAGCAGTCTATTCCTTGTGACCTCGATAGAGCATCATAAATGCACTAAAAACAATATTGTATACCACATAGGTCACATAGACCTCACAATATTATAGAGAAAAGAATCCATATAAAGGCACCACTCCTCTTGCAACAATATAATTGATCAATTAATGCATCAAAATCTTACTCCAGACATCCAAGAGTATTCAGAAAATGCACCACAGCCTCTTGACAAACCCCTAGAAATGACTGACAGTTGGAAAAATCCTAACTAAATTCAAAAAATGTGGAAAAAAAAGACTCACACACAGGAAAAATCTAGAACAATGCTATTACCTCATAGTTTAGCATATATACTAGTTTATGTTGTGCTTTTGTCAAGGATTTCAGCACCTCCAAGTCATTATGCGTCGCTTATGTAACACAGGTTAGTGCAGTTGAACTCAAACAACACATTTGATGATTAAGATAGCACTTTTAATAGGTAGAACACTGCATATGGAGAATAGGATAGTGCAAATGATCAATGGGTTAGTGCTTATGTCATTTTAACGCAAATACTCCAATACATAGATGGAAATAATGAACTTACGAAGATAAAATAAAATTGGTCAAGTATCCAAATTTCACAAATGAAGGTTCAAAAGAAATGCCCAAACCATAAGAATCGAATGACATAAACCAATCTTCAAATCTAAAGCCATAAGGAAAGAATTTCTCAAAACAAAAATCACACTCCCGGGAAAACCAATCTCAAATAGAGACACATGATAGCTCACAGGGACAACCAAAACTACCCAACTCTTCGCAAAACATAACAAAAGATTCCATTGAAGCCAAAGCACTCAAATCCAACAAAATTCCATATAGGAAGGAATCCAGAATACATAGACAAAAGCACTCATGGCTGCATACAACCACAACCCAAATATTCATCCCCAAATATAAAGTTTAACCTTAGGATATAAAGTGCACATAAAATATTTTCAACAAAACTATATAATAAATTTTTTTTTCCCAATCTACCTGAAAATGGTCTTTCTGAGAAATCACGAAGAATACAATCTTTTCTGAAAATAAAATACACAGGAAGAAAATTCCTCCAACCTGGAAAATAGAAGTTATGGCCAAGAATCTGATGAAGAACAACCAAAACTATCCTTAAGAAACCAAAATCCAGAGCCAAGTCGAATACATAGAAAATTCTTCCTGGATGCCAACCCGGGTGAATGCACAGAAAACCCATTGAATATAAAATCAAGCCAAAACCATAGAATATGTCGGCCCATCAAAATAATAGGCAAAAGTAATATTTCTTACCAACCCATATCAAACTCAAACATAGATATGAATAAGATATTATTTAATTAACTTACCCAATAACTCAACCAATCACACAAAAGGGTAGGTAAAGTAATATTTAATCAACCCATCTCAAAAACCAAGGTAAAAATAATAAGATATTATTTAATTAGCTTACCCAATAATTCAACCAATAGAATGGGAGGGTAAGTAGAAAGAATATATTAACTATCCCAAAGCATAAAAAGAGAAATAATAATAATACTCATGGGCACAATTAACTATAAAATCCCATCAACAAAATAGCCAAGGGTGTACAGAGAATTACTCAAACTAATAGATAATATTTATCCAATGATCATAAATCAATAAATACTTTATCAATAATATAAAATCACCTATTAAATATAAACTCCAATAAATAAATAAACCAAGACTATAATAAATTAAAGACACGATAATAAATCAAAGGCTATTTATATAAATAAATATTCTAATTAATAATAAAGCCTTTTGTTACTAAATGATAATATTAATTCTAAATAAATTAATTAAATAATGGATAAAAATTATGTTAGAGTAGTCTTTTATTAGCTAATAATTATTTATTTAATTATTAGTCTATTATACTCTTTGCTTAAGCTAAACTTAGGAATCTTATAATTCTTTAGGGTTTTCACCTTTAGGGTTTCGAGTATCCTTTTATAAGGATTCTTTTTTTGTATTTTCATAACAACTGTAATTATTTAATTGCATTCTTGTTGCACAATCAATATGACTCCTCTTTTCTAGATCTCTGAATTTTGACCTCCATAGTTTTTTTGCTTCTCTCCTTCTATGATAGGTTTGCATGCAGGTGATCTTTAGGAGCTGTAGAGTTGATTTTTCCTCAACTCCAATAAATTATTTAATCATTTATCCAATATTACCCTTTCTCAATTATTTATCTTTTTATTACCAACTATAGATATTAATTTATTATAAACTATATAGATGTACTAATTTAATTTAACATTATTAAATTATATAAATTACTTAATTAATTAATAATTAAACCAATCAATACATACAACACTCCAAGCATGCCAACAACAAACAACTCAAGAGATTATTTAACACTAAACTACAACTCACACAAGACTGACAAGGGCAATCAATCTTAATCCTAGACTATAAAATAAGATTTTTTGTCATCTCCGATCAACTTGCCACTAGGATAAGACACACTCAGACTTGTGAAGCCAAGTGGAGTCGATGTCTGGTACCTGCAAAACCTCCTTCCACAAGGCCACTATATAACATATATAATATATATAATAACATGCATGTGATAGAGAATCACATTTGCACATCCCGCTCACAATGAGTAATGTGACATTGTCCCTATGAGGAAGATAGTAGAAGAAACTCGCAAACAATCAAACAATATTATAATCATCATCATATCCAATATAATCATGAATTAGGGTTAGTACATGGTTAATACCATCAAATCATCATAAAGTAAACTAAGCTATATCAATATAATATATTAATGAACAATAGACAAGATGAATCAGGGAGGGGCACTACAGGTTGTGAGTTATGTGTTGAGAACCAACAAGGTTGTCAGTGTCATGTTGACTCTGGGAAGACTTGTCACAACTCACAAAATAGTATTTGAACTTTGGAAAACTTCTTGTTTTTAATCTCTACTCGAGCTAAAAACATTGAGTTCTTGGTTTAGTGTCAAAGACTGACAAGGTAGTGAGAACCTTTTTGACTCTCGAAAATGGTTTTGAAATGAAAAAAACAAGTCACCTTGTGAAGAAAAATTAAGGTTTTTTCAAGTGCTTCACCTCAAAGAAAACATTTTTGAAAGGGAGCAAGGTTTAAAAAAGTTTGCCAACTCTCGAAGGGGTTTTAAAAGCTAACATTTTGACTGACACTTGAGAAAGACTTAAACTTTGAAAACTCCTAATAAACACTATGAGGAAAAACAATTTTTCCTAGAGCTAAGCTTGGTTGAGAAAACCTTTGTTGGGTCTCAATAATAGTTTCCAAACTAATTGAGAAAAGTTTATTTGTACAAAAAGCTATGTATTAGGTAAATTTCAAAGTGACTTATTGAAGTTATGATTGTATACACCTAAAAATGGTCTGAATATAATTAATTAAATAAGAAGTTATTTAATTAATCCCCCTTCCTAATTTAATTGAATTCATTAGGCAATTTGATTAAATTCTCCCTTTCATCCACTTATTAATAAATCTAAGGATTTATCTAATAGGTTCATTCCATAGTCCCCTTTGATTAATTAATTCAAATTAATTAATCCTCCCCCAAATTCAATCAATTCTTCTAATCCTCTAATTAATTAAAACAAATTAAATTAATGAATTGTTGAGAATTAATTAGTCTTTTCCTATTATTTGAAATTCAAATTACCCACATGCCTCCTAACCATCCCTTTAACCAACCCTATCCTATCTTGGACATTCTAACCTCCTTATCCTTGCCCATCATGGGGTCGGAAAGCTCATTTTTGGCCTCTTAGCATCATCAAATTTCCAATTTAGCAGGATTTTGGTCGAGTCTGATTCAGAATTTTGTACAAGTTCCCTTTCTGCCTCGTACGAGTTCCTTTGTGTCCTCTTACGAGCAAGGAGAATTTCTGTACAATTA
Organism: Cryptomeria japonica; assembly: GCF_030272615.1. Lineage (NCBI taxonomy): Eukaryota > Viridiplantae > Streptophyta > Pinopsida > Cupressales > Cupressaceae > Cryptomeria > Cryptomeria japonica. Next base: position 632,822,697 of record NC_081407.1, read on the forward strand.
GGTGAGAATTGTCGTACGAAATTATGTTTTTGTGTTTTCAAATTAGATTACATTTTAGGTTTTTCATGCTTCGATTTGATTATTACTAATGCTAACCCTGGTCTGTTTGTTAGTTTTTCGGCAATCTAACTATTTTTTACAGGATGATTGTCGAAGATTACGCTTGTCAAAGCTTCATTTCATCCAAACATCATGACTACTAATGTATCTATTTTGCAGGTTGCCTAGGAGGAGTCAACCAAACTTTATGTCTTCTTTAGATTTTCTAGGCACACTTGTTTTTGCTAATGGAAATGAACAAACATGTATTATGTGTTTTGATGATAGGCGAGTATGCTCTCACCTTTCTTAGGTGATCAGAAAGCTAGACTCATTATTTGCTTTCATTAGTGCATATCTTTAGCGATTTTGCCCTCCCGAGGAGCCTATAAGGCCAAAGACATTAAGGTCGGTGAGAGGGGAATGACCCAAGTGGGAACGGCTAATGCCAAGTACTCCAACCCACTATAAAATAAATATGTTTTGATGAAAATCAATTCAATGGAAGTGCTCAGGAATAGATCTCCTCCATACCTTTGGGTATATCAAACCTTGGTTTTCAAGGCTGGAAGACCTCTTAATTGAGTTTATACCCCGACGCACCGAATGGATCCCTTACTAGTTCCAATTAAAGTAGAAGCTACCCGATTCACCTCTAAAAGGGGGATAATCTTTATGCAAGAGAGATAGTAACTCTCCCAAGACACTTGCCATATCGTGCCCCTATTAGCATTTGGAGTCAGATAATATGGTGTTGAGAATCCATTGCGTGAGACTCAGCAATCGTATTCTGATTAGCTATTGGGTGCATACCTAAGTTTGCAAGAAAAGGTTTTCTCTCTTATCCAACTTCCTTAGGTAGTGTATTGTGCTTCAGATCACTTAGCATATCACGTGTTTGCTATGTCTTCATCCCTAAAAGAAAAAATCAGACATCTAAGAAACTAGAAAACATAAGCAAAACATCAAACTTCATTGGTCAAAAATCTGCCCAAACAAAGTTTTGTCTCTATTATGTCCTCTGTCATACAAGCTTGTTAGTTTGTCGTACGAGGCATCTAGTTTATTGTTCGGTCCAAGGAGAATTCTCGTACGAGCCTATTTAGTAGAAAATTTTATGTCATCTTTCATCGTCCGATCCAGTGGGAATTGTCGTACGAGCCAACGTAGCAGGGAATTTTGTGTCATCATTTGTCGTCGGGTTCGATGAGAAAGCTCGTATGAGTTTATGTCTTCTATCATGCGAGATTTCTGGTTTTTCGTATGAGCCTGTTTAAATTTTCATTCGGGGTTGTATAATTTGTCATAGGAATTTGTCTTTGTCCTCCAGAATTGTCTTCTTGCATGACTTTATCAGATCTATCATATTTGCTTGGTCATTTTACAGTGAGCATAAACAACTATTATCTATCATTCTATGCTTAGATCATCTCCTTGGTTTGCTTGGACAAGTTATCATCTGTCAAATCAGACTCTAGAAATAGACACCTCAAGATTTTCAAGTATTCACATTCAATAATTTCAAGATCTAAACATCTCAAAGTGCATCATCACCCTCTTTGATAAACTGATCACTCAAAACATAGTTTCTCATTAGGATCTATCATCCTCTATCACAAAACTACAATGTTTGGTCAGGATAACCTTGTCCCACATCGTAGGATATATTGTTCCTTTTGGACTTGGTTTTTATCAAAATCATCATCATTGCACTCCAAAACCGAAGATCAGAAAACTTGTAAACTTTTAAACACTTGAATCATCTTTATCTGTCATATCACTTTATCACATTTACATTGATATTTTATCACTTATCAAAAATTTTTTTGGAAAATTGAATCACAGCACAATATCTAACACACGTGTATGCCTGTATTAACTAGGGCCTAGAGACGAAAGATTGCAGAAACAAGAATCAAAACATTGGAAATAACTGAAGATTATAGAACCATGGAACATGAAGATGAAATACAAGTTGAAGAGGAAATAACAGAACAACATGTCAGAGACATAAAAAAAGATCCCCAATTCGATAAATTTATGCAGAAATTATTGGAGTGAGAAAAAGAAAACAATTTCCTAATGTTAGCAAAATCTAGTGCTACACTCCCCAACGATTTTGATGTGAACAAATTGACACAAAAGATAAGTGATTCCCCCCCTAATAATGAACAATATGAGGATATTTTTGGTCTCAAAATGAATCACACATCAAATCCTAGTAACATAAGAACCAATGAGGAAACTTACATTCCCAAAAGAGATGATGTAGAAATTCTAAATAACGTTCAATCCAATGAAGATACAAGAAGGGGTAGAGATGATACAAGAATAGACAAAGATCCTCCTAGAATACAAAATCATCATTATGCAAGAACAAATCTTGTTGATAATCCTATAACAACTCTCACACAACAAATACAAACACTGCAAACGCAAATTCAAGATATGCAAAGAAGAAATGTTAGAAGGTACTCACTTCAAGAAATCTGTCATTATCCATTTGACATAAATCTAAATATGATACCATTTCCTATAGGTTGTGAAACTCCTAGATATGAAATATATGATGGAAGCACTGACCCTCAAGATCATATACGAGAATTTTGCACAATGAGTATGGAGATTTCACATGAGGATACCTAATTGATGAGATTATTTATGAAAAGCTTAACTGGACTAGCTATGGAATGGTTTTCCAAACTTACACCTGGAATCAGATCATTCTTAGAATTGGTGGATAAGTTGTTTTCACAATACTCTTACAATATACAACATGAAGTAACAATGGTACATCTATGTAATGCCAAACAAAAGAGTGGAGAACCTTTCATGACATTTTTACAGAGATGGAGACGGTTAGCTTCACAATATCCTTGTACAGTGCCAGAGTATGAAAAAATGGACATATTCATCGACAACCTAAATGACCAAATGAGTTATCATCTAAAAATGCAACGAAATCAAATTTTCAGAAAGATGATTGATAATGGAATCAGAATGGAGGAAGCCATGATAAAGAAGGGTAAGTAAAAAATATATAAAGGAGTTCATCCTCCTAACAACACTAATAACAACAATCACAATGATAAGCCCAAGTTTTGGAATAGAAATCGTAATATTGTCAATGATGAAAAAGTGGATAACAACAATGTGAAACCAAAACAATCGGTTTTTAATTTATCCCATCACTCAGTAGCGGCTCATCAAAACAACCATCACCAAAAAGAAACTATCAAAAATTTCTTTTGAAGGCAATTTACAAACATTGGTGAAACCCTTGGGTCAACACTAAAGACACTTCTCGCAAAAAAATGATTACTTTGCCAGAAGAAAGGAACTACGAACCTCAAGTAAAACCCCCTTGGTGGAATGATAACCATTATTGTGATTTCCATCGAAACAAGGGACATCACAAAAATAATTGTTAGCGGTTGAAACATATCATCCAAGATTTGATTGATAATTGAGTAATAACTATGGATGGACATACAACAAACGAATCTCATACAACTTTTAAAACACTGCTTCCAAACTATGAGAAGGATGAATCATCAACAACAAATAATGGTAAGGGTAAAGCAAAGGTAAACTACACTCATAACTATGATAATATGGTAAATGTGATTTTAGTTAAAGAGAAGCAAAATGAAGAACCTTCTCATGCTATCACAAGAAGCAAAGCTAAAGTTGTTTTGCTGAGTCCTACAACAAACATGTCATCCACTACAAAAGAATATAATCTAGTGGAGCAATTGTAGAAAATGCCTGCAAAAATATCCATCTTAGAAATTTTAAAGCTTTCACTTGCACACAAAGAAATTCTAGAAAGAGCATTAGTCGATACAACAGTGTCTAAAGATCTGGATATAGATCAATTCCAAACCATGGTGGGACACCTCACGACCCCTCACTGCTTATCATTCACCGAAGAAGATGACATGTCCTTGCAACATCCCCATAATGCTCCCTTGCATATAGAAGTCATCATTCATAAGATGTGCGTTAAACGTGTCCTAATAGATGGAGGAGTTGGCTTAAACATTTTCTCTTTGAGTCTAGTCTGTGCTCTAGGTTATTCAGAAGATGTTGTTGATCCCTGGAAAAAGATCACCATTAAAGCCTATGATGAAGAAGAGTGTTCCTCTAAAGGAATTGTGATGTTACCCATCAGAGTGGGACCTTTACAGAAAGACACAACATGCCAAGTTCTAGACTTGGACTTATCATACAACATACTCTAGGGAAGACTTTGGATACATGACATACAAGTTGTGCCATCCACATATCATCAGTGCCTAAATTTTCCCTACAATGGGTAGGAAATCACAATTTCAGCAGATTTAAATCCATTTCACTATTGTAGTAATCTCAAACTAGCTCAAGAAGTCATTGTTCCTCATAATAGGGAGGCATCATCTTCAAACACACAATCTAAATAAAAATTATTTGCCTCAATTTTGTCAAGTATGGAAAAACAAATGCAGCTAAGAGATCAAGGGAATGGAGAATATTCAATATCACAATTACCACTTTCTCCTAAGTCCTTTGGAAAACCATCAAAATCTAAACAACAACCAATTGTGAAACATCTTGTGATATTTGATGAAGAATTTGTTAGTTTTGGGACCTTATTAGAGGAAACAAAAGACAAAGATGTACTACAGTGGCTATACAAGGAGGAAGAAGTTCAAAAAAAGATCAACAATGTTCGCATACCTATAGAAAAGTATGGAAAAGGATTTAACATTCTTAGAAAAATGGGATACACTGGAACAGGTCCTATAGGGAAAAAGAAAGAAGGTATATCAGAACCTATCCAACCTCATACTCAACAGGCTATAAACAAAACAGGCTTAGGGTATGGATAAGTTACTCTACCAGAAGATACATCTTTTAGCCAACAACAAGAGGAATATGAATATAGAGAAGAACAACTAGCAATTGAAAGAAGAAACATCAGCTAAGCAACAAACACAGGAAAACATGAAATGGGAAAAGAAGCAAGCTTCAAATCAACAAGAAAAACAAACTAAAAACACCTCTCAAGTAGCCTTAAATCTCAATCAAAACAAGCATGAACCTGGTACTAATCAAGGAGATCTCATAGCAAGGTTGACCAAACTCAATAGCAGTCCCGAAGAGATTTAATATGAAAGAAGAAAAGATATAACAAGAAAAGTTGAAGAAACAAACCAAACACTATATGAACAAATATGTAGATTGGAAGCTACAAGTGATACAAATTCTAATGAATGGGAATGGGATTCCTATCACTCTAAAGAATCAGTTGAAGAAAATTGCTTTGAAGAAGATGTAGCATTCAATGTAGTTCACACGTATGTAGGGAAAACATTAGGAACTAGCCCACTTGAATTAGAATCACATTCGGGTGACTTGGATTTAATCGGGGATGATCAGGAGCTCCTTGTGTGTGGTTATTATGATGATAGTACCATTCTAGACATCGACATAAATATCGAAAACTTTGATACATCCATCATGACCCTTGATACTCTCGAAACATCTCAACCTAATGACCCCTACCTCTAATCCACCCTGAACTTATTGATTGGGAAAATGAAGGAGATACTGTCATTGATACCTTTTCGAATGTCCATGCCATATCCCTATATCTTAATGCAATTGAACCCACAACAAGTTTCACCAGGAATTTTAGCAACGCATCTTCCAATCAAGTGGGTGCCAAATCTCCTAGTTGCAAAAAGGAAAATAAAGAAAACAATATCAGGTCTAATGCTGAAAACCATTTCTTGGGAACATTAGATCAAGAAAAAGTAAAAAGAAAGGATGCATATAACAGTGAAAACCTCCTCGAGGCGCCGAAAGATGGGAGATTTGACACTTAACCTACGCACTATCAAGAAAGGTCATCCATTTTAATCGAGCCAACATAGGTAGTTAACATTGGGACAATAGAGCAACCAAAGATCCTACATCCAACAACTTCTTTGTGAAAAGAAGAAATGCAACAATAAATAGAATTCTTCAATTGACAGAAAACCGATTTCGCCTGGTCATGTGCAGATATGCTAGGGTTGGATCTAGAGCTTATTATGCATCACCTAAATGTCAGTCTAGGAGCCAAACCAGTTAAACAGAAATTAAGGAAAATGCATCCGCATATTGCTCTTCTAGTCAAAGCAGAATTAAAGAAATTACTGGATGTTGGATTTATCAGACCTATAGCTTATCCTCAGTGGGTATCCAACATCGTTACTATTTCCAAACCAGATAAAAGTATCAGAATATGCACATACTTTAGAGATCTTAATAATACATGTCCAAAGAATGACTTTCCTTTGCCTAACATTGACATCATTGTAGATTTAACTACTGGACACTCTATGTTTTCTCTAATGGATGGTTTCTCCTAATACAATTAGATTAAAATAGCATGTGAAGATCCAGAAAAGACAGCTTTCACATGTCCGTGGGGTACTTTCTGTTGGAACGTCATGCCTTTTGGACTAAAAAACACAGGTGTTGCATATCAGAGAGCTATGACAACGATATTCCATGATATGATGCATACATTCATGGAAGATTATGTGGATGACATCTTGGAAAAATCATACAATAAAGAAGACCATATAGGATTACTCGAAAATATCTTTGACAGGTTAGAACAATATAAGCTACAACTCAATCTTAAGAAATGTGCCTTTGGTGTCACTTTAGGCAAGCTATTGGGATGCATTGTTTCAGCTAGAGGTATCAAATTAGATCTAGCTAAGGTCAAAGCAATCATGGAAATGACATCTCCCAAGAATATCAGTCAACTCAGATCACTCCAAGGAAGACTCCAGTCGATCAGAAGATTTGTTGCTCAACTGGTAGATAAATGTCAACCATTTACTCATCTATTGCACAAAAATGTTCATTTCAAGTGGGACCATCAATGTGAGGACACATTCAACAAGATCAAGGCATATCTCATGCAAGCACCTGTCCGAATGTCACTAATTCTAGGAAAGCCATTATTACTCTATGTATCAACCACCGAAGTATCATTAGGAGTTCTACTTGCACAACAGGATAATGAAGGAAACAAATGAGCCATCTACTACATCAGCAGAATACTAGTGGGATACAAGATCAACTATTCACCAACAGAAAAAGCATGCTTGGCAGTAGTTTTAGATTCTCAAAAATAAAGACACTATCTACTATCTCACTCCATCAAGTTAATAGCTAAAATCGATCCATTGAAGTATTTACTCAACAAGGCAACATTAAAAGGAAGATTAGCAAAATGGATCATGATCCTGAGTGAGTTTGATATTGAGTATGTTGACAGAAAATCTATAAAGGGACAAGTCATTGCAGACCAACTAGCTGAGGCGCTAGTTCAGGATAATTGTCCTTTGCAGATTGAATTTCTCGATGCTGATACTCTAATGGTCACAAAAAAAACATTGCAATTATATTTTGATGGTTCATATACACAACATGGATCAGGAGCAGGTATTATATTTATTACACCACAAGATCACACAATGCCAAAAGCATACAAATTAAGTTTTCCATGCACCCACAATACAACAGAATATGAAGCTTTGGTTACAGGTATCAAAATGGCTATAGAATGGAACATTACACAACTTCAGGTCTTTGGAGACTCTCAGCTTGTCATCAATCAAATCAATGATGATTATCAAGGAAAGGATGAAAAGTGAATGCCTTATAAAAGGATGGTTGATGATATCAAGAAATACTTTGTAGAAATAAATTTTCAGCAAATTCCAAGGAATGACAACAAAGCAGTAGATGTCATGGCTACACTTGCTTCTCTCCTTCAGACACAAGAAAATCAACAACGTTATAAATTTCTAGTGGAAGAGTTGTTTTACCCTTCTCATAATTGTTCTGATTCCCAAACTATCTATCACCTTGTTGGGCATGATTCTTCCCATTATGGCCAAACTTACACATACCTGAAAGATAATATCCTCCCCCCCGACTTATCGAGAAATCAAAAGAGAAACTTTATTTGTCAATCATCCCATTATACTCTCATCGCGGATACCTTGTTTAAAAGAGGTTTGGACGGTACTCTTTTAAGATGTCTCAAACAAGAAGAATCTAAGAAGGCCTTACATGAAGTCCATAACGACATTTGTGGCACTCATTCAAGTGGTCTTACCCTTTCAAAAAAACTCATACGCTTGGACTATTATTAGCCAACTATGGAACGAGATTATTTTCAGATAGCTAGAACATGGAAACAATGTTAGATCCATGGGAATTTTGATTCATGCACCAGCACAAGAACTTCATACTTTGGCAACATCTTGGCCTTTTTGTCAATGGGATCTTGATCTACTAGGAAAGATAAATCCTTCTTCATCTAATGGTCATAAATTCATCTTGGTAGCTACAGAAAATTTCACAAAATGGTTGAGGCAGTACCTCTCACAAATATTAGATAAAAACAAATTGTTGCATTTATCTTGAACTACATCATCTGTCGCTATGGAATACCCATGACCATTATCACTGATAATGGGCGACCATTCAAGAATCGGGATGTACAAGAACTATGTGAGAAATTCAAGATCCAACACAGATTTTCCACACCCTACCATCCACAAGGGAATGGGCAAGTAGAAGCATCAAACAAAACTATTTTGAAAATCCTCAAAAAGATAGTGAATGATGCTGGTAGAGATTGGCATATTCAATTGAACCCTGCTCTATGGGCCTACTGTACTAGTATCCGTACACCAACTGGTGCCACACCTTTATCTCTTGTTTATGGATCAGAAACAATACTACCAATAGAAGTAGAGATACCTTCTCTACAAGAATCATTAAAAGTTCTTATCCCAGCTGAAGAACAACGAGTATCTATATTGTAGGAGTTAAAATTGATCCATGAACGAAGACAAAATGCTTTTGATCATTTAAAATATATATCAGCAAAGAATGTGCTGAAGCTATAATTACAGGGTCAAACCACGAGTCTTTCAATTTGAGGAACTAGTACTAAAGCAAAATCCATGCAACCAGGTAGATAGAGAAAATAAAGAAAAGTTTGAACCAAACTGGTTAGGTCTGTTTATAGTCACAACAGTTTTGGGTTAGGAGCATATTAGCTATCAACACAGGACACATATCAGCTCGAGGAACCCATCAATGGCATGCATCTGAAGAAGTTTTATATATGAAAAAGTGAAAAATCCAAAAACAGTGAAAAAGCAGAAAAATCCAAAAACAGTGAAAAAGCAGAAAATCCAAAAAGAAGAGAAAAAAAAATCAAATATGAGAAAAAGTGCAATAAAAATAGATGGTGAAAACCTGCGCAAATAGGCATTGTCTGTCCACTAGCTCTTCCATCTATTAGTTCATGCATCCTTCCGCTTAGCACTATTCATATCCATAATAAAGCCTTGTACATACACAAGCATCCCGGGTGGCTCCTCGCCATGGTTTGGATCATTGGGTATATCATACTGAATTTTTTTTTAGGCTTGGGGAAAAATCCTGTAGCTAGCTAGGGGCAAAAGTTTCAATCATTTTGAGCTTAATCAAACTATCACAAAGTCAGTCTATCAACCATCAAACTATCACAAAGTCAGTCTAAGCACATCACACACTTTTCAATGGATGATATCTTTTGGATAATAGTTTTAACATAATTGTTCAACTTTTTTATCTTGATTTTTGCTATCATGATTTCTGAGGGAGTCCAGGATGTCTTTGACAAGAGGAACAAGGAAGGAACATGATATTTTTCTTGTATGTTGTCTGTAAATTAATCATTTATATGTGCAAATTTGTCTTAGGACATGATCATTAGAGTATCATGGAAGACATTTCTGATTTGCATATTGAAATTGTTAATATTGCCTGTTTTACGCAAGCAACACTCAGGTCATCTTGGTTCAATTATACCTTTAATCTTGTGATAACTTACCATATAAAAATCTAGGAAATTCGTGCTTAGGTCATCATGGTTTAATTATACCATCAATGTTTGTACTCACTTCCCACGTTCTAAAAAGCTCAATGATGACAAAATGAAATAACCCAATGACTGGTTTGGTCGTAGCTTTAAATTTGGTATTTGCATTTAGCTTGCATTTCATTCTTCCATAAGATCCCGTATGCTCATTCTATCCAAGGTTAAATCTATCACAGGAATCATCAAGGTATCATCATAAGTGTATATGCAATCAAACTGACAACTCATCTCTCTTTAGATATTATTGACCTAGCGAAAATCTTATATTTCCCCCTCAATAGAACAAACATCAGCATATCTAAATCTTCCTACAAATTGATATCAATAAGCTATCAGTTCTTTATCCAATCAACCTTATCAATTTTATCAATTGATCACATCTAATCTATCCTCATTTCTTATACAAGATGTATCTTTCTTGGAACCAGACATTTTGATCAAGTCTTATATAGGATATATCGTTCCTAAAACCAAACACTCTGATCATCTTTGTCTTATATAGGATATATCGTTCCTGAAACCAAACACTTTGATCATCTTTGTCTTATACAGGAGGTGTCATTCCTGAAACTAGACTGAATCTCAATATAATCAAATCTAATCAATCAAGCTTTATCAATAATCAAGAACTACATCACTGTGTTCATAGAACTCGCATTTTCATCAACCAGAGTTGCAGAAACCAAATTATTTCTAATCAAGATATCAATTTTGCAAAGATCCAAACACTCCAAAGGTCAATTATCTCAATTGATCTCCCAAGGGGGCATCACTATATCACAATTTATCAATCAATAGCTGGGGCATCCTATTGAATCAATATCATCATCAAAATGAGATTATTCTTTGAATCAACGTGTCATCACACCTTTCTTCAAAGAGGGGCAAAATGTATACACCTAAAAATGGTCTGAAGATAATTAATTAAATAAGCAATTATTTAATTAATCCCCCTTCCTAATTTAATTGAATTCATTAGGCAATTTGATTAAATTATTCCTTTCATCCACTTATTAATAAATCTAAGGATTTATTTAATAGGTTCATTCCATAGTCCCCTTTGATTAATTAATTCAAATTAATTAATCCTCTCCCCATTTCAATCAATTCTTCTAATCCTTTAATTAATTAAAACAAGTCAATTTATGAGTTATTGAGAATTAATTAGTCTTTTCATATTATTTGAATTTTTTAAATTCAAATTACCCACATGCCTCCTAACTTCTAACCACCTAACCTAACCATCCCTTTAACCAACCCTATGCTATCTTGCACACTCTAACCTCCTTATCCTAACCTCCTATGGTGTGGATATTTTCTTCTTGAGACACATGGCACTTTGGCCACATGTCTCCTATCTTGGACACTTTCCCTTTTATGAGCAAGGCTCCTTGACACTTGTCACTGTAGAGATGACAAGTGTCCCTTCCTCCAACCTCCTCCAATTTCACCCTTGATATCTTTATACTCAATCTTGACCATTGATTCTTGCCACCACCCTTGGTCTTGAAAATCCTATAAAAATCCCATATTTTGGAGCACAAAGGATCCCATATCATTATAAATTTAGGCATTGTTATTATAGACATTTTATTTAATCATTATTGTTAAAAGCAATTGCATCTTAGATTTAGCTTAATTTGATCATTTTCTAGCATAATTGTTGAATCATGTAGCTTAATCAATTTCTTTTGTAGCTTAATTGCATCATCAATCATAGATTAATCATGCATATAATTAGCTTAATTAGTCTCTTGGATCACTCTAGCATAATCAATCTCATATTTGCATATCATTGTCATTTCAAATCCTCCATCTAGGTGTAGTCAAGTCACTGGGATTGCTTATCCAAATGTGAGAGAAAATCCATACTTGCATCTCTTAGGAGGCAATAGGTCATTTTGTCATGGTTCATCTTTCATTTTCTAACCATGCTTGTAATGATCTATTGAGTGTTTTGTTTTGTAGCTGCAGGTATCACACTTCACAGGCAGGACAATGATAACATGAGAAGAACCCAAACAAACCTAGAAGTTGGACTTAGCCACTTAATGAGTAAAATGAGATTTTCAAAATAGGGGTGCTAAAAATTGATGCTACAACTACCATTTTACAATCTCTTAAAATAAACACAATAGTAAGGATGACATAAGTTATAACCTTGTCCAACCATAAAACTATCAAATTTCAAATAACATTTTTGAGGTTTTTTCTTTAGATCATACAAACTATTATTCCAAAGCTCCATGCAGAAAAATTGTTTTTATGCATAGTTATTCAAGAAGAAAGTCCTATGTAGCGACAAGAAATAAAATAGTTCGAATTAAAGTCAGTTTCACAATTTAGGAGAGCATGTCTCATCAAAATATATATACCTTCTTTTATGCAAAAACATTTACAACAAGACTTTCCTTGTACCCTATTTTTCCTCTATCTTCTCCTTCATCATGTAAACCCATTTATTTTTCACTACTATCTTACCTTTAGACAATTGAACCAAGTACCAAATCTAATTTTGTATCAAAGAGTGCATTTCTTCTTTCATGCTTTTCTCCAATTTCTTTCTAGTTTCTACCCGCATTAATTCTTCAAAACTTTTTAGTTCACCAAAATTAGTCAATAATAAATAATATAATGAAGGAGAGTGTCATTGAGGTAGTCTACTTATCCTATTAGATCTTCTTGCAAGAGTTTGAGGTACCTGTAGTTATTTTAGTTGTTGAGTATTTAGATTTTATGGCACCTTTAGAACTACATTTTTTGGGGATTTCATCTAGCATTATATATTTTGTGTTTTTTATTTTCTCATTCAATATGACAGCTCTACTAATAATTTTGTGATTTTTATAATCCCATAAATGATACCCAAAATCATTGACTCCATATCTAATAAAAGTACACTTCTAACATTTTATTTAAAAATTTGTTCTATTTTTATGTTAATAAGGACAAATGCTTCACAACATGTTGGCCAATGGGATCCACCTATCATATACATGAATCAACCAACATAACACAATGTGTTGTCTAGAGGAATTTGTGTGGCTTGGAATGTCCACAAACCCCTAGAATAACATGACTTGCTAGTTTGTGGACCATTGAACATCAATTTAAATGGTGTATGCTCTTTCTAGAAGCTCATTATGTGTTTGTGTAGACTTTTGTGGATGATACATTGTGATTGAGAGAAGCTTACATAAAGATCTTATCATCTAGTTGATTTGCAGACTTTTGTTTTCTTTAGTATTAACATTTTTTATGATATTTTATTGTTTGTTTAGCATGTTTTCTTTGTGTGTTTTTAGTTATGTTTTATTCTATGATTTATGTGCTTTGTGTTTCTCTTCATGAGTGTATCTTACTTTTAGTTTTTTTATATGTGGCTTGATAGTATCCTAAGCTTAGAGGCTTGCAGATCCATTAGCATAGTGTCATCCTATTTTGAGTGTGCCTTGATCTCAACTACTCTATTCGTTTACTATGAATTTGAGCATAAATTCATACCCTAACTAAAATGGAAGCTAAATGTGGCATAATAAATTATTTATAATAACAATTTCATGCTCTATTTGGAATATACTTTAGTGTGGTTTGTTATAGCTCATTTTAAGCCCATTTTTTCTCTATGCTACCCTAAAATTTAGGTAGTAAACCAAAAAAAACTTAATTAGCATTAAATATAAAATCTGAGACAAGGTCCTATGTTAAGCGACTCAATACTTGGCACTCCCTTTCAAATTATTTCTTTTTGGGTAGACTTGGGTGCCCAATGCTCTAGTCCTTCCAAAATGAGCATGAACTTCAAGTATTGCAGTTGTCAACCTTTACCTTTTGTGACCCAATCTCAATCTTTGCATTTGATCATTATTTGTTGTTCTACACTCAAAATATCCTTCTTATCCCTATATAAATAACAGCTTCTATCCTTCAAAAGGTCTAATAATAATAAGTTGGCATGTAGTACAATTATATAAGGAATAAGCTATTAGCATATAGAGTAACAAACTACGAGAATTCTGGAGTGGCCAAGGGAAATCTGGGGTCGACTGGGACTGGGGGAGTGTTAAGAGATCATAATGGCAATTTCATTTTGGTTGTTACACTCTCCTTGGGATCACAGTCCAATCACAAAGTCGAAGCCATAGGAGCTTTCCAAGTAATCGACCTTACAAAGAAAATGAACTTCAAAAACATTCAGATTGAAGGTAATTCAAATAACATTATTGAGTGCCTTCTTGGTAAATCCCCCCCTTCATGGACTATAAAAAGTTGGATACAAGAAGATAAATCTCGCTTATCCAACTTCGATAAGGTTATATTTTTTCATTCCTTTAGGGAATATAATAAGGTGACTGACTATTTCGTCAATGCACATGGGTTGACAGGTGTGGCAGGGAAAAAGTGAACTGGGAGCTGACATTAGAGCCTTAATCGACTATGATATCTCTCATGGGAAAGTTGTCATTTTTAATTATGATGAAGCAAAGTAGAGAATGGTATAGTGTCATCATTTGCTACGGTGGCGAGGGCTGGTACATACTGTGGGTGCTTTGGTTTTGTTGTTGGCTCTTTGTTCAGTTCATTTTCTCTATGATCAACATAAGAAAAGTCTATGAGAAAATGGGGGGAAGCAGAACGAGGGTTGAGCCAAACAATTGTGAGAAGCACAATAAAAATTTGAATGTCTAGAGGCATATTGAGGAGAGGGGGTTGAGTCCTTTCCTCAAGAGGGTCTATGGTGCTAACCCAAAAATTATAGAGTACATTTTGTTAAAAACTAGAGGGATGAAAGAATTGTTCTCTATGGGAGGAAGGTCAATATAGATGAGAATCTCATTGGGGAAATCACTAGGCTCTCCACAGATGAGGTGAAGTTCTATCGTGACAGAAAGTTTTCAGATGAAGTGGTCATCAAATTTCCCAAAACTAATGAGGAAAGGGAGGCACTGGTCAAAATTTCTAACAAATATTTTAATGCTGGGAAGGTAAAGATGCTATGGAGGGAGGTACTCAAAGTTATCATTGAATAAATCATGGTGGATGACATATTTACCAAAGTCTATGGCTACCTTTTTTCCCTCCTCAATCATTTTCAACACAATGAGAGAATTTCATTTCCTTACTAATTGTTTTGCTCTTTTGAAACATAGTATTAAGAAAAACCAAAAAAATCCCTAGGAAGTATCATGTCCTGCATGCTAGCCTTATTCAGTTAATCCATGACCATTTTTAAAATATGTCGGCCCCATCTAACCCCATTTCGGCTACGGCCTTAGAAGGATATAATACTAATATTAGTTTTTCTAACGATGAATGTGAACAAGACACTGAATAAGAAAAGGAAGAGTCTTTCCCCTCCAAGAATCTATTGAAGAAAACCTCATAGAGAAAGCCTTGAGATTAAAAAGTTACCTCATTGGCACTTCTCAAAAATCTAAAAACAAGGAGAAATCCCCCCCCCCCCCCGAAGAAAAAGTTGGTTTCTTATTCTGAGGAATCTCCAGTGGATTCCTTTGCTGCCCCAAATTCTATTGATGGTTCCCATACCTCTTACCCTCTCACTAATAGAGAAAATAGGCCCAAATTTGTTGGAGATATCAGACCTGAAGACCACTACTTCAAGCCTGACTAGCAATTTCCTAATGAAATACTCACAATAGCCAGGAGTGGGGCGGTTGAATACTTTAGAATTATTAAGTCGGTTATTCATGAGATAAAGGACCTTAGCATAAAGAACAAGGTT
Organism: Cryptomeria japonica; assembly: GCF_030272615.1. Classification (NCBI taxonomy): domain Eukaryota; kingdom Viridiplantae; phylum Streptophyta; class Pinopsida; order Cupressales; family Cupressaceae; genus Cryptomeria; species Cryptomeria japonica. The sequence goes on from NC_081407.1 coordinate 632,838,467, forward strand.
GTCTCTAGTAAGCTGGATGAAATGGAAGCTAAATGGGTGCCTCAAAATGTTGTTGGGGTTTTGTGGACCAAGGAAGAGAAGATGTTGATGGTCGAGTTCCTTCAAAGAATAGTTGAGCTCATGGAGGAGATGATAAAGGAAAACAAGAAAAAGATTAAGCATCTGGAAGGGGAAATTCGCAAAATCTAGGAAACGATGAACACCATCATGAAGAAAAGCCACATAATTGTGAAGAATTCTACTACTACTATGAGCACCTTGGTGGATAAGCTGGAAAAAACCCAGTAGGGGACCCTATTTGTGGACTTGGAAGCTAACAAAGGCAAAACCAGAAAGAGGATTTTGGCCCCTTGAAGAGGACTAGAGCCAACCTGAAGAGAAAAGCGAATTTCGCACCTCAGGAGATCCACGAATTGAAGAAGGTGGCTCAGGAGATGAATAACCTTGAAGCTAAGATTACTGATACCTTAAAGTCCTTGGGTTAGCTTTGTCCATCTGGTGTTGGCTTTTTTATGACATCTGGCTTGTTGTTGCAGTCCTTTTTTGTTTGTTATGCGACTTTCCTTTCTTGGTGAACTTTGTTTGAATATTTTATCTAGCTTGTAAACTCTGTGGTTCTAGGTCCCTATAAAACATGTTTTTTCCTTAATAAAAAACAAACTACAAGCATTCTATACTTAACTATGGATTCATGTTTCTCATGCATGATTATCATGATATTGTACTAACACTTGCATGAATTTCAAGAACATTACATCATTTCCTTTATGTGGAGCTCCAGAAAAATGTTATATACTAGAGGTAATCTTTTCATTTTTGCATTTATCATTGATTCATTTTACATACTTGTGAGCACATGCACTTTACTACTCATCATCTCTATTGTGGAGATAGGAACACCAATGTGGGGTTTGACTTAAGAAAGCCTCTATGTGGGACAACCATTTCCCCTTGATTTTATGTGTATAGGATCATATTTGATTATAAAATAGTTATTGATAGACAAAGAAAGTAGCAAAAGATAGTGCCAAACTTGTAATAGAAAAAAACCCTCAAATTAAGACATCAAGTGCCCCTATCCTACTAATTTGAGCTAGATTTTTGGGAGACAAATTTGCAAAGTTTCTTGATTGCAATTCCAACTATTTGTTGAATCCTCCAACATTGCTAGACTAGCGCACCTAGAACTTCTATATAGCATAGTTAGATTTATATTTTAGATCCCAATTCCTCTTTATGTTCTCATCTTACATCTACTTTGTTATTACATGTTTTCATTCTATATCTACTATTTACTATTAAACTTAGTAATTTTCTCATTATTAGTTTAGATCACATACATGCACTTCACTATCTCATTTCTCTGACAACAAAGGAATAAAACCTCAACCCCTAGCTCTCCCTTGAGGACAATATTTTAGCCCATTCTCATTCCAATGTTATGACAAGGAATCAAGATTTTTAGATTGCATTATTTGTCATGGGATCTCATTCCCCATCATTTCAAGTATGAATAGGAAAATAATTCTAAAATTTATTACTTTTCAAATTGAGTTAAATGGCTTGCTTGTAATGCTCTTCTCATCCCTTTATACTTATAGGACTTTTGTGCTTAATTTTATTCCATGTGAAGGACAATGACCACAGATGATAAGTATATTGTTAAAGTAATAAGAAAAAGAAGTAAGAATCATTTAGAATTGTAATGATGACATGACTTGTTATATTCTTGAATTCTTTATTTATAGAAGATATTTTAACATCCAATTCACAATAGATTTAAATTGTATGTCTAAAATGTAGATCACATGATTTTAATAAGATATTCCATTCATTCAATACTCTATGTATCTCAATATTCCTACATTAATAACAAGACTATAACTCTATGAATCTCATATATTTCTCTCTTATATATAGAGAGAGAGAGACACGGTCACCCAAAATTCAAAATATATAAAATATAACATGGACCCTACATAGGCAAAAGTGTGTTACCCTAGGAAAATCTCATTGATTAAATATTAAGTAAATGAAGGTAGGGAGTAGTGAAAAATAAACATTAAAAAACCAAAGAGAAAATAGATAAAGGTAAATGCCTAGGTTTATTCACACGCTATTTTAACCCGTAAAAAAGAAGCATGAAAAAGTTAAAGTGAGGCACATACGTAAAGAAGGGGCACGTAAAAAATGGGAGAAGCATGTAAAAAATGGGCATGTGATATATGTAACGTATTCTAAAAAAGATTTTGCTTTTTTGAAAATAAATTCATAGGGACGACACACATGGGCGGTGTGAATGTTGTGAGAAAATAGGATAGGACTTGTATATAACATATTTTGAGTAAGAGATAAGTTTGTGAAGATATTTTGGTAAAGTGGAGATATTTGAAAGTTCGATAAGGAAATAAGTACTTGGGAAATGGAGATTTGTATGTTTATTTAATAATAAATAAGGTGAATTTTTTTATGATGATCCTAGAAATTTTAAAGAAAGTTTTATTTAAAAAGGAAGACACGTATATTTTTGGATGGATATGGAAAGATATTTCAAAGGTTTGAAAGATTTTGCCTTTCAAAATAGTAAATGACATCAAGGACAATCATAAGATTGACATAAAGGACATTCATAAAATTTCTTTGAAGGAACGGTTATAAGTTAAGATTTGAATATAATATTTTAATTAATGGTAATTTTTTATATAAGGGCGAGGTTTATAGAGAAGCGTTTTTTTCGTCTTCTTTCTTATTTTAATAATCATTTTGTTACTTTGTAAATGAATTCATATTTTATTATATGTTCTTGATAAGTTATTTATATTTGTGGAATTCATCAAATTAAATTTTTATATAATAGAGGTTCAATCTTAAAAATTTCAAGTTCATTATAAAATTTTGGAGATTTCTTCTTTTTTTAGCACATTTAGGTATCTAACATAAGGAGTACAAGGTAGTCTCATATTGCTATAAACCATCTATAGACCCGTATATAAACTGCAACACCTCACTAAGGAACTTTGGAAGAATAACAACTAATAAACCAAAACACATAGCATATATATATATATATAAAGAGAGAGAGAGAGGAGAGAGAGAGAGAGAGAGAGAGAGAGAGAGAGAGAGAGAGAGAGAGAGAGAGTCATAATACATTAACCATCTTTTAACTGAATACAACACTAAGTAAACTTATTACCTCTAAGAGTTCCCTAATGTCGCTCCTAAGAAACACTTACTAACACATGCATTAATCACCACTAAGTTAATCACATAAAAATAAGTAAATTCCAATTTATAATTAAAAATCACATAAACATCCCCAATAGGATACATTGACTCAACTTATCAAATAAATCATTTAACTCACATGTAAAGTCTATGTTGAATTCATTTTAAAGATCCAAAACTAAGATTCCTATGATAACCTTCATCAAGAATAAGAACATACATATAATCCACATGCATACAATCACTTAAAGATATCCATTAATACAAATGCATCTATCATATAGTAATGTTACAATCCTATCCACTAGGAGTATCCTATTAAAAATACAAATATACAATTACAAATTCTTTTACATCACTTTTGGAAGATACATAACTAATTATACAATACAAAGGTAGAATAATCTACATATGCATATAAAATCACTAGTTCACAAGGTAAGATCCATCCAAATTCTCATGAAAAAGAACTCTAAATACAAACCCCAATGGATGTTAAAGTACTACCACCTAACCATGTAGAACCTAAAGGTACACCCCCCATGCTAGAGATAGAAATAAGGGCCCATACAACAAGAAATAAAGCTAGGGATAAAATAACTAAACATACACACAACCAAGATACATAAGATACCAATGCACAAGATAAGTAAGAAAATTTAACAACCAGAAAACCATCCAAGATCTCCTAGAATACTTCAAAAAATAGATAACAAAAAAAACCTTCAAAAGAACTCCTAGAGCCTTCCACATTAAAAATGACAAAATAGGATACTAGGGTACATCAAGGAGAGAGTGTCATTGCATAGCCTTCACATGGGTTATCCTGGCAGCCTCTCAAGACCTCAATCCCCATTAGACAAGTCATAGAGAACCATACAATCCTTTTGTGAAGATAAGGTATTGCATGATCATGCCAGTTTTGAGCACCTCTTCAAACATATTGGCCTTCCCAACCTTATCCCATGTCTATACGAGCACATGAGGCCATGCGTGGGGCACAAAAAAATTTCTTATCTGTGTGTGAAATGCAACCCAAAGTTTTATTAACATTATCACTTATTACTCTACTCACCTATGGGTTACCATAGTAGCGACTTAGGGCCTTGGCCCCCATAGAGAGCCACTCCCCCTTTATGCACCTAGATAACTTATCCTCTATGTCTCAACATGAAAATAATGAAGCATAATGATAACCAAATAGGAACATAAAGAATCGACATACATGCATAGATAACACAATCTGCAAGTAGGACTTCTAAACAAAGACCAATAATAAGGTCAAGTCCTGAAATTGAATTATAACCTCAAAATCAATGATCCTTTCACAAGACAAATCAAGAAAGGGAATATTAACACCGATCCAACCAAAATAAGACCAATCAAACACATAAATTTAAAATTGACAGGATACACAGTTACCCTATAGCCTTTTGAGCTAACTAGGAAACCAAATTGAACCAAAAATTGCAAACTATGACAAACCCAAAAAATATGACATAGAGATTCATACACGGTTTCCAATCAAACATTAAGCAACACTAATCATTTGAAATAATCAAACACCACACTAGATTTAGGCATATTCTAATCTTTTCAAATTACGAATAAAGAATTGAATACAAATAATAGATTCATTTAAAAAACCATGAAACCAAATCCCACTAATATTCAATTTCAATTAAAACTTTAAACTAGCAATTGCACCTTGGTGTGCAATGAGTACGCTGAAAAGGTGTGGAAGGTCAATTAGGGAAAAATTTGGTTTTTTTTTTGTGCGCATTCATTTGTGTAGTAATGAGGTCAATTAATTTTTCATTTATAAAATGATGTTGTTTATGCAAAAAGGTCTTAGTGGAGAATTACTAGCTTTGAATCAACTAAACATCAACTAATAGGGATGTAAACATGTTAAATATAAAAACTTCTAAATTAGAAAGAGAATCAGATTTCATTACCAAGAGGATCATGCTATGTTTGTGATAGAAAGAGAGGGATATATAAAGGGAATGTGTGTGTGTGTGTGTGTGTGTGTGTGTGTGTGCGCGCGAGAGAGAGAGAGAGAGAGAGAGAGAGAGAGAGAGAGAGAGAGAGGTACATAGAGAAGTAGATAGAGAAGTAGAGGGAGAGATAAAGAGAGAAAAGAGGTATAGAGAGAGATGGAAGAGATAAATACATAGAGAGAGAGAGAGAGAGAGAGGTACATAGAGAAGTAGATAGAGAAGTAGAGGGAGAGATAAAGAGAGAAGAGAGGTATAGAGAGAGATGGAAGAGATAAATACATACATAGAGAGAGAGAGAGAGAGAGAGAGAGAGAGAGAGAGAGAGAGAGAGAGAGAGAGAGAGAGAGAGAGAGAGAGAGAGAGAGAGAGAGAGAGAGAGAGAGAGAGAGAGAGAGAGAGAGAGAGAGAGAGGAGAGAGAGAGAGAGAGAGAGAGAGAGAGGGGTAATATATATAGAGAGAATGGTTGGAGAGATAAGGAGAAATATATAGAGATAGGGAGATATAGGTAGAGAAAGATACTTGAATACAAAGAGATAGAAAGGAGTTAATTAGGGGATGGAGAGATGGGCAAATTCAAAAATGGGGAAAAAGTCAAAGATAAATAAGTTGATATAGATAAGCAATATGGAGATATAAAAGAGAGGAAGAGAGATTAGAGATAGATAGAGACAAACAAGGAGTGCATGTGTGTACACGAGTGGCAGAGAGATGGAGAGAGTGATATATAGAGAGGGAGGGAGGAGGAAGATAAATAGAGAGAGGAGACAGGATAAGTAGAGAGATGTGGAAAGAACAAGTGATGGGGAGAGAGGAAGAGATATGGATATGAAGAGATAGGGATAGAAAGAGGGAGGAATAAAGATAGAAAGGAGGGATATGTAGATGTAAATTTGGAAAGATAGATGGAATGAGAGAGATAAATATATAGAGGGAGAGAGGGAGAGGGATGAAGACAAATAGAGATCAAAAGATGGAGACAGCTCACAATTTCGAGTCTTGTGTAGAAAGTTATGGCTAGTTAAAGTTAGGACAAATTTTATATAGGTTTTTGAAAAATTACATAGTTTTAGATTTTATTATGTAAATAAACCTGATATGACTGTTGGTTTTTCGATTCTCAAGGAGTTGTTGGTGACCCTTGGAATCTCTTGGACTACTATATGTTGGATTTTAGAATTGAATACAATACTTTTTTGGTTTGCTTCAATTCTAAGCTCTCCTGTTCATATAACAAAATTCACAATACTGCAGGTTCTCACCCAGGTGTTGTCATCTGAATCCATAATTCAGATCAAAGACAATAAAGAGAGATGAAGAAATAAAAAAAATAAAGATATAGAAAATAAATATATTTGGGTTATAATAATAAATAATGTTCAATATTATAGTTTATTACTAATATTTTAATAATTATATATTTTATTAAAAAGAAAACAATGATTACAACTCTATTTTATTAAATATATTAAATCAAAAAATATAACTGAATGTAAAAAACTTATATTATAGGTTTTTAATTTTAATTAATTTAAGGAAGATAAAAAGAAATATGGAAGAAATTGTGATTGCTTGCTTAAAATGTGGTTTGATAGATATGCCTTGTAGGACAAAGACTTATGTTTTTGTCCTACTATTAGCCATTACCGTATTTCTCTGAAATCGTGAAAATTTGCATATGCTATGGCCTACAGTTGTTTCTTTATTAAAATTATTTTTATGTAGATTTTCTTTTTGTTTTCTGATTGGTTGCTAATATTAAACCCATATTTTTGTGTTTTTCTATTTCTAAATTGTCTTGTATCGAATCAAAAGTTAGCAAAGTGAAAATTTAAACCATTTCTTATGTTTTCCCACTTAAATCCTTGGCAAACACAGTAAACATGAGTATAGATGAGGTGGGGAATGTCGCATATTTGTAAGGTTTCAACCCTCAATTATAGGGCATGTGTATGCAGGTGGGCGTTGCTTGGATGCTGGGTGGGATAAATGGAGAGCATCTAAATATTTTCCATAATTGTTGTTACTTTTCTTATTGGTTGGTATCTATATATAATTTATTTGTAGGCAGTGCATTGCAACACCTATGGAGGATTTGTAATGCACATACAATATAGATCAGAGACTTTCATTGAAATAGTGTTTACATTGTAGCAGGTAGGTAACATCTATCGTGTTTTCCTATTGCTATTACTAGCTAGCCATAAACCAGCCAGGGAGAAAATGTGAATAGTATCATGTCCCATAGGAAATCTACATTTTATTGTTCTAAACTTTGATAATGGCTATATATGAATGAAATAATTGTTGATCATCGTATTGCATATTAGTTGTATTTGGGTAACGCACATCAAGATATTCTTTAGCATTATGTCATCAAACATTTAATTCCCACAAAGAATTGTACAAGCTCTCTAGTGGTGGTGTTCTTCTAGATTTTCGTTGCTTCCTTTTGTGTAACATGCAATTTATGGGTTGTTCAAACCTGTTAGATTTGTGAATTTATAATTACATCACTTCAATTTTTAAAATATGTTAAATATTGAAGTTGCAATATAGAAAACATTGGTTGTTATGTTTTTAGAGTGCAACCATTGATTTAACGTTGTCTCATTCAGAATAGCGAGTAAATAATGCAGCAAGGAGAGAACATAAAAGAAATAGTCTTCTACACAGTTATTATTTGTTTTTAGAGGTTTGGGTTTCTTTCGATTTGGTTTATTTCACTAAGATTGGATTTGGATATAAGCAAATACTAGCACTTGCACCAAAAGGAAGTGTAATGGTTATGTCAATAGTAAAATATGTGTTAAGTGATATATTAAAGGATATGAATTGAAGAATGAGTGAACTACAAGTTTATATGACCTTGAGATCACTTAATTACACATACCAATAACATAAAACTAATCATTGCATGGTTTTTGATATTTTCAAAATATTAATTAAAATTGACATGCTCTTCAAATAGTCTTGGATATAGTATTTCGATAGCAGTATCTTGTATTGATGGCCAAGTTAATCTGACCTTGAGATCACTTGATTGCATATACCAACAACATACAACTAACCATTGTAGGGTTTTTGACATTTTTAAAATATTAATTAACTTTGGCATGCTCTTCAAATAGTCTTGGAGTTATCCTTAAATGCCTCTTGCATTCTAGAGAGCTTATACCTTCAATTTTTTAGAGATAATAATTTTATAAATAAATTTAGGGAAAAAATTTTAAAGGCAAAATGACAAATATCAAATGAGAAATAACAAATGAAAAGTCTTTTATTTTCAAAATAATATTAAAATGAAATATATGTTTATCAAAAGATATCTTCCAATTTTTGTATATAGATCATTCATAAGATTACTAACAATAAGAAAGTTAAGATATTATAAGTAAATTAAAATAACATAAATTAATTATTTGAGTAAATTTTTTTAATTTAAATTATTGTAAATTTGAAACCTATACACGTGTCTTAATATTCTTTCATTATAAATCTTGAATTTTAAGACACATAAAACATTAAAGATATATTAATATATCATTTACATAATGTTAAATTACAATTAAGATAACCTAAAGCATATTTACTTCAAATAAGCTAAGTTACATAAAAAATTTCAGAACTATAATTAAAATCAACAAGATCCATTCCAAATTTGAATGTTATTTTTCATAAAAATCAATTTGATTGAAATAGCTATTTATCAACTTTGTCCAATCTTTTTATTAAAATTACTCTTTAAAAATGAATCTCCAACCATTAAGCCACACTTCCTTTTTCTGAATATATTAGAACTTTGTGTTTAAATAGTGCAAAGTTTGAAGAAGAATCACTTGTTCATGTATTTTTCATGATCTTTGGATTCATATGATATTTGATTTTTCTTTCTTATTTAAATCAAAAGTTTATAGTGATTTGTTTTATCTGCAAGATAGATTTTTTAATCAAAGCGTGGTTTGTTGACCAAGGGATCTAGAAAATTTATTTGTAATTGTTGGAAGATTTTAAGTCGAATTTGGCATTTTTAGGTTTCTCTCATCAAAGTCGGGCTTTCTGGGTGAAAACAGAGATGCAATGTTAGTTTTTGGATGTGTTTAGGTACTGAATCTCTATTTGGGTGAAAAGTTAGAAAATTGCTTCTAGAATTCAAAACTTTTGGTGAATTCTTGCGAAGATTTTGTAATTTTGGCAGTTGCAAATTCAAAGATTGATGCATTCTGAGAAGATTTTGTGATTTCAACGGGTGCAAACTCAAAGCTCTAGAAATTTTGAAGATTTCATCATTTTAGCACAGGGACAAGCAAGAGGCAATGGCATGGGCTTTGTTTTTTCCCTCACACTCAACTAAATCATAAAATAATGTCAATATCAGTACAAGACTTACCATCAACAACAAGGTGGTTAAATATTTTCTACATGAAAAATCTAACGAGATAAAAATAAAGACTAGATAATTGTCCCCATGTTAGGACAATGGCTAGGGTTAGACATTTTTTGGGGCTTGGACTATCTCTTGTACCACCATTGGGATATGAAGGCATGCTCGGACTTGTAGGACCATTTGGAGTCAATGCCTGGTACCTGAAACCTGCACAAAACATTTTGCATACATACATACATACATATATATCTATATATATGTATATGTATATACACACACATATCTATGTATATGTATATGTATATGTATATGTATATATATGTATATGTATATGTGTATATACATATACATATATATAGCTATATATGCATATGCATATACATATACATATACATATACATACATGTATATGTATATGTATATGTATATATATATATATATATACATATATATATATATATATATATATGCATATATATACATATATATATATGCATATATATATATATGTATATACATATACATATACATATACATATACATATATATATATATGTATATGCATATGCATATACATATACATATACATATACATATACATATACATATACATATACATATATATATATATATTTATATATATATATATATATATATATGTGTGTGTGTGTGTGTGTGTGTGTGTGTGTGTGTGTGTGTGTGTGTGTGTGTGTGTACACACACACACACACATATATACATCATATGGAGATCACGAATGAGTAATACAAAATCACTCTTTTCACCCTAATCCCCAAGGAAACAATGCAATAATGATCTATTCTACACATAAAATCCATAAGCATCAATATCATCAATCATCAATCATCAAATCCAAATAATAACATCTGATCATAGATTCACATCTCATAAAGCATCACTATAAGTTACCAATATAAAATCCAAGTCATAAGTATACCATCATTAATACCAATACGTCCATGTCAAATAAAGTATAACAGTAATCATTTCTTGAAACATATAAACATCATAAAATAGTCCAATAACATGTATCACATGAATGTATCCACACACACAAATTAGTGAAATGAACCATATATAGTGAGTCAAACATAGTCTAACAAGTCAAAGTAATAAGTATTTGAATCAAAACATGGAGGGGTACTACAAAGAGTCCCTAGCATCATGGACTATAAAACAATTTTTCTTTCTATCTTTCTTTCCTATGAAAATAGTGGATGGTGGTACATATTTTTAATAGTGAATTAGAGAAGATTTTAATTTTTTTATTGGTGTAAGAAAAAAAATTAGAATGAATAGTTGAAAGAAAAAATGCTATAGCATGCATAGAGGTTGAGACAAAGAAACTTCAACCTATTCCTAAAAATACCACAAGGAATGGCAAAAGGAACCCAAATCCCAAACTTAGAAATATAAAATGATTATTGTAGACGTTATTTCAAAACAACGGATTATTTAAAAAAAAAATCCATTAAATAATAAGAAAAAGGAGCTATACAGATAATGAAAAGAAGATTGTATTCACATAGTGACATGATCAAAATTGAAACACAACAACCATAATACCAAAGATATTAAACAACATTACAAAATTGCATAATGAAGCACACACAAATATTGCAAATAACACTATGAAATAGTGGCAAAGACAACAAGGATGATCTCCACACTGCATAAGCAAGCAGGCGCTAGTGAAAGGCTAAGAAGTCATGAGACAACTCACCATGATAAACATGTGAGAGAGAGAGAGAGAGAGAGAGAGAGAGAGAGAGAGAGAGAGAGAGAGAGAGAGAGAGCGCTTGCTCGATGACAATAGGATACTAATCCCATAATCATTTTCTCTCACAATCCATACACACCGATGGGATAAGGAAATAACCTCCAATCCACGTCAAACTAGGTTTAACAATAATTAACAACACACTCAAATACCAACACCAATGTATAGATTCTGAGAAGTCAATGTTGCTCAAATAGAATACAACTCTATTATTTTCAAAATAGGGAGTAGGACAAGAATACAATCACTTCAATCCACTGAATAGTAGCCAAGGATGATCACAAACCAAGGCTAACCTACACAAGTGATTTCCTAACAAGGAACTCTAAATCAAACAGAACGATGACAAATCACTACTCACTTCCCAAGGCAAGGAGATGCTAAAATTATTGATGCAAGACACATGCAAAAATAATGACATATTGGGAAGGCTCTAGAGACAAAGAGGTAAAAAATTCATAACAAGGTCACCCTAAGAAATGGTCGATAAAGGCTTACCAATGATGAAATGATAAAAATGGGTAGTTTGACGACAAAGGGTAGCCAAACAAGACAATATCACTCAAATGGGACACCGAAGCCTAATAGCACAGTAGCACCCACATGGTGTAGTCCAAGTTTGGTGCTTAAGTCCTAGTCAACCACTAGTGTCCTCTACTAGTATTGGTGTCCTCACCTAGTGCTAGGGTCAAGATAGGGCGATGTAGTCTATACAAGGTGTTGGTGCGCATACAACTAAGCAATTTCAAGTAGTAATAGGATCCGTAAGACATGCCAAACACCCTAAAGAAGCCAAAAACAACCCTTAACAAACACAAAGCCTAGAAATAGTGAAAAAACAACACCAAGTCGAACAAATAATTCTATATATTGAGCACACAATGACACCAATGAGTGAAGGAGAAGGTAGGGAGGTGCATTATGACCTTCCAAATATTCTTACATGCTTCCATTAGAAAAACGACATAATAACATCTAGTTCATTGCTTATTATTAACAAAAGTATGAATAAATAAAAAGATCATTGCAATCACATCTACACATAGAAAATCTTAAGCACATTTTATAGCATTATGTTAGCATCCTTGACATTGTATTGATTGTTTGAGATGTCAACACATCTTATTCAGAACTCTTACTAGATTTGGCTATTATCAAATAAGTGCATGTATCCCCTCTACCATACAACAAGCCTCGCAATGCTTATCAACACAACTTCATATTTAACATTAGATATAGAAGATACAAGTACAATAGAAAAAGAAACATTGATAACAAACAAAACCAAATTATTAAGACTCAAACATGTAAGAAGCATCTTATCTGAAACCAAGCCATATGATTAAACTAATCTTACATTTAAAAATAAACAAGATTATAAATATGTTTATTTTAACTCTTCTAGTAAACCTCATAGTATTCTATTCTTCATTTCCCTTATTTAAACGTTATTTAAACGTCAAGTAACGTAATTTGATATTAAATCCTCATATGCTATATACTTTATCTTTGATTTCGAAGACCGCCTTAATTCATATACTTGTTTTCCTTGATTTCCTTGAGTGCAAATAAAATACAAGGTCAAAGTGTGATTAATTTTGAAAGCATTGCGGGTTTCATGTGCAGATCATAATGTGAATACGATCTTAATCTTTCAGTTCATGTTACTCGCTCAAGTAGACAAATTATACTCCACTGTACTTCAAGCTCATATATCAAAGAATAAAATAATGATGTGGTTGATGGTTATCCACAACATTAATTGGGAAGCGTGAAGTCTGAGATTCGCAGCCATAGCATATGTTGCGTACGCATTTAGTTATGGAGAAGAATGTCCGAAGTTGCAATGAAGTGTTCCTTAATAAAATGCTTTATCTATTATTGTACATTTAATGGGTAAGTTGCGTAACTACCATTGATAACAGTGCTGAATTAAGTTCAGTAACAGTCAATAATCTTAAACCTGTTTTAACATCTTAAACATCTATATAAAGAGAGTAAGGTGCATCGCATAGCTGTAAGAAATTGAGTGGGAGTTTGTGGTAGGCTATCAGGATGAGTGGGAAGATAGCTTTAGTATTTGGCCAGAGCAGAGGCTGGTCATAACTATAGAGATGCTCTTACGAAATCCATTTTTTTCTTTGAAGGGCAGAGATCCGGCAAGCTTCTCTTCAATCAGAGGATGAAATGGAGAAGGGATTCTGGCCTTTCTGACGGAGCTGCTTATCATTTACATATGTCGTAGTTATTCAATTAGCTTAAATATTACAATTTTTTTTATTTTTTAATCTAAACATTCTATTTTAAATTTTGATTTATTTAAGTGATTCATTTAAAGTTGTATTAGTTTCTTAGTAAAATCTTTTTAGTAATGTGGTTGTAGATGAATTATCTAAATAAATCAAAATTTATGTTGTTTATTCAAATCTCACATTTAAAATGTTGAAACACCATGCAAGATTTTGATCTTTCTGAGGAAGCTGCTTACCATATTCATAAATATTTAATTTTTTGATATTTTGATTTAAACAGCATATTCTAAATTCTGATGAGAATGTTCATATAAAATTACATTAATTTCTTGAATAAAACCCATTTATTAATATAATTTCAGATATACTAATTAAACAAGTGAAAACTTAAAATATATTATTTATATCAAACATTACATTTGTAATGTTCTAAGATCATTAAAACTATAATGTTGGAGGACAAATGCAAAAATATTTAAGCTAAGAGCATACATCAAACATCAACTTATTCTGCGTGTACATTTACATTCAAACACTACAAACACACACTCTAACATAAATATTCTAAGATTTCTTTTTGGTTTCAGGTGGACATGAAAGGAGGATATTATGACGCAGGAGATAATGTGAAATTCAGCTTCCCAATGGCATTTACCACCACCATGTTATCATGGAGCGTCTTGGAGATTGGCGGAAAGATGGGAAATGAACTCCAGCATGCCAAGGAAGCCATTCGTTGGGATACAGATTACTTGCTCAAAACCACCGCTTATCCAGGCACTCTATACGTCCAGGTATCCATGCAAAAGTTGGGGTATCTTGATTAATGTAACACTACAAACGTGCGTAATATTTAAATTAATAGAGTCAGATGATTACTCGAAAAATTAAATTAAATACAATTGTATTTTGATGAAATTGAAAGGTGGGAGAGCCCAGCATGGATCACAAGTGCTGGGAGAGGCCAGAAGACATGGACACTCCTTCGCAGCGTGTACAAAATAGATGCTCAGAATCCAGGCTCGGATGTTGCTTCTGAAACAGCTGCGGCACTTGCTGCGGCTTCCATGGTTTTCAAGAAAACAGACGGCCCTTATTCTAAGCTCCTCCTCCAAACTGCAGTGCGGATGAAGTCACTTTATTTAAATGAATGGTAATGTTATGCCTCATCCAACTTTGAAAGTGGTTTATAATTATCTATTGGGAAAGAAAATCCAAAATAATTTGTGTTGTACTAGATTAAATCATTTTTCAGTTTACTGTAGATTGAATGTAAACAGCATTCTAAGTTTTTATCCATTTAGTTGCTCATCTGAATTTAAAGTAAGATTTATTTATAAGTGTGATTTAAGATGAGCCGTCATCTCAAGAAATCTATATTATTCAATTTGAAATCTCAGAATCAATTTTAAACAACACATGCTTAAATGATTACCTATATTATTCAACTTGAAATCTCCGAATCATTTTTAAACATCTTCTAAACTTTGATATGCATGTTCTAAGCTTTGATATGCTTAAATGGCTCACCTGTAGTCACAGTAAGCTCTACCCATTGAAGATGAACAACCTAAACAAACAAAACTCAACGTCTTATTTAAGCCGAAATATCTGCTATTAATCCTAACTATCATGATAATTATCAGGTGTTTGCTTTGGCGGACGAGCATAGAGGAGCTCAAAGTGACTCCCTCGCCTCTGTAGTCTGCCCGTATTATTACTCCTACTCTGGCTACCGCGTAAGTATAACTATATATAAATGTAATTGAAATTTCAATAACTTCCTGGCAGGTAATAGAAATTAATTTGTGGTAATGGAAATTAATTTGTGGGTGCAACGTGGCTGGCAAAAGCCACGAGAAGTCAAAAATATTTTAACTACATACAATCAAATGGCCCCGCTCTGGGCTATCGCGATAACGTCAACGTACTGAGCTGGGACCAAAAGCATCTAGGCACAAGAATTCTTTTGGCTCGGGTATGTTACCGTGCACATTTAAAGTCATAAACTCCTGGCTTTTTTTCACGTTAGAACTCATTTCATATCTTCTTACTCGTGTTCCTGGCGGGAGGTTATGCTAAACAAAGTGACGTCTCTTGGTGAATATCAAGGCCTTGCTAACAATTTTATTTGTTCTCTATTGCCTGGAACGTCTTCAGCGCGATATTCACCAGGTCACAATGAGTTATTATCTGTATTGAGTAAAATTATCGTTATGTTTCTTCCATACACTAGAAAACATGTTCTTTATGTATGTAGGCGGTCTTCTGTTCAACGGCCCAACTGATCAATGTAATTTGCAATATGTTACATCCAAGATCTTCTTGCTCTTCACCTACGCCAAATAATTGAGCAACTCCAAGCAAGTAGTGATATGCGCTAATACCATAATCACTCCCTCCAAACTACGCTCCATTACAAAAAGACAGGTAAACAACATATACTTCTACTTTATATTCTGGTAACATCTCAGTTGAAATTATTTCAAACTTCTGTGCTTTTTCGGGGCTCAGGTCGATTACATCTCGGGAGACAATCCCCTAGGAATGTCATACATGGTGGGGTACGGTCCAAAATTTCCACAGCATATTCATCACCGTGGATCATCTTTGTCTTCAATTTACGCCCATCCTAAGATTATATCATGGAACGATGGTTTCATATACAGCAGCTCGCCCAACCCGAACGTTCTGGTTGGAGTAGTTGTGGGAGGGCCCGATGTGAATGGCCAATTCAAGGATGAGCGCTCTGACTATTCACATTCTGAGCCAGCTACTTAGATTAACGCTCCACTGGTTGGATCCCTCGCCTATCTGGCTCGCTTCTAAACTAGTTTTAATTTCTTTATCACACAAAATCTATAGAACCACGATAATAAGCGTCGTTCTCTATACAGGCAGTCCACACTATACATAATGACAATTAATACTTTTGTCTCTTTGTCATTAAGAGGTGTAGGTAGTTTCATTCTATTTCTATAGCTTTGGATCTATGATTCTCTTGTTTAGCATTTTTTATTTTTATTGTTTGATATCAATTTAAATCTTATTTATTAATTTTTAATCATGTATAATTATTATATCATTGATTTTTATTATTTTTTTTTCAATTATTCAGTTGTGTATATATCTATCTATTTAAATCTTATTTATTAATTTTTAATCATGTATAATTATTATATCATTGATTTTTATTATTTTTTTTTCAATTACCCAGTGATGTATATATCAAAGATTTTTTTTTCATGTTTTATTGATTCATATCTTTTGATAAAATAACACCCTACTTTCATACAGTCAATGTTTTATGTTCCATATTAGTGAGTTTATTTCATAGTTGTGTAGCTTCCCCTCTTTCATAGAACTTGCTTCTTAATAAATGTTAACATGCTTTACTTGTATTGTTCAAAAGTTCTAATGATAAACCTAAGGACGATGTACTTTACCGACAATATTTTATGTTCCCTTGAGGTAGGATAAAATTGTACAATTCTTGAGGTCCCAAACCTAATATTATTATCATCGGATATCCTTATAATAATTATCTCCTTTATATAGATCTTGTCCTAATAAGATAATAGAAAGGTAAACCTCTAAACCCAAAATAACCCTACTTATACATAATATAATAATTGTACAAATTATTTTCATAAATTATTATTAAAAAAATAAAGAATATGTACCACATATTGATATCTTAATCCACCTAAATACATTGTGATATGATCCCCAGATACCTAATATGACATCCCATCTTGACATCATTCATCCTAACAAATTCCTGAACCACTTCTTTACTATAACACCTAAGACATGTATTTCAATCAACAAAACTTATATTTTTAAACCATGGAGTAACATGTAAAGCCTAGAATAATGAGCAACAAGACCAACAAATAGGCTAATTATAATAGCATTGGATGACCTTTAGTATCCTTTTAAACCCAAACTTGGGCATTTCGATGCATGTGGTGCCCACTATATAACAAGTCCTGATGTAAATAGAGAACATGGGAAGCATTGCTATATATACCAATTCCCGTTCATTTCTCTTTCACTCTACCAATTTAATTGAATAAGCACAACGAATATCAAGATGAGATTTATGTGTGATTATCACTCCCTTTCTCATACCCATCATGCTTGAGGAATGTATTTTTAAGATTAAAATCTTGTTAATTCCTAATACATGTGAAAATAACATTTCACAATGAATGGGGTACTTTCATTTTTAATATGAGAGAATTACTTTCCAATCAATAAGTAGTGTATACACTAAAAAATGGTCTGGAGATAATTGATTAAATACGAAGTTATTTAATTAATGAACCCTTCCCAATTCATTAAATATGTAACTGGTTTAATTAATTACCCCTTTTAATTTCTCTACTTGTGACTAAATATAAGAATTTATTCATTTAGTTCATTCGATAATTCCTCTTAATTAATTAATTTCCCCCATCAAATTCAATTCTTCCAATCCTATAATTAAATAAACAAATTAATGATTTGTTAAATTTCATTATTCATTTCTTAATTATTTGAATTTATAAATTCTAATGAGCACATGGATCCTACCTTTAACCACCTAATCTAACCACCCCCTAACCTAATCCAACTTCCACATCCTAACCTCTTTTTAACCTATTTGGAGTGTACACACCCCTTTGAATACACATGGCACCTTTGCCACATGTCTTCTCCCCTTTCACACTTGCCCTCTAATAAGAAATTTATTGAAGATCCTTGCCACTTGTCACCACAGAGATGACATGTGTCCTTCCTTCCAACCTCTTCTCCAACTTCCTCAATCTTAGCCATTGATGTCTCTTGATCAGATCATGATCGTCAATTCTTGCCAGTTCATCCTGGCCTTGGAAATCCTATAAATATCCCTCATTTTCATCAATAAATCCCCCTATATCTTAGATTAATTTGTATTGTTATTATCTTGCAATCTGCATTTATCAATTATCATTCAGAATATCACTTTTTGCATAATTTGAGCATCATGTCATAATAATCTTGCATTTAATATAGAATCATGTAGATACTCATATATTTATTTGACATCTTGATGGTCATTGCTTGCTTCTGAGAGCCACACCTATCAACCTTCAATGTCCTTGAGATTAGAGGAGGATGGAACATCATAAAGGAGGCGAGGTTGTATTTCTTGTTTTTAAATTGCTTCCTAGTTTTAATACTTGTTTCATCTATGTGTTGTTTTATTTTGTTTAATGATTGACACACTTTTTCGACACACAACTAGTATTTGAATTTATTAAAGTATGTGTTTTCTAGATGTGTTTTTAAGGTTAAAATCTAGTTCTTAATTCTTCAGACATGCAAAAATAACCTTTCACAATCAAACTTAGAGGATAGCCTGGAGGATGATGTCAGAGCTCTCCCTCGATATGATAGAACACATGAGATACATGGTGGCTCTCCATCAAACTTCTATTTTCAATGATGGGTAAAACATTTATTTCTATTCATGGTTGATATCGTGGTGAGGCTACAGGCAGATTGCTTCATTATTGCTCACACACTTTTTGGTTCTTTAGTGAGCTCTTCTGACTTTTATGATGCCTGCAAATTCTACTTAACCATTATAAACTTAAGAACTTTGTAAATTATATAATGGGTGGTGATAGGTTTTCGTGTTGAGCCTATTGATTGTGAAGACCTAAGGGCCAACCAAACTATTGAGAGAATTCTAGAAAAGGGGGAGCTTATGCCCTATATAGAAAAGTTGCATGGATGGGATCCTAAAGTGTCTAGGATTTTTGCTAGGGGATGGAAAGATGGAAGACTTACCTTGTTTGGAAGGGCTGTGGTGGTGGATGAGACCCTTATTGCAAACATTACTGGGCTCCCTATGAAGGGTCTCAAAGTTTATAGAGACCGAAAATATTTGAACCCAATGGTGAAGAAATTCCCCAAAAATGACAAAGAAAGGAATTTGCTAGTGAAGAAAACTAAAATTTTCTATGATGCAAATACATTAAACCGATTTGGAGGGAGGTTCTTAAGGTGTTAATAGAAAAAATTACCATGGACGATCCGTACTCATGGGTCTTCAGTCATCATTTTTTTTTTCTTAATCACTTCAGACACAGGGCTAGGGTTTCTTTTCCTTTCTATCTTTTATCATCCTTCAATGCTAGCTTTTCTTAACATAGAGAGAATCCTAGTGCTAAGCTTATCCTTCATGAGAGTCTTTTTGTTCTTGTTTATGTACATTTTAAGGCCATTTCTGCCAATCTTAATTCCTCCTCATTTCTATTTCAGAGGATATGGATTCAGAAACCAACAATTCTAATGATTCCAATTGGAACATGGACATGGAAGATGAGTGCCCTATTCCCCCTATGAAAAATCCAAGAATATTCCCCCTCATGTTGGGAAAGAGAAGAATATTGACTTAGATTTTGACCCCTACCCTACCTCAAGTGCCAAGATTGCCTCTAAGAAGTTAAAAGGTCCTTCCATTCCTAAGGGCAAGGCTTTTGACTTAGAGGAACATTTACCCATGCATGACTATTAGGCTCCCCAGTCTCCCCTACTTTCGCTCAACTCTTATCCTTCTATGAATAGGGAAAATAGACCCCAATTCTCCAACCAGCTCGAACTAGACTCTCCCCTACTGAATTTGGACTAGGAATTCCCCACTAATATCCTAGCTATTGCTAGAAATGGTGAAGTGAATTCTTTCCGGATAATGAAGTGGGCTTTCTATGAGATCAAGAATCTCAATATAAAATAGAAGGCCATTAGCAGCAAAGTGGAAAGGCTGGAAACTGGCAATGAGGGCTCTCATTACAGACAGAGTTCCAAGGGTAAAGACCTTTGGATGAAATAGAAAAAGGTTTCAGTTATTGATTGTCTCACAAAAAATGTTGAAGCCCTGAATAGCTTGGAAAAGGACTATGAGATTAATATTGCAGTCATGGTGAAGAAGATTAAAAGTATTAAAGAGTCTCTCCACTCCATTATGTCTCATAGTCATATTGTTATCAAGACCACCACAGATAGCATGAATACCATGGTTATAACTATGGAGAAGGGAAATCAAAGCAACTTAGTCATGGAGTTGGACTTGGAAAAGGAAAAAGGAAATGATGAGTCAGAGGGTCCAAGCAAGAGAACACGGGCCAATTTGAAGAGGAAAGTTGAAAAAACCCCTACAGGAGATTCAAGAATTTAAAAAAGTGGGTCAGAATATGAATTTTCTTGAGGTAGAGTTCATTAAGACCCTTAAGACTTTGGCCTAGTTGTCTTTGGCTTCTGTTGGGTTGCCTTTTTCTTCGTTTTTTCTCTTTTGGCATCATTTTGCTTAATTCTTATGCTTTGCATGTTTTATCTTGGTTATTGACCTTTTGTAAAGTGTTCTGAGTCCCTTTAAAACCTTCTTTTATTGTAATAAAAAACCTTTCACAATGAAAGGGGCACTTTCATTTATAAAGTGACGCTATTTAGACAAATAAATGTAAGAATTACTTTTCAAAGTTTGAATTTTACTTTTAAGGGACTCATTAGGAAAATCATTATCATATATTAATGACATTATTGTATTTTCCAATTTCAACCCTATTTGTTGGGCTAAACAAAATAAACCCCTTTCTCCCCCTTCTAAGAAAGTTGATTTGGTGGACTCTAAGGAGGAAGAGGAATCTAAGGATTCATATTATTCCTCATCCATAGGCTCAAATTGGTCTTCGGATGGTTCTAAGGAGAAAGGCCCCTTCACCCCCTATGAGGCTCCCCATCACCAACACATGGTGTTTCTACTCTCAAGCTTGATTCCTTTGTTTGGGCTGATAAAGTTTCTAGGCTGGTAGAGGTGGTTGACAAACATGATGCAGTCATTCATTGGCTCTTCTCCCAACTAAATATGTTTAAGAAGAAAAGATCAATATGATGGAAGTGGTGGCTAAGGTGGAGGCTCGTGGTGATTATTGGGCATTGGATGAAAATGACAAGAGGGTTTGGAAATCTACCAATGACATGGATATAAAATTGGAAAGTTGGGAGACTATGTAAGAAAAAATTAAGGATCTCAATGCAAATATTACTCAAAGGGATGAGAGGAAATACATGGTTTAATTGAAGGAAAATCACGGGGCTCTCAAAAGAAAAGAAGAGGAATTGAATTCTCTAAGCCAAGAAATGGAGATGAAGGATTCTACCTCTTTGCATGCAATCCAGGAGGAGATAGAACATAGGAAGGTGAAGAGAAAGAGACACCTAGTGTCTCCTTCTATGGCATTATATCCCCTCACCTCTTCTTTCAAGGCTACTCTGGATTCGATTACACTAGCCTCTAGGAAAGATTCTAACAAAAATCCATCTTTTTCTGAGGTAGTTAAGATTTTATTCTAGGATTGGCAAGATGATAATGCATCCACTCAGTAGACCATTCCTTTGTTTCTTTCGTGGGTGGTTATTAGTGTGGTCTATTTTTTTTCTCTCTATGTAGTGGTCCTATTCTAATTGTCTACTATTTTTGTGCATTTTTTTATTTTACCAGTAGTTTTTTGGCTAGGTGTGCACTCCTCATGCACCCTAGGCAGTTTCTCTTAAGAAGTTATGTAAAAGGTTAGGGCCTGTCCCATTTTAATTAATCAAAACAACTTGTGTAAGTTTTAGTAAAATTCTATAGCAATGCAAAGGTCATAGAATATGTTTGAAGCCTAGAAAAGTGTATTTTTAAAATAATTAAAAGGAAGCTTCTAGGTCACTTGATTTCAATATATAAAATTTCTATTAATATTTGTAGACACCAAAAAGTGTCCTACCTTAATTAAATAAATATTTTATTTATTTAATTATTTTATACTAAGTATTCTTCTAATTAAATAAAATTTAATTTATTGAATTAATTCAATTATCATTTTTTATACCCTTTCTCTATTTAAATGAATATTTTTATTTTTAAATTATCCTTTCCCTAAATTAAATAAATATTTTATTTATTTAATTGGCCCCACTTCCTCTATTAATTAAATAAATCTTTATTTATTTAATCAATTCATTATCTTTTTCACTCTATGACACGTCATTTACTTCTTAATTTTCCTCTACCTACCCCTTCATTATTTTATTAGTTTTCCTAACTACCCTCTTATTATTTTATCATTTTCTATACCTAGCCTTTAACCCTAGCTGACCATTTATGTTTTCACCTCTTAATCTAATCCCTCCTTTCTCTAAAAGGTGTCTTCTATGTAAGAGGATACTCTCATCATTATCAACCCTAATCAGCAATCTAACACTTTATGTGATCAATCAGTCTTCTTGTGATCAAGCAACTTCACAACCACAATCAATTCTTTGTTTAGCTCTTGTGCATATAGAAAATCTGAGAGAAAATATATCAAACAACATAAATGGAGATATGAGACAATGAAGATCAAATCCTACTTGGAATTTGAATGGTACTATTGTTCAATTTGTTAATTTTCATGTTCTTAGATTTCTTCATTGGTGTATGGTGAGTTTTTTTTATTGTAGAACTAGGATTATTTTTTATTTAATCTTTGTGGTTTTGCAATAGTTTTTCATCATCATTTTCACCTCACACAACATTAATAGACCAAAATCTCCCTTAGGGTTTCAATAGTCAAGGAGTTATAAATAGTTAAATTTAATTGTTAATTTTATTTATAAATTTATTTTCATATTTGTTAAGAGTTCAATCCTTTGAATGACACATTTAAAAATGGTGCTTAAACAGAATGGATTTTAAAGGAACATGGAACTTTCAATAATGTTAAAAAATAAGTGGCAAACAACCTATTTTGAAAATATTAAATTATTGAATGCTTCTATCACTTCTTTTGTAGATTTGGCTCTAAAGATTTTATAAGACATTTTTATTGCACTATTGAACCTAAAAAAATATGTATTGTTGAAATTACATGATAAAAAAGAGAATAAAATAAAAAAATTGAGGGCAATATGTTAAAATTTTAACTTTTTCCATTAGCATAAGTTTCAAATTAAAGGATGACAATATTCAAGGTTTATTTGTCACTAGTTTACTTCCACATATTAAAAGACTAGTTTTCCAAGACTTACCTATGATTTTTTATATTTATGTGCTAGTGTGTGCAAATGCAAGTGTTTTAAATTGGAGGATCCTTCTTTACACAATTAAATTTTTAATGACCCCTCTCATAGCTTTGATATTTCATTAGTAGAAACTTTTTAAAATAGGGACAATGATAATCAATCAATTGTTTGTTATATTGAAAACCTTTAAAAGATCCAAATATTTGATTAGATTGGAGGAACATCCACATCTTATATTGGAACATAATATTATCAGTTTTCCTTTAGTTAAACCATTGGATATTTGTAAAATAATTCACAACACATGATTTAGTAGATTTATTTTTATCATGATATGGATGGGAAATCTATAAATAGTTGCACCAAACTAAAACATAAAATTAAGGATCTTATCCATAAATGAATGAAACAAGTTTAGAATAATTATGATCATACACATAAGTAGGCTATACAAATAAAATAAAATTATAAGGATTAATTTGATAATGATCAAATTGGTGACATTGTATCACATATAGATATCACACAAGAAGAAAGGTAAGTTTTATGCTGCATGTTTCATCTTGTATAACTCCTTGCACTACATGGGTCTCAAATTAATATCATTAAGATACAAAAAAGAGAACTTCATATATGGAGTCCCAAATTCAAATAAAAGGATAATACTTAAAAAGGCTAGAACACCAAATGGACCTCTTTGAAGGATATTTACTAAGGTAACTCTTTTACATCATGATGAAATATTTCTATATAAGGGTAGTAACAGGGAAAATTCTATTTATCCCAACATTATATTTATTTCTTATGACTTCATTTGTGTTTTCCTTATATGTTATATTGTGTCTCCCACTTGGGACACTATTTTAATGAAATTTGATATATTTCCACTTTTATGATGGTATCTCTCCATTAATTATATTATTTCAACATGTATCCTCATTGGTAGCATTATACTTCTTATCATTATCTATGATTTTATGATTTACCTCTCCATATGTTATCACATGATCAAATTATTATGTTTATATGATTATCTAAATTGTAAAGATTAGATTATTTTTCATATAATTTATCATTTTATTCAAATTTATTGCACTTGAAACCAATTGGAAGAGGTCATATAATGTAACTCGTAGTCTTTTCATTAGTTTGGTTATATAGTTAGTACTTCATGATTTCTTGCATTTTAGACAGATCTCATTAATTTTTTTCTCCAAGAACCATCTCTTACTTTTGTTTCTCTAATTAGTAACTATTTTGATTCTAAGTAAAATTTTCTTGCTCTATTTTTTTTTAATTTGGTCGTAAACAAATTGCATGTATTTTACATTCTTACCAAATGTTTGTTATTGATTTTTCTTTTATTTTGTCAAGATATGTAGTACTCATTACAAGGAGAATGTAACAAAAATATTTTTTGTCTTTAAACAAGTTTTTGTATATTTACTTTAGTGTTACATTTTTATTTATTTTTATATTGGCATATACATATTCCTACTCATTTCCATCCAATTCAAAGTGAAATTAATTTTGTGGTCAAAGTTAAATGCATTTCTCCTTTCTTTTATCTTTTGGGCTTACTTTGACCTACATATTGTTATGTAATGAATATTTTCTAAGTGGTATTATTTTTTCTTAAATATGATACATAGCTTGAGCCTGAATGGTCCTATTTCTATTAACACAAAAGGACTATCCTAATCTAGAGTTTTTCAATTTTCTACATAGGTTTGAATCTAAAATTCATGGGATTAACCCAAGTAAATTGTATAAATTAAGGAAATGAACCTTAAAATTTAAATTATGTGCCTAATAATCCTCTTTCTAAGTGATTATTGTGTCATGTCTTGATACAAATTTTTTTTTTTTTGTACCCTTTGGAGTTGTATTGAAGGGAAAAACCTATTTTTTTTAAGAGCACCTAGAAATCATCTAAGTGCCTCATAAGATTCTTGTTTGACCATTCATAAAAGAATAAAGTACTACATCACAAGCTTGCATCATCATCTATGCCTCATAAACAAGATTTCCTTATATCTTTGATAATTTTTAAGAATTATAAAATAGTATCATAGTGGTTTGACATAAGGAGAATTGGTACAACCCCATAAAACTCTCTATACGTTTTTTCAACATAATCAGCTTATTATTATAAATATAGATATTTTTGTTGATGTAGAATTCTTCTAGTATTGATCTATTTTCTAAATTAAAATTCACTTCTACATATATTGTTTAAATAAAAACACACTTGTGATGAGATTTTTTTCATTTTTACACTCACAAATTTGACTATTAAAAATCTAAGAATGACCTACTTTTGGTTTTAGTATCTTACTTCCAACAAGTCGAAGAACAAGAAATTTGATGTTAAGATTAAAAATCTATAATAAAATAATGGACAACTATCTATCAATCATGGTCCTCCCCCAATTCTAGTTAGTTGAAGTTAAATTTTGATGGGTCCTTCAAAGGGAACCCAAGTCGACTAGGAGGGGGTGGTGTCATTAGAGACTCGAGAGAAAAAATTGTGGTGTCCTATGTGTCCAATCTAGGTGTAACGTCATAAATTTTCACATCCAATTTAATCCTCATGTTGTTCTCCCACTTTAGTGTGTCATATCCCCATCCTCTCTCTAGGTCTAGTTTCACCTTATTATCCAACTTTGAGAAGAGTACCTAAATCTAGTTTCATGTTACAGCTTGTATCCAAGTTGAAAACCTAGCATATGAGATCCCTTGTGATGATTATGAATTCTTCTCCATTTGTAGAACAAATATCTCTTCTTTTTGGCACATATTTACTAGCTATCACTATGATCAATTCAACATTAACAAGTAAATTTTGCACTACCAACCTTCTCAATCCTAATCACCTAGGGTTGCAGATTTGAATACCTCTGAATATCTTTCTATAATGATATCTGAAAATCTCATACCCATGATCTAGGGTCAAATAATCTCTAAGTCCCTTTTAGACATCTTCAAATATTTCCTAATGAGGGTTAGTACCCTGTGATTTCCTTGGTCTCGAAGCTGAACTAGATAGTTGATCAATGAAATCTTGATTGAAGTCTTCGTCTTTTAGCTTTCAGTTGGAATGGGTTTTTTGATGAACTTTCCATTATACTAGGGCTTGAATAAACTAAGGAGATGCAACCAATTCTTTTTATCAAGAGAAAATTAGGACTCTTTTTCTACTTTATGATCTTTATGAATCTATATCAACTAGTGTTTGAATTCCAACAAACAAGTCTACCAAAATCTCTAATTTATAGCATCAAAGGTCCTCATGAAAAGTAAATAAAATCAAGAGTGTGAGAAACAAGACTTTAGACAACTCACTATTTTAGTGGTGCTAAAAACTACTTTAAAGACTTTGAGAATTCATTCTAAGCCACATAGAATGCTTTTGATTTTACTATTGCTTGTGTCGAGACCTCTGAGAAATCACAATTATTTTATAACATAATTTGGTAAAAATTCCCGATTAAATCAATAAATTCCATTCATTAATCCTTCATCATGTAGAGTTCAATATGATAGATGTAGTTGTTGCTAAATTTAAATCCTCACCATTGATCCAAAAGAATCAATAGCCATCGACTGAATTTGAATTTTCCCCACTAAACTCACTTTTCCTTTCTATTGATTATTGGGTTGTTGGTGCTCTAGAAATCCCCTAGTGATAGATACAAGCTCCATCGATGTCCAAGTTACAAGTACTTAGTGCCATCGTTGGGTTGTTGGAACCCAAAAGGTCTTCCATTGACAAAAAGAGTTCCAATGACCTCTCAATTTCTCTACCTCAATGTCCATGCCCGTTGAAACACAAGCCACAATTTTCATCTATAGATTCTTCATCACTGGGTCATTGGGTCGTGAAAGGGCTCCACCAATAGTTGTAACCTCACCAATAGAACAAGCCCACTTTGACATGTCACTAGCTTGTTGTTTCTCCCATAAGCCCACAACCATGATTCCATCACCAAGGCATTGGATGTCAAAAGGGGCTCTAATGATAGTGTAAGTTCCACTGAGGTCTTGGGCCTACCACGGGCCTACAAGCCATAATAACTACCTCTGATTCTTCAATTGGAGGATCATTGGATCTTGAAAGAGCGCCCAATGATAAAATAGGCTTCAACTATAGGTATATAATTCCCATTCCATGTTACCACATTGTATCCATAGTTGGGTTGCTAGGTCTTGGGAAATATCCCAACGATAGTGAAAACTTCAACAATAGACTACTATACCTATTCCTTGTTATTGTATCATTTGCATCATTAGGTCATTGAGGCTTAAAATATTTACCAACAATAGTGGAAGCCTCAATGATGGGGCTTGATAGTTAAAAGGACTTATTATGCATGTAAACACTTAGTGTATACTAGGGAGTTAAGGGGTGACAGGGTTGTAAATTTATGATATCAAATCCAAAGAGGTAGAAAACATACCTAAGAAATATTTGACCCAGTAAGAACCAAAAGGCTAACACTTGGGGCCAATAACTAAACAATCAAAAGACCCTAAGCTACGATTAACACAACCTATGACCAAGAAATGCAAGTCATCGGAAAACTATGATATGAGCCAAAACCAACTTGAATTTTAGGGTTGCAAGATGTTTAAAAAGAAATATGTAACCCTAAGATTGAGAATTTTACACCAGTCCCAATAGATTGTCTATACATATTTACTTATTTTCAATTTAGCATACATTTTAACTATATAAAATAATTTTTATTTTATTATTGTAATTTAGTGATTAATGATTTCAATATACCTCATATGTATTTAAAGTGTTGGTAATCACATGATTTGATTATTGGGGTAATTTAGGAGAAATGTATTACAATGTAAAGTACTATTATATTTTATTTTAATTATGAATAGGAATGAAGATTTAAAATGGAAAAGTATATTCCCATACTAAGTTCTATTTTCACAATGTTTATCTCTAAAAAACCCTACTACATGGTGAATTTGGATTGTTCATTGGGAGAGATTTAGTTGTATTATTATGTGGGTTGGAGCTTGTTAGAATTATCTTGGTGGATTTTATTAACTACCCAAATAATTGGATCTCCCATCTTGTGTATGCAAAGTTATTTGATTTTGAAGATTTATGATAAATTTTGTGGTTGCAGATTGATTTATCTTTAATTTCTATTTCTTTTTTCTTCGAAATTGTTGTATTTTCTTTTTTAAATGATTGCAATTATCTTCTTAGTTTAAATGATTTAATTTTTTAATTTCTACAATGAGATTCATATAAAAATGAGAAAACCATGTTTTATGAAATGTTGTGTTAATTTTTTTCTCTCCAACTTTGATTAAGGCTTTGAGTTTAGGGTTAATGATTAATGATGGATATCTAAGGATTTACCTCTCACTCCCTCTTTTCCTCCTTCCCTCTCTCTTTCCCTCTATTCTCTCTCTCTCACCTATGTCTCCCTTCTCTAAGTCTCTCCCACATTCTCTCCCTCTCTACCTTTCCTTTCCTCCTTACCTCCATCTTTATCCCTGCATCCCTACCTCTCTCTTATTATCGCTTCCTTTGTTATTGTTTCTTCCCTCTCACTCTATTCTCTTAATTGCTACATCTCCCTCCCACCCTCTCTCTACCCCTTCTCCATGTCTCTCCCTATCTCCCTCTCTACATCTCTATGTCTCCATCCCTATCCACTTACCAACCTCTCTGTTACATCTATCTCTCATTCTCTAGATCTTTCACCTCTCCCCCCCATAGCTCTCTCTCTCTCTCTCTCTCTCTCTCTCTCTCTCTCTCTCTCTCTCTCTCTCTCTCTCTCTCTCTCTCTCTCTCTCTCTCTCTCTCTCTCTCATTTTCTTCTATTTCTCCATCATCCCTCTACCTCTCTCCTCTAGAGGTATCTCACTCACTCCCTATCTACCTATCCCTCCCTCCTTAGCCCTTTATTTCTATCATTCTTATTTATCTCCTTTTCATGATCCTTTTCCTCTATAGGTCATCAAATCTCCCCTCTTTCATCCCCCTCTATCCCACTCTAGGTATCTCAAATCTCTCTCCCCCTCTACGTATCTCACCTCTCAATTTTGTCCCCTCTCTATTTTTCCCCATCTCCACTTATCTCTCCCCGTTACCACTCTCCCTTTATGATCTCTCTCATTCTCTTCTCTCTACTCCCTTACCTATCTATATCCTCCTTCCCTAGGTCTTTCAATCCCTCCACACTATTCCATAAAACCAATACCTTAAACCATATACTATATAAAGTGGAGGGAGAGGTAATGAACTAGAGAGGGGACAAAGGGAGAAGAAACAAAAAATACAAAGAGAGAGATAAGTAAGAAGGGATGGAGGAATAAGTAGACATGGAGGGAGTGAGCGACCTAGTAAAGGAGGACAAAGATAAGTGAGGGGAGAGAGAGAAGATAATGAGATATTTCATAAAGAGAAAGGTGTAAGGGGGGATGGTTGAGATACCTATATGGGGAGAGAGGTGAGAGAGCTAGAGAGAGAGAGAGAGAGAGAGAGAGAGAGAGAGAGAGAGAGAGAGAGAGAGAGAGAGTGGGGGGGGGGGGATAGAGAGGTGGGTGATTAGACATATATTAAGAGGTTGAGAGGTAGAGAGGGTGAAAGGGAGAAACCTAGAGTGGGGAGAGACAGAGGGTGGGAGGGAGAGCTGATGACTTGGACAATGGAGAAATAGGGATAATAATAGAGAGTGGGGGAGAGAGGGATGTGGAGGTAAGGAGGGAGAGATTCTTATAGAGGAAGACATGAAGAAAGGGAGGGGAGGGAGAGAGAAGAATATGGATACAAGAACAAAGAGAAAGAGAGGGATAAGGAGGAATAGAGGTAAAATTAGATAGGGAGTGATTCAGAGAGATATAGATGGGAGAGGTAGAGAAGTGAGGGGTAGAGAGAGAGAGAGAGGGTGGGGGTGGGGTAGAGAGGAACAAAGGGTGGGAGAGACCTAAAGAGGGGAGAGAGATGAGAATGAAGAGAGGGAGAGATATATGTCTATAGTTTTAGGGAGATAAAGAAAGTGAGATAGGGAGAAAAAAATAATAGAGCATGTTAATAGTGATATGACCATGTTTCTAATCCCTCCTATGATTTGGAATTAGATTGGTCCCCTACAACTTCAGAGGACATTTCCCCCTTTTCCGCTAATTAGGATATTTTTGACACTAAGACTAGCCCTCTGAACTTGGAATCAAAAGTCTTAAAAATGGAGGCAAATTTTGAGCACGAAGACCTAGTGAATAAATGACTTTTATCACAATTCAATCTGGTGATCAAGAAGATTAATAGATTAGAGGTCATGATCGAGGCTAATGCTAGGGTAGACAAAGGGGTTATGGAGGAGAAGGATGAATAGGTTTGGGAAGTTACGAGCAATATGGCTAGTAAATTAGAGAATTGGGATATAGTTGAAGGAATATTGAAATACCTTAGTGAGAAGATGTCCCAAAGAAATGAGAACAAGGTTGTTATGAAGCTAAAGGAAAGCTAGGTGATCCTTATGAGCACAATTGAGGAGATGTCAAAGAGAAGCCAAGAGATGGTCCTAAAGAATTCGGCTTCCCTACAAGCTATCTAGGAGGAAATAAATCACAAGGAAGCCAAGCACAAGAAACATGCTTTGTCCCCTTCTACTTTGGTGGAGCTCCCTGTCTCTGTGGTTAAAGATACTCTAGATTTTGGTTTTCCAAAGTTTGCTAAGGACTCTAATAAAAAATCTGTTTCTTCAAATGATAAAATTTTAGGATTGTGTAAAGATTGGCAACAAAGTAATGCCTCTGCCAAGTAGACCATCGTTTTATGTCTTTGGTGATTGGTTGGTTTTTTGTGGAAATTTTGTTTGTTGGTTTTGTCCCTAGTCTTGGTCTAGTTCTTGGTGGTTCCTTACTATTTTTTGGTGTTTCTTTTTAGCTAGGTGTGTATCTATCATGTGTCCAAGGTGGCTCTTTTCTACGAATATATAATGGTACGGGCCTAACCCACTTTTAATTAATTAGTACTTAAATTTGAATAAGTCTAGAAATTTATATGATCTTCTAAAACCTAGAATTTACATTATAACTCCTAGATATTTGAAGCCACTCTCTAACATCCTGCCAATATATACACCAAATATAACTTAAAGTATAAGAAGCGAAAACACATTGAAAATATTTAACTGTAGAGGCCTAAAAGATGAATAAATTAAATAATTAAAAATTATTTAATTAATAATAGAAGGATAATAAACTAATTAAATAATTAAAGAAGAAATATTAGTAATTAATTAAATTAAAAATATGGATAGAAGAAATAATGATAAGGTGATGATATGACAAGATGAAAACACATTAGTCATTTTTAGATGTGTACACTATCATCACAATTTTCTTACTAAAGTTAGTGTTCACATGCATGTGTTTGTGTGTGTGCATGCATACACCTAACCACACACACATGCACACACTCTCTCACACACAAGTTCTCAAATAAAATAAAAATAATAATAAACAAAAATAATGTACTAAATAAAATATTAAAAAATTATATAATTATCTCTAATTAAATGTTAAATATTGTTATGTAAAAAAGATTACAAAATCATTTTTTATATTTGAAAAAAACTTTTAATTACAATTTAATTTTTCTAAACCGAAAACTATTCATTTAATACAAAGAATTATATAAATTAAACAATTCAAAAATCTTCCTCAAAATGTAAAACATGTTTAGTAGTAAGACAATTACTTATAAGGAAAACATCATATTATCTATAGCTTAGAAAATGAAGACATGCGATTATTTAGTTTTTAAACATCAAAATATTTAGTGATATCAACCAGTATAGTCATGCATGATGTGATAAAAATAATTTACACTTCATAATCTTGAATATTAGAAAACTATCATCTTTACAATCTATATGTCATACCCTTCTCGTGGCTTTTAATATTCCTATTTATTTCTTATATTTTTTACTTTTTAACTCTTAGTCTATATTTCTTGTATGCTTGTTCAAATTTTATATATTTGCATTATTATTTTTTATGTAGATATGTTCTATATTAGAATAGTTAAATATTTTAAAAAATTTATCAATAATTTGAATATTTAGTATAATATATTGATTGGTTGAAGACAAAATAAAATATGTGTTATTTTTTTATATATTTTTTAATTTAAAATTTAAAAATTAATTAGCAATTATTTTTTATTAAGATAAACGGGTTTTATAGGGGCCTGAAACCCAAAACCAAACATAAAATTAAGAAAGATGAAACAACCACTAACCAGTCCAAAACCAATAGAAAAACAACCATCGAAATAGGGAAGAGCCCATATAGAACAACAACCAACAAAAAACCTAAACTAAGAACAACACAAAAAGAGAAAACTAAACCAGAGAGTGCATAAGCTCATAGTTCTTCTGGATCATATCCTTGTTGATCTCCTCGAGCTCTTCCATGATAAATCTCGTTGAACTCCTCTCCTGATTCTTGCTCCTTGTTATGGTAAAGGGGCCTGTAGTAACTTGTGATCCCACTCCTTGTGAGCTTGTTCTTGAATTTTCTTCTTCTATTTAGCATCCAATGGTGGGACACTAGAGATAGGTTGGGTTCTATGGATAGCCATCATCTCATTGACCTTTCTAAGACCCTCAGTACTATTGTTCATGGCTTCCTTACTAATCTCAACCAATTTCCTCAAGTTGCCCTTAATCTCCTCCAATTTATTTTCCAACTATCCAATCCTGGACTCGTGATCCTTTTTCATGACTTCAACATCTTCAGTAAGCTTATGGGTCATTTGAAGAAGCATATCAGTTTTGTTTGGCATGGGATTCTCAGTGAAAGTATCAGTAATACCCTTAATGCCTTCCTTCAACATGTTAATTTCATTGTTGATCAAAAGAAAGCATTTTTATTACCTATTGGTAGATGTCATAACCCTCTTTTTGGACCTTGATATGACTTTCTATAATAATTATTATTATTACGACTACTACTACTACTACTACTACTACTACTACTACTACTACTACTACTACTACTACTACTACTACTACTATAATATTAATTCATGTAATAACTCACTTAATATTACATGAATTAATATCAAGGTCCAAAAAGAGGGTTATGACATCCTTCCCCCCTTAAATTGTGCATCGTCCCGATGCACTAATTATAACCTTAAAAAGAGTTTGCTAATTCATAATGTTTAGAACGAAAGTGAAAACATCTACTGCATCATAATTGAGTATTCCCAGAGCATATCCTATTCTTATGAATAGATGCCTTCCCCGTTTGGGTAGATGCCTATCCCAGATTGGATAGATGAAACCTCTTGTCCCGTATGGACAGATGCCTAACCCGTATGGTTAGATGCCTAACCCCGTATGGATAGATGCCTAATCTGTATGGTTAGATGCCCATCCCAGTTGGATGGATGTCTATCTCATTTTGATAGATGTACCTGAGTATGTGATTGAATAAAAAAGAGCAAATAAAAATAAGTAAGAATAAGAAATCAATATTTTTTATATATTAAATAATAAAAATCGGTTGAGTTTTTGGAAATAGTAAGTGCATTATTACAATAGAATTTTTTAGGAGCACCTAGAAATCCATGTCCTTTTTTGTTATCTTTCAGGTCCACCTAGTCAACATTGAGGTGGATGTCAAGTCTAATTCCTTCCTCTTTCCTTTCCTTAGCTTCACATGTTTTTCCCAATTTTGAATTTTTCAGATTTGGTGGGCCAAACCTTGTGACTTGGGGGTAGGAGCTTTAAATTTATTGGCAGCCCATCTAGGGTGTCTGTTTCTTTTGGTACTACTAGTGCTAGGTGTGATATTCTATGGAGGGCCCTCTTCCCTAGATGAATAATAGTCTAGGTCCTCTTGTACCTTGAGGTCCCACCAATTCATAGCTATACCTATAGTGTCCACCCTTGACATGACTTATTTGAACTAGAGTTGACTTTCATTTCATGCTTCATAGACTTATCTAGACTATATTTGATGATTTGGATGATGATTTGACATGTGATTCAGTTACTCATTATTGATGCTAGACATTATTGGACATATACTATTTGGATGATTTATCTGATGATGACTATGATTATTGATCATGTGATTTAATGGATATATATATATATGCTTGATGGATTTTACATGCTTACTATGTGATAGATTATCGATAGATTAGTTTGATCATGGATTTGATGTTGATTATGATTATGCTAACCCTATTTTATGATTACATTTGATGAGATTCTTATGAGATGTGTTTGACTACTATTTGATTGTCTTTGTGATAGATACAATTCCACATCACTCATTGTGAGCAGGATGTGTTGTCACAATTCTCTATTGCTTGCTAGTTCTATATATATGTATATGTTGTATTATCATTTTGTGGTTGCAGGATTTTGTAGGTACCAGACATCGACTCCACCTGGTTTCACAGGTCTGAGTGTGTCTTTAATTCCAATGGCTTATGTGGTTTAGAGGTGACACGAGTTCCCTTCCCATACTCTAGGCCTAAGTTGGGCACCATGTGTCATGAGCGTCTTTGCGTAATTCACCCTGTCTTTAGTAAGTTTTGGCATTGTGAGTAAGAATGTGTTTATTGATTGATTTAATTAATTTGATGTGTGATTTTATAGAGTCCTTGATTGATTTAATTATTGGTTCAATATAGTTTTTATTTGAGTATTCAATTATGTGTGATTTAATGTCTTTTATTTACTTATTTGTTTATCGTTCATTTGGGATTTACTGTTTAATTAGTTATTTATTTATTTAATGTTTATTTATTTTAAGAGGGTTTAATATTTATGTGGTGTTTATTGTTTAATCTTTATTGTTGTTTAATTATTATTTAATATTGGTAGTTTAAGCCTTATTGGTATTTAAATATTTATTTATTTTCCTATGGTTTAATTGTTTATGTGATATTTAATATTTATTTAGCTCTTTAATCTATTTACGAGCTTTTGTTTTTAAGTACCCATTTGATTTATTTTAGCCTATGGTTATTTGCATAGTTTATTATTTTGGGGTGGGAAGTATTTTATCTTACCTCTTATTACACCTACTTATAATAATGTATTTTCTTTATATTCTTTCCTACCTACCCTTTATTCCCATTGGTGGAATTTGAAATGAAAAATAAAATATTATAACTATAGTGAGTATGTGAAATATATTCTGAATTGGAATATTTTGATTAGCTAATGAGGAGGGTAGGGTTTTTGGTTTTCATGGTTTTTATTTGCTAGCTTGTGATGGTTCATAGGTTACATTATCTTGGATTTCTCTGCAGCTTTACTTATTGGCTCTTGGATTTGGGATTTGGGATTTTCTCGAGCTTGCTAGAGTTTTGTGTGGGCTCTTCATCAGCTTCCTTCCATCACACAGGGTGTAGCTCGGAGGTTTTTGCCTTTGTTTTAGTTTTCAGACTTCTAGGATTGTATTCTTCATGTCTGCACTATTTGGGGAGATGGGAATGCTATTTTCTTCTCTCTTTTATTTGGGTCTGCTATAGTATAAGAGAAATATATGGGTGTAAGATTATATTGCATAGTTTGGATTTGGGAAAGAATATTGTTTCTGGGCATTGTCGTGAGTGCACAACCTGAGTATTGCATTTTTCTTTCTTGGTTTATTTTCCTTCACATTAATAGCTTTGTTTCTTATTTTCTTAGAGATTGAATCTCCTTGTTGAGAGCATTGTTGTGGATTTGGGGTTTTGAGTGAGGTTGGAGCTCTTTATGAACTTCCCAGTCTGGCATTGTCATGAGGGAGAATCACAAAACCTCTTTCCTTTCTTCTTGAATTATTATGTTCTTTTTTTGCAATGTTATTCTATGTGTTGAATGAGTTATTGATTTTTTATGAGAGTTTGTTGGCTTTTGGTGAATTTTTGTACAAGTTTTCTGAGTTTTGATAGTCTTTGTTCCTTTTGGAAAGAGTTTTGTGCATAAGTCAATGATATATTTTTGGAACTTGATATAGAGCCTTGATTTTTGTTGTTTGTATTGGTTTTCATCCTCTTGAAGGACTTTCAATGTATTTCTATTGTGATTGGTTTCATCATTTTACCTTAATTTTGCATTTTGTATTTTGGATTCTGTACTTGGCATTTTTCTACAATTTTTGCTCTCTGTGACAAATGTGCCACAGAATTGAGCATATGCACCATAAGATTTAACAAATGCACCACACCAATGAACATATGTGCCACTTCAACATGTAAATGCACCATTTCATTGAACATGTGCACCATTTCACTGAACATATTCGCCAATCTGCAAGGTTTTAGGGTTTGTCGGGTTTATGAGTTTATTTGATGATTTCTCAGTTGGGGATTGTACCAGAGGCATTCTCAGGGCTTGATTGATGTTTTCCAGTGTTGTATGATTAGTTTTGATGTCCTCTTATGGCTTTCTTTGTGTGTTGTTATCATTTTATGATTGTTGTATAAGGCTCTCTTTCATGTCGATGCATCGTGAAAGAAGAGTGTTGGAATTGAGATTCTTGAGCCAGCACGTGAAAGGCCTTGTTGTGACTATATATTTTTCTAATGACATTTTTTATGGCCCTTTTCTGTTGGCCCTTGATGTATATATTTTTCCAAGAGGATCTTTGTTTGTTCTTTTGGTTTTGTCCTCCTATAGCCAATTGCATGTTCTTATTCATGAATGCAAGTTATTGGTTGCATATTGTTGATTATGGTTTTTGGATCCATGTTAGGGGAGTAGGCTTCCTTGTGATGATCGAGGTCACAAGAGATAGGCTTGCATGAGGTTCCTTGTAAGGATGCATGATGTCTAGACTGACAGGGCACACTGGAAGTTTACCATGATTTGTAAATAAGTGATAACCTAATAATTAATGGGTTGGGTAATTAGATTCATTAATAAAGATAATAATTGGTGCATGAATCTCATTACTTGATCCTAGGAAGGATTTTTTAGGATAAGCATGAGAAGGCCATTTCTATTTCAAGTCAATCTCCCTTGATCTCTCCTAGTTTGAGATGGCTCCACATGTCCATCAAGCTTGTGTCTTATGTTGTTATATTTGTTATATTTTGAGGATGGAATGTAATGACACTCCACCCCTACATGTGTTCCCTTGATGATTTATGTTTATGCCTTATTTGTTACATTTCATATCTTATGAGTTGTACGCCTCTGGTAGTTTATTCTTTTCTTGTTGTGATTGGTTCTTGCATGCGAGTCCTTGTGTGTGGATAGTCTCTTTGGTTATAGTTGCTAACTTAGGTTTAGAGTGTGTGTTGGGACCTTGTGTCATCTCCTAGCACAGAGTGTGGTTCCTTTGGTTCCACATGGTTGGGTGGTTGGTGTTTTTAATCCATTGGGATGTTCTCTTGGATTCTTTTTGCATGGATGTGGATTCTTCTTCTTGATGTACTATGGATGTACCTTGTACAGATTTATGTAATTATTATGATGGAATCATCTAATGTATTATTCTTGTATGTAGTAGCTGAGACATTGTACTAGGAAAAGCTGTGCACATGATGTATTTATGTAATTGTAATTGTAATAAGTTTGTAATGGAATTTAGGATTAGGATTATGTCATGGATTGTAATGAGAGTGTAGTGTCACAAAATTGCACCCCTACAATTTTAACCATATTTTGGGTCCTCACCTTGGCGACGACATCTCCTTCCCTAACTGGGACCTATTTCTGCATTTCTAACCCTTCTCTCTTCCCCCTTCATTTCTTGTGTCTTCTTTAGAACCTGTTCGGACCCCAAAATAGGGCTGGATAGGGGCATAGAACCCCTGTCCCCACCCCTTAGGGTGGTCCTATGTTTGGTCTACCCAATCTCCTATGCATTTCTTGTCTTTGAGGTTTTTTATTCCTCTTTGTCAGACTTCGGTAGTTGAAAATTAATCCTTGAGGTATGTATAAAAGGGAATTTAATACACTCATTCATGAATGGATGATAGATGATAAGAGATAGAGAGCATAAGGAGAAGACATGATATTTCAAGGTCATTATCAAGCATTCAAGCATTCAAGTCTTCTTCATTCATCAATTGCAACAACATTACAACATTCATTCACAAGAATGCGTGTGTGTTAGGGTTTTGTCATGTTACATGCCATTTCATATAATATTTTTTATTACATTCAAGAAGCAAAGCAATCATCATCAACAAGTTGCAAATCTACACGGTATACATCTCCATTGTTTACATTCAAGCATTTTCAATTACTTTTTTTCTAGGTTGATTCCTCAACCAGGGTTTGACTAAGGCAAACCCCTATCTACAACCCCCCCCCCTTTCTTTTTTGTATGTAGGTTGTAGGTGTGCAACTGTAATTCTAGGTTTGGGCTTCATTTACAGAGATGGAAGAACCCTTTTCATTTCGCGGATTTTGTGGCAAACCATGTACATTCCTGCCACGGTCCCAATGACTTTTCTCCAAATTTACAGGGCAGATCCACGTTAGTTTAATTAGCTCAAATACGAAGTTACAGCGTGATCCCAAACTAGTAGCTCCTCATTTCCTCTCTCTTTTCCACATAGTCAACAAGTCAACTTTTTCATTTACAAAAGAGGGTAAATGATACTTCAACCATTTGCAATCCACTCAATATTTACATCCTTGTTTCCCTTAGATTTTGATCTAGTGGGTTCAACCCCTCTTTTGAATGTAAAGTCCTCATCCAAGTGAAAATCACCCTAGTGGCTTCCTTTTTCTCTCCTAGGTGGGGAGTCACTAGGATCCAATTTTCCACTTTACATTTTGGTGAACCCAACGTCTTACACATTAATTCTGATTTATCAATCTTAGATCTGATTAATTGCAATTTGAATTTTAAATTTTCATTTTCAAGTTTGATCTATTTGCAAATTTTAGAGGTTAATTGCATAAAAACCCTAATTTTTTATTTTGAGAAAATTAAGCTTGGGATGTGTAAAATTTTAATTGCTTGTTTCAGATCTGAGATCTATTTTCAAATTTACAATTCAAATCTGTCTCTTTATTATGAAGATTCAGTGGTTAAATAATAAAACCCTAATTTTTAAGATCTTTTCATTTTCAACATTTGATTGCAATTTTGACCGGTCTAGACATCTCCAAATTGGCTATTTTTTTGGAATCCACATTAAAATCATAATATCTATCATCCTTGAAAATTTTGAAAAAAGTTGGTTGGACCATGTGCATTCCCACCATGGTCCTTGAATTTTTCCCCGAAATTTTGATAGACGGAATTCATTGTATTTTTCTGCTCAAATCCAAAAAATCAGCGTATTTTATCAATTTTACTACTCTCTAAGGTCAAACACAAATTCAAAATTCATCAAATTCACATCTTAAAATTAATTTTCATAAAAAGGTCCAAATTTTAGATTTGCTTTTCCAACAAATTCAAATTTCACTCAAGAGACTTTTTTATGGTCATTAATAAATTGGATTTACTTTCTCTTTCACATGTGATTACATTAATTTTTGCATATATTTATCATGTGTCGAATAAGATTTTCTTCCATTTTATGTTGCTTCTCTTTCTTCATAGCACTTGGTCCCATTGTGTTGTTAGGATTTCCAAATTATTATCTTTAGATCTCAAAGCTTTCATGTATTGAATTTATGTTGTATTATGGTGATGTTGTTAACAAAATGCATTTCCTATGTTAATCACCTTAAAGCATTTGTAGCTCCTAAACCTAAAGATCCTAACCCTTGTACCTCTTGTAGGGTATCTTGTATGGATGAAATGAGATCTAATGCTTTAACCAATGATCTTTCTACAAGAGAGAAAACATTGGAAAGCAATATGTATCCATCTTCTTCTTCTACACACACCCTTGAGCAAGGGGGGCACTATGACAACATCAAAATTCTTACATCTTTAGATCCTCCTTATTCTCCTAGGACCTATCTTTAACATCAAATTCTATGTAGAGAGAATGATATCATTCATTTTATTCATGACCTTTATCCTCCCATAGAAATCACTAAAAATGAGCTTTTAGATGATGAAGATGTTCTTCCCCAATCTTCCAAAAAGGATAAGCTTGATAATGGTAAAGAGATTCTCATTCCACATGATACTCTTCCTTCATCTACAAATCCTTTTCTACCTCCCTATACATCAAATTTCGAAGAAATTCCTGATCTTGCTCCTCCATCTAGTCAATTGCAATGTTCTTATAGTCGTGGCTTTCATATAATTACAAAAAAAGGTTTTAAAGGACAAGGAATTGGGAAATTTGAGAATGGAATTCGTGTCCCTATAAACCCTCCTACACAAACTACTACAAGAGGCCTAGGAAGTACCCCTCTTTCTATGGATGAATTCCTTAGACTTCAAAACTTTAAAGACTACCTTCAAAAACAACAAATCAAGAGAGCCCACAAGAATGCTTCTTCTTCAAAGCATCCTTTTTGTTCATTTCATCAAACCCATGACCATAATGCTGATGATTGCTCTGATTTTCAAAAATCTATTCAAGATGGTATAGATAGTAGCAAAATTAGAATTGTGGATCATGAAACTTGTTCTCCCAACAAACCTTCTTCTTCATGGGAAGATGATGTTAGGATAACCGGTGAACAACTGAGAGGGGGGGTGAATCAGTTGTTAATAGATTATATCATTTAATCCACTTATTAACCTTAAACTAGATTAAGTACTGGTAAAGCATAAACAGATACCGGTAAATAATACAACTTAGCAATTAAATAGATATTTAATACAAAGCAACCATACCACATAACAACATGATTTGTATGTGGAAAAATCGGAAAGGGAAAAACTATGGTGGCAAGCCTACCCATAGTCAGATGATACTTCTACATAAAGTATGTGTTACAATGAGGGGGATGCACATGTAGGAAGGCACACTGCCTAGAGCGTACTTCTCATTACAAAAGAGTCTCACTGAATACAGAGGTTAAAACCACCTCAAGATATATGGACAATATTCTAGAATAATGAACTATCAGAGATAGCATCTACCATGCCTGATTACAGTCCCAGTTAAGCTCAATACAGAAGGCCTTTGACCTCTTCCTTAATCCCAATTAGATCACCTATGATCAACCAAATCTCCTTTGCATATGATATTACATTACATTAGCACAACCACCTATTATAATGAGATCTTACATCATTTTATATCAACCCTAAGGCCTAAACCAATTAGGTCGGCCACCTAAAGATATTACAATAAGATCATTACATAAATCCATATTACAATGATATGCCATGTTGTCTAAAGACCAAAACAACAATAACAAATCCATAAATCATCCTGAAACATCTCGGTAATGTGTAGAGTACACGTTAACATGATACCGATCCATAATCTAGATATGTAATGGACCTATTCTGGGTCCACCATGCCAAGGCAATGTCTCCAAGCAGTTGAAGCACAATCAAAGAACATCTTCAGTATCCTGAAATCCATCTAGAAGCTGCACCAACACCACTTATGCATCCTGTCAAGATTCCTCAGTGAAAGCTCTACCGGTTGAGCCTTAAACCAATGCTGGTAAGGGTTTACAAGAGTATATGATAGCATCTGATTACCAATTCAATACACACTGATCAAAACATGCTCAAGGAACATGTAACACATGAAATCAAACATACTTCATTGATCCAAACATACTGGAAGTGTCCAACAGATAGTCTCTTCTGCCGGTAACACTAGATCTTCTACTGGTAACCAAAACCTATCTGTCGGTAACCAACCATAACAACTATTGTTGCCATCAATGACTAAACATCAACGCAACACATAATCAATTCATCCATAATGCCAATAATCTCCCCCTTTGACATTGATGGAAACACTAGATGTGAAAAACAGCTAAGTACCAAGAAATGCCAAACAAGTCTCCCCCTATGGAAGACAACCAACAATCTCCTGAATATCAATAACTCTCCCCCTAATGTATACAACTCTTTTTCCTATTTTTCACATCAATATCTCTCCCCCTTTGACATCAATGCCAGAAATATGACAAAAATATCAAAGCAATAATTTAAACCTCTGAATCTCAAAGTTGACTACTCCCCCTGAGTAGCAGCACCACTCATCAGAACCAAAATGAATAATGTCTCTGATAATGTATGTCAGACTGATGACAAACTGCATCAATCAATTCTTTGTCAAAGGGGCAGAAACCCCTAACTTGTCTCTCAAATACTCAAATGATTCCTTAGACAATAGTTTAGTGAATATATCTGCAATCTATTCTTTAGTGTTCACATAAACCAATTTGACTTTCTTTCCTCTACCTTGTCCTTCAGAAATTTATACTTATTGATATATGCTTAGTCTTAGAGTGAAATACTAGATTCGTAGACATGTCAATAGCTACAAAGTTATCATAGTAGATAACTACCAGTTCACTACAATTTACCCTAATATCCTTCAACATTTGCTTCATCCACAAGACTTGAGTGCAATTAGTTGCTTCTGCAACATACTTAGCTTATGTAGTAGGTAAATAAATGCATGACTATTTTTTGTTGATCCATGAAACCAGTTTATTTCCAAGAAAGAAAGCTCCACCAGAAGTGCTCTTCCTGTCATCAGTATCTCCTGCCCAATTTGAGTCAGTATATGCACATAAAGTGAAATCATCATTTTTAGAATACCATAAAGCATATTATGTTGTTTCTTGCAAATACCAGAATATCCTTTTTACTGCACATTCATGATTTTCTTTAGGATTACTTTGATAGCTAGAAACAATACTTACTACATTCATAATATCTAGTCTAGTCTAAGTTAAATATAATAGACCACCAATCATAGACTTATACCTTGTCGGATTTACCAGTGTAGAAGTATCCTTGATAGATAATTTCTCACTTGTCACCATAGGAACTTACTGGTTTGGAATTATCCATAC
Organism: Cryptomeria japonica; assembly: GCF_030272615.1. NCBI lineage: Eukaryota > Viridiplantae > Streptophyta > Pinopsida > Cupressales > Cupressaceae > Cryptomeria > Cryptomeria japonica. Next base: position 632,882,129 of record NC_081407.1, read on the forward strand.
CAAGCTTCTTCAATAATTCCCTCAGATACTTAGTTTGACAGATAAAAATGCCTTTCTCAATTTGAGTAATCTGCAAACCTAAGAAAAATCTCATTTCACCAATCATGGACATTTCAAATTCATTTTGCATATTGTTAGCAAATTCCATGCACACTTTATCTTCTCCTCCAAAAGTGATATCATCAACAAATACTTCAATAATTAGACTATCATTATCAATGATCTTATAATATAAATTACTATCAATACTTCCTTTAGTAAAACCAAGCTTCATAAGATATTTATCCAACCTTGCATACCAAACTCTATGAGCTTGTTTCAATCCATATAAAGCTTTCTTCAATCTACAAACCATATCTTTATCATTTGTCAGTGAAAATCCACCAGGTTGCTCAATATATACTTCTTCCTCAAGTTCACCATTCAAAAATGCACATTTAACATCCATTTGATAAACCTTATAGTTCTTATAAGCTACATAGGAAAGAAATAGTCTAACAGCTTCAATTCTAGCTACACGTGCAAATATCTCACCATAATCAATTCCTTCCGTTTGAGAATATCCTCTACAAACCAATCTAGCCTTGTTTCTTACAACTTGACCATTGTCATTCAGTTTATTCCTAAAAACCCATTTAGTTCCTATAACATTCTTATTTTTAGGTCAGGGAACTAAAGTCCAAGTTTCATTCTTCTCTATCTGATCTAATTCATCTTCCATAGCCTTTAACCAATGTTTATCCTTATAAGCTTCAATAAGAGTTACCAGTTCAACTTGAGAAATAAGACATACCTCTTCATTTGCTAGTCTTCTTCATGTCATAACTCCCTTGCTCCTATCTCTAATAATTTGATCTTCACAATGATTTAATCTTACATACCTTGGTGTCTTCTGAACTTTAGGTTCACTGCTCTGATCATCAGTCACAGTTTAATTTTCTGATTGTGTCGGTGTAACTGTCTCAGTTTCCTGTACCGATTGAGGCATTGTCAGTTTAGTTATGATCATTTCTACTGCCTATTCCGTGTCATATGATATTGTATATGGTGAAAGTGGATTAACAATATTGAAAGATTAAATGAATTCAACCACAAAACCCTAGCCTAACAACAACAAAGATCCACCATAACATATGAAGATTACCTAAGACAATGCAAATCAAATGAAATCACAAAGATTATACCATCACATGTCCAATAGGGTTTGAATCTCCATTCTTCCTATCTCCATTGATCTTGCTTGATATATTTGCTCTCAAATTTTATATGTGCACAAGAGCTCAACAAAGAACGGAAATGTGGTTGCAAGTAGGCTTGATTGCATATGCAAGTTCGAAAGCGTAGTTGGGGCTGAATGCATAGTGAGGGTTTGATAATGAAGGAAGCATCTCCTTATATAGAAGACACTACATGAAATGGAGGGATAAGATTGAGAGGTGTAAAAGAGGTCAGCTATGATTAGAGGGTAGGTAAAGAAAATAATAAAATAATGAAAGGGGTAGGTAGTGTATGAATTAAGAGATGAATGACATGTGTCATGGGTAGAAAAGGTTAATGAATTAATTAATTAATAGAAGAAGTGGGATAAATTAAATAAATAAGATATTTATTTAATTTAGAAAAAGGATAATTTAAATAAATAAATGTATTTATTTAAATGAAAAAAAAGGCTAGAAGAGGATAAATGAATTAATTAAATAAATAACTAATTATTTAATTAATAGAAGAATTAGGCTAAAGTAATTAAATAAATAAAAATATTTATTTAATTAGACATGACAATTTTAGGTGTCTACATTTTGCCCCTCTTTGAGACAATGCAGCGTGTCACATTGTTTCAAAGAAGATAGTATGAACTGATACAAAGTTGCCCCAAGATGGGAATGATATGCCCCCTTGAGAGATTGGATGAAAATGTGTGAAAAGATCACAGACAATCTCTCGATAAGAAAGAAAGGCTAGAATGGACTAACCGGATAGAGTGACAGAGTCACAGGATAATGAAGATTGACTCGAGAAACGAGGGCTAGGGCTAGGGCTAGGGCAGTCTATAAAATAGACCACAAGGGGAATACATCCTCATTGTCATCCACACATCCAAGAGATCAGAGTGCAGAGAGAGAATAGAGCAGCAACAATCAGCAGCGATGGCATTGGTTCATAGATTCGATCGCGTTTGCCGATTTCAGAGGCCAACAGATGCAGGAAAGCCGGTAAGTACCACAAAACCTCCTTGTACTTTGTTGTATTAATTGTTGTCATAAATGCATGTTACATAGTGCAATAAATGCGCTTTTAGAATAATTTCAAAAATGTCAAAAATGTGTGGGCGCATCTACATTGGTGCCAGGCACATCTATGCAGAGCAAGTGCATCTATGTTGTTCAAGCGCATTTATGTAATGAAAGCATGTTTATGTCTTCAAGGTCAAATCAACAGTTCTGTGATGAACATACACTGTCGATTGGATAAGCTGATGAGAGGATACACTCAAGCAGGTCCTCTAGGGAAGACTAGGATAGCAAATAGGGCTAGGATTGACAATTTTGTGATAGAACATATGTTGCCAATTAGGAAACTACTCAAGAGGATACACTCAAGCAAAGGCCCTAGGATAAGATAGATCAAGGCACTTTGTGATGAACAGGGAGTACTAAGAAAAAGTACTTTGTGATGAATATGGAGTACTAAAAAAAAGAGCAGCACTTTGTGATGAACAATGAGTGCAAATGTAAGCAACACTTTGTGATGAACAGGGAGTGCAAAAACATGTAGTACTTTGTGATGAACAGGGAGTACCACTAGGATAAATAGCAACACTTTGTGATAAACAATGAGTGTCACTATGACTAACATGATTGATTTTCTTGACTGCAGGAGTACCTACCTATGCTAGAGTCACGGGAGATATTTTCATCGACTCAGAGGTTACGACCAAAGCTGATATTTGAGGATAGAGCTGCGATTGAGGTTATGGGTCTGAGATACATTCTGTATGTGCCTGAGTTTCGGGTGAACATGGGATTGCTAACTGTGTTGGTTGAGAGATGGCACTCAGAGACATGTATGTTTCATTTGTCAATGGGTGAGATGACAGTCACCTTGGAGGATGTGTACAAGATACTGAGGATACCGATCAATGGGGAGTTGATACCCTATGATCAAGACGGAGACAGGGATGCTTTGAGACGAGTGTTTCGGGATCTAGGACTAGAGATGAGGGTTGGACATGTGGCATGTGATACCATGACACAGACCAGATTGGCGCTACCAGTAGTGCTGGGAGGAGTGATCAGTAGGTTCCTGTGTTAGGATAGGGCAACATGAGGGTTGGCTGTGTAGTCATATGTACTTTGACATCATTGTATCATGACACTTATGATTTTTGATATATATATGAGATGATTCATCCTTGTAGCAGCTATATGCATTTGTTTCTATGTGATGCTTATGATATGGATGCAAATATGTATATGATGCAATGCAATATTTTTGTTCTTTTATGTTTTATATATTTATGCAAATGCAATTGTGAATGTATGAAATGTAGATGAATATGATAATGCAAATGATTATTTACATGATGAGAATGTAAAATGTGCTAACATGTGTTGTGTGCAGAATGTGATGCAATTGAGATAGCTATATGCATGTATGAAATGCTTAATATGTGGTAATGCAGGTGCAACTACATGAGATGCAAATGTTTTTGTCATGTCATTATACTCAGTCGTGTGATAGCAGGCTACACGAACTCAAGAAAGACGATGGAGGTCAATCAAAAAATGGGGATGGAAGATAGAAGATATGAAAATGAAAGAGCTTCTTGTGCGTTATCATCATTGAGCTTTATTATGGCAAGTAGGTTATGACAATCAAGGCATATGTTCGACCCAGAAAGTCATTGTACCTATTTGCATGGAGATAAGACAGTCACAAACAAGGAATGCCCCAGTTCACACTAGACCCACAGTGTCCTCATATCCTTGGACAAGTCATAGCATTACTAAGAGACAATCCACAGACAGCAAAGAAAAATAGGTGACGATACCCCATCCTCGCCTTTCTAGTCAAAGATATCCTGGAGATAGAATCTCTAGTCAGAGACATCCTAGAAAAGCTAAAAGACATGTCACCAAAAAGATAAAATCAAAAGAAAACCAAGACTTGACACCAACATCCACTGTATTCCTCAAGTTTAGTGTCTCTTGTCACTTGTATAAGTCTTATTTGATTGTGGTCACAATGTTTACTTTCACAAAAAGGATAGATAGCACTGAACCATAATGTTGTCTGAGTCTGTTGAAAGATTTGATTTGTTGAAGCCCATTGTTGCTGCTATGTCTCATCTAAAACTGACTGAATCGATGCAACTGATACTTTATTACGAAGAAGATGGAACTTTATTGTGGATTGGCGATACAAATGTTGCTTTATTGTGGATTGTGCATGGATAGACTGAAGAAGGTGGAAGAAACTATACTCCTCAGAACAGGCAATGCTCTCAGTTCCACACCCATTACTAGACGTAGGATTTGCCTTAGCCATAGATAGGAGTTGATTTATTATGGATGGAAAGGGATGAAAACGAATGTTTATTATGAATGGCTAACCAATCTTAGGTAGATCAATAACAAGCCATGATGGGAATGGGTAAGTTTATTATGGATGGATAGGCTATGAGTGTGTGCAAAGTGAAGTGATGAAAGAGAATCCTGAAGGAGGGAGGAGCAATGTCTCTACACATGGTGCCAGTGACTTGGTTTTCATCATGGTACTTGCCCAGGGCGCCACCAAAGTGGTTTTCACCATTGGACAAAATTTTTTCTCTTTACTTTTTTTTTTATTTTTTTATTTTTTTTATTTTTTGTGTCACAAGGCACCTGTTTGCCAAGTTTTCACCAAGTAAGGATTTTTTATGTTTTTATGATTTTTTTGTATTTTTTATTTTTTGATTTTTTTTGTATTTTTAAATTAGGATACTCTGAAGAGCTATGTGTAAAAATTGTGAAGGTGCATGTTGTTGATAGGATCCTCCAAAGATTCACCCTCTATGGTTGAGAGCTGATATGCACCAGATCCATATGCTGTTGTGATGATATAAGGACCAAGCCAGTTTGGTTCAACTTGCCCTTCTTCTCTCTGTCCTGCTGATTTTTAGGACTTTCCTTGAGAACTAAGTCACCCACCTCAAGTGTATGAGGTTTAACCTTATGATTGTAGCTGCATTATTGCTTGATTGAATTATGTGTAGCTCAAGTGACTGTCTTCCTTGATAAAGGAACTGAGATAGAATTACTAGTGTGTGGACTACACAGGCCCATATGCGTGTCACCTAAAGAAGTTTGGACATCCCTGATAACACAGTCCTTCAAGGAAGCTCCATTAAAGGTCCAGGATGTATCACCAAAAGGGGATGGATGTGTGGAACAAGTGGATGAGTTATGAAGGCTTATGATTGTGAAAAGAAGTGAAAGTAGGATAGCATGATGGAGACTTAGAATCAACAAGTATGCTTTTTGACTTGCAATTGTAGAATTTTTGCCCCCAGTTATTTTGATATTGGGGGAGATCAACTCTTGCTCTTTTTCTTTCATAGGATTTTTATCCTTGACCTTGATTTTTGCAGAGTCCAATAGCTTTTGATTTTGATTTAGACTAAAGGACTTTTCTTTATTATTGACTTTTAGAATTTTCTTTTCAAAGCTTGATTTTTGATCCCCAGTGAGTAAGGGATTTTGTAATTCTTGTTGATCCAAGTCTAGAAGTGAACTGGAAATGGAATGAGTGGATGATATGGTAAGGCTATGTGAGTTCTCAAGAGGGCTGGTGATACGCTCAATAGATTCTTCACTAGAACCACTCTTAGCACTATTGATATCAAGAGATGCTTGAACCACTAGAGGAGATTTGCATTTAGACTTAGTAGCCACAACACTAGGTGGTACATACCCAATTCCTTGGCATTGTAAATTGTTTATAGTTTGTTCTTGTCGACTGAATGTCTTAGCAGATAGTGGGAGTTGATCAACATGAAAGATATACTCACCACATCCCAGGTCTTTAATCTTGAATTTTTCTTTGAGCTCTGTTTGTTTTGATGTAGAAGCTTTCAATGATTCTAGATCCACATATGCTGAAGATGGACCAACTTCTCAATTGACTGGGATTGTTATTTCTTATCTAAGTCACAGATTGTTGCAATATATGAATGGATTTGGGTCAGCTTTGATGGTCACTTCAACTCCATTGTGTGGAAACTTGATACACCGATGATATGTAGATGGGACTGCCCTCATTTCATGAATCCAAGGACGTCCTAGTAATATATTGTATGTGAGATCTAGGTCTAGGACTTGATAAACCACATCCTTTGTAACTGGCCCAACTCTGAGAGGCAAGGTGACTGTGCCTTTGGATGAACGCTCTTCATCATCATATGCCTTGATGGTAATTTTGTTTGTAGAATTCATAGCTTTATCAGAATATCCCAATTGTTTAATAGTGCTCAATGTACAAATGTTTAGACTTGCTCCTCCATCTATCAGGACTTGTTTTATTCGATGTTTGTGTATGAAGGCTTCAATGTGTAATGGTGCATTATGTGGCTAACTTATGGAGGCATCATCAACTTCTGTGAATGTCAGGCAGTGTGGAACAGAAAGGCATCCCGCCATGGCTTAAAATTGGTCCACATTCAGATCAATAGGGATGGAAGTGTCTCTCAAAGTTTTGTCAAGAATGGCTTTATGTGTGGGGGATATGAGTAAGAGCTCAAGAATGGAGATGAGTGCGGGTGTCTTCTCTAACTGTTCTACAAGGTCATACTCAAGCTTGGTTGATGAGGAAGTGGTATTTTTGGCTGGAGCACCTTGCAAAGTGAATTTACCTCAACGAGTTGTAACATTACATTCAGAGGTAGGTTTGGAAGAAGATCCAATGCCTTTTAGGACAATCTTGGGTCTTTGGGTAGAATTCTGAGGTGTTTTGTCCTTGATGATAATGGTAGAGACATAATTGTCCATCGAAATGTGATTAATAGTTGAATCATAGTTATAGGATGCTCTGGTATAGTTGGCTTGCTCATCTATGGCTTTATCTTTTCCCATGTCATGCTTTGGGAATGGTTCCTTAAACATCTCATGTTCTTGATTGGATGAGTGTCCTTCAATCTCAATGTCACCTTTATCAGTGAGATCTTGTATGATTTTCTTCAGTCGATGACAATTTCCTATTTTATGCCCTTTGCTCTTATGAAATTCACAATATTTATCATCATTCCACCAATTTGGTTTAACCTTTGGCTCATATGAGGGAAAATCTAGAATTGTGATTATCTTGTTTGCCACTAGCTTCTTGAAAACTGACTCAAGTGGTTCTCCCAATGGGGTGTACTTCCTTCATGACTTTGAAGTAGTTTGAGTATTCACTTGATTATTTGTAGAGCTTGATCCAGAAAAAACAATTTTGGGTCGTACTGTATTAGCATCAACAACACCATCATTGACTGTGTTCTTGTTTTTATTTCAAAATCTTGGCTTATCTTTTCCTTTAAAATCATCTTTGTTTTCCTTGAATATTTTGATGATGCCTTGCTCAATTAGGACCTTTTTTGTCACTAAGCCTTTTTCAATGACATCCTTGAAAGTGGACAAACAAGCTTTTCTTAGGTCATAACCAATGCCCTTGTTAACATTCTGGGTGAACATTTCTACCATTTATTTTTGTGGAATTTCACAAGAGCATCTGCTAGCTAGGTTCCTCCATCTTTGTAAGAATGATGAAAAAGACTCTCCATCTTTTTGCTTGGTATTGCACAAAGTAGTGACTGATATGTCTATCTCTATGTTGTAGGAGAAATGTTGAATAAATGCCTCTTCTAAGTCACCCCATGATTTAATACCAAGTGGAAGTTGGGAGAACCATTCCATAGCTTGATCACCTAAGTTTTGGGGGAATAATCTCATCAAATATGTCTCTTCTACTACTACCTCAATGCAAGCTATGAAAAATTGTCTTATATGTGCCTTAGGATCCCCTTTTCCTCTATACTTATCAAACTTAGGTGTCACAAAGTGTGTAGGAAATGGAGGCATTGGAATGCTCTTGTCAAATGGATAAGGACATATGTCTCTCATTGTGTATGTTGGCTTTGGTGTATTTATGTCCTCCATTTTCTTTTGTAAGTCCTTGATTTGTTGCTCCAAATTGTTCTTCGGTGGAGACTGACTTCTTGGACCATACCCCATGCCTGAAGCATCGAGTGGAGGAGCATGTTGCATATATGGATGGTATTGATCATAGACATGTTCATATGGAGGAGGTCTATAATGATGTTGCGTATATGGACCACTTGGTATAAAGTCATGGTGAGGAATGGAATATCTGCTTTGTCCATGTATACCATACTCTACAGGCATGTCATGTTCTAATGTGTTGCCCCCAAATTTGACGCGGGGTTTCCTTGTGTCCAAATTTTGAGCATGCCTTTGGATATCCAATTGCTTTGGTGGTAGGTCTTTAGCATTAGCATATGCTTGAGCATATTGTTCTGCATAAGACTTCCATAATGGTCTGCGGAGGTGAGTATCGTATGCTTGACCATGTGTATGTGGGACCTCAGGTTTTTGAAACAAAGATGATGGTGATTCAGGCACAAGATGTGGTCCTCTATTGCCTCCACTATTAGAACTCCTTTGATCCATGTTGAGGTGAGGTTGTTGTATAGGTCGATTTTCCATTATTTGAGACATGTCAAAATCATGAGGTATCTTGGCTCCACTTTGTGCCATCACTTGTAAGAAGTATTGTCTATCTCTCCTCATTATTTCCTCAACCAATCGATTGAAATGGGGATCCATAATGGATTCTTCCACTTCACTTGAATATACTGAAATGTTGTCCATATTGTCATTATGTATATCATTGTTGTTTGTAGTGTCCATGTTCTCAACATTTGGAATGTTTCTATAGGCATCCATGTCAGGTAATGTAGTATGATCAGAATTGAAAAAGATATCATTGTCATACCCATAGGAACTCATGTTTGCGGACTCTTGAGCCTCTTTAGCTTCTCTCCTAGATTTTTGGGAATGAGTTTCAACCATGAACTAGGTATTGACTAAGATGTGTGAGACTAGATGAAAATGGAAAGAGTTTGGATAGTATGTAAATGAATCTAAGATGTACTTGCAATGTCGAAAGTGTAAGACTAAGTATGTATGTAGTAGAGTAGGTGTGGCTTCCAAAGAGATGATAGTTTCTCTTGATGAGGTAAGTTGACCTTGACTCTAAGTAACACCAAATGAGACCCAAAGGTGATAGACCTTGATGAGGGACCACTTAGCAAAATGTTGTTGTATGTATTGTGTTGACAAAGTATGATGAGGACAAGCAAGTGACCTTTTGACTCAAGTTTAGACAAATGTGAATGTAATGTAAGGTGTAAAGCAATGATGGACTTTGTGAGACCCAAAGATAGGTTGAATGCTAGATGAAAACCTGAAGTGATAGCTTAGGAAGCTCAAGAATTCTGAAACTGATTGCTCTTGTTTGTTGAACTGTAAATTTTTCCAATTTGTGAAGTTGTTTGTTGTGATCAAATCTAAATTTTTGACTATTTTTTCATGACAAGAGGACACCGTGTTGATGAAGACTCAATGTTTGCAAGTGTTTAGACTCAAAAATGACTCAAAGAAAAGTGTGTTGTTTGATGTAAAATTGTTTTGCATACACTTGAAGACACAAAAGACACAATGTTTTGTTGTTTGGTCTTGAATGTTTGATTGTTCAAAATAAGACAAGCACAATTTTTATGGTTGGCCAGGACAATAGTTGTTGATCCCACATGGAGTTTCCCCCGAGGCTACGCTATTCAGAGCGGATACTTAGATGCTTGACCCCACTAGCTCCACCCTTGACACTCACTTCTTGGGACAGTCAAGCATCAGTCCCCACGAAAACTCCCCATGGTGAACTTTGTATCTTTACTAAGAACCATATGTGTGTGGGTCGCTACCAGAGGTCCAACCTCCTGCCCCAACAACTAGAAGGATTTTGGCTTCTAAAACAAAAAGGTGCTAGTAAGGGCATCCACTCGTGTGGCCATACATGTGACACTTTTAGCTCTATAAATACAAAAGGCTCCCAGCCGGTAGGGGTTACGCCCTACAACTGATCAAATAAATTTGATCAAACGGGTTTATGGGGAGACATAGTGTCGGTATGAACTAATCAGCACACGTTATTCATAGTTTTCACCATGAATACAATTATTTATAGTGGTTTGGAAGAAGATGGCTTTTCTTTTGCTACCACTTGGATCGTTCTCTCCTCACTAGTAGTCCTAATGATCACACAGGGAGACAGGCCCTCTAAAGATGAAACAAAAAGAGCCTATTGCTCAAGTCACAAAAGACAATGGTTCAATTTTAGTGCACCAATTGAAGTGTTTGCTAGTCTATGAGAACAAGGCACACAATAAAGATCAAAAACCCTTGCCAAGGTCTTGCAACAAAGATTTGTTAGTAGTTTGGATTGTTTCAAATGATCACCCCTTCCTGCAAGCACACAAGTTAGGTAAATTTTAGATCCAAAAGACTTTGTGAAATAGGGGCCTTCAACAATGCATTTTGTTGACCAATTCAAAGATATGATTCATCATAAAAAAAAGAACACCTATAAAATTTTAAGAGATTTCTAGAAATGTAAGAAAATCCAAAAAATTTGCTAATTTGCTCCAAAAATTAATTTTTTATGAAAAATCATAAAAAATTCATATAAAATGCAAAATCGATCCAAAAAATCTGAAATTTTTACTAGAAAGTTCTAATGGTCTTCCAAACTTGCATAAATTTTTTTTGCAACAAATCCAAGCAGTTTGTGAGATATGAGTAAAATAATGCAAAACCCTAATTTTCAAAGATCCAATTTTTTAGGAATGATTTTGCATCAAATTTAAAATCACAAAAAATAGATCCTATGTATAATTCTGAGAGATTTCCAAAAATGTAAGAAAATCCGAAAAATTCACTAATTTGCTCTCAAAATCAATTTTTTATGAAAACTCATAAACAATTAATATAAAATGAAAATTTGATCTAAAAATCTGAAATTTTTACCAGATCCTTTTGATACTTTTCCTAACCTACACAAAAAATTTGATGCCAAAATTCAAAGCCATCTGTGAGATCTAATCAAAATAAGGAAAAACCCTAATTTTTAAAGATCCAATTTTTTAGGAAATATTTTGCATCAAAATTAAAATCACAAAGAACAGATCCTTTGTATAATTATGAGAGATTTCCAAAAATGTAATAAAATCTAAAAAATTCGCTCATTTGCTCTCAAAATTAATTTTTTATGAAAATTCATAAAAAATTCATTGAAAATTAAAATATGCTCCAATAGATCTGAATTTTTTTTTGAGAGCTTCTGATACTGTTTTCAACCTGCAAAATAACTTTGGTGCAAACTTTCCAAACTGTTTGTGAGATATGATCAAATCTCTCCAAGATCTTGATTTTGTGTCCAAAACCCTAGTTGCACAAGGTTATTCTCCAAATTGTTTTACAAAATAGCAATATAGGGTTAGAAAAATCTGCAAAAAACACATATCTAACAAAAATCCATGTCCCATGGGGTGCGCCAAAATGTATATGGTGAAAATGGATAAACAATATTGAAAGACTAAATGAATTCAACCACCAAACCCTAACCTAACAACAACAAAGATCCACCATAACATATGAAGATTACCTAAGATAATGCAAATCAAATGAAATCACAAACATTATACCATCACATGTCCAATAGGGTTTGGATCTCCATTCTTCCTATCTCCATTGATCTTGCTTGATATATTTGCTCTCAGATTTTATATGTGCACAAGAGCTCAACAAAGAACGAAAATGTGGTTGCAAGTAGGCTTGATTGCATATGCAAGTTCGAAAGCATAGTCAGGGCTAAATGCATAGTGAGGGTTTGATAATGAAGGAAGCATCTCCTTATATAGAAGACACTATATGAAATGGAGGGATAAGATTGAGAGGTGTAAAAGAGGTCGGCTATGATTAGAGGGTAGGTAAAGAAAATAATAAAATAATGAAAGGGGTAGGTAGTGTATGAATTAACAGATGAATGACATGTGTCATGGGTAGAAAAGGTTAATGAATTAATTAAATAAATAAAGATTTATTTAATTAATAGAAGAAGTGGGATAAATTAAATAAATAAGATATTTATTTAATTTAGAAGAAGGATAATTTAAATAAATAAATGTATTTATTTAAATGAGAAATAAGGCTAGAAGAGGATAAATGAATTAATTAAATAAATAAAGATTTATTTAATTAATAGAAGAATTAGGCTAAAGTAATTAAATAAATAAAGATATTTATTTAATTAAACATGACAATTTTAGGTGTCTACAGATATAGATTGATTTCTCTATAGCTCATCCACTTTCACATTAGTACTTTCCAAAATTTTCTGCAATCTTTTGTTATAGCATCTATATGCTTTCCTTTGAATTGAATAACCAAGAAATATCCCTTCATCACATCTAGGATCAAACTTCCAATTAAATCATCTCTTTTGATATAGCATTTACTTCCAAAAATTCTGAAATATTAAATAGTAGGTGTATGTCCAAACCATAGTTCATAAGGAGTCTTACCGGTTTCACCTTTGATGTGAACTTTGTTGAATGTGTAGACTGTTGTACTCACTGCTTCTCTCCAGTAGATATGAGGCAATTTGGCTTCCATCATCATAGATCTTGCTGCATCCAAAATGGTTATGTTCTTTCATTCCACTACTCCATTCTACTGACGAGTCCTAGGTGCAGATAATTGTCTCCTGATTCCATCTGTCTCACAATAACTGTTAAATTCATGAGAAGTGAACTCACTGCCATGATCTGATCTTAGACATTTCATTTTCAATCTAGTTTCTATTTCAACTTTTGCTTTAAAAAACTTGAATTTCTCAAAGGCTTCAGACTTCTCCCTTAGAAAAGTCACCCATGTCATTCTAGAATAGTCATCAATAATAAACATGAAATACCTATCACCTTGAAAGCTTATAGTCCTTGCTAGACCACATAAGTCAGTGTGAATCAAATCAGGTACATCATTAGATTTATCATGTATGCTCTTAAAAGAAGTTCTAACTTACTTTCCCAATTGGCATTCCTTACATACCGGATTATGAGGCTTCATAATCTTAGGTATATCTCTAACTGCCTTAGTTGAACTGATCTTAACAATACAATCAAAATTAACATGACACAACCTCTTATGCCATTACCAACTCTCATCAATATGAGCAATCAAACATGTCTTGTCACCAGTGTTCAAGTGAAAGATATTACCTCCAGTCTGAATACCGGTTGTAATCTCCAAACCAGTCTTGTTAATGATTTTGCATTTTCTATCTTTAAACCGAAGTTGGAAACCCTTGTCCACCAATTGACCAACACTCAAAAGATTATTCTTTAAACCTTCTACATATAGACATTATCAATATTATGCTTACCATCCAGAGAAATAATACCTCTACCTTTCATCAACATGCTTTGTCATCTCCAAATCTGACTTGACCGCCATTGTATTCTTGTAGGGACAAAAATTTCCCTTTATCTCCAATCATATGATGTGAGCATCCACTATCAATTACCCATTCATCCTTATCTTCAATTTTTGCTTGCAAGGCCTTTTCTTCATTCATGGCAGCCAGTTCTAGTTTATCTTCCTTTAAAGCATAGAACACCCATTTCTTTCCATTGTGTGATCCACTAGCAGAATCTTCTATTTGTTCATCTCCAGAGTCATCACTTACTCCTTCCTCGTCTGCTATGTAACTTTGTTTACTTTTCTTGAATCTATATCTGTTTTGGTTAGGATTAAATGACATCTTAACTCTTTCCTCAAACCTTGCATTCCTTTTAGGACATCTAGATACAAAATGACCAATCTTATTACTTGCAAAACATTTAAAAGGTACTTTTCCTTCATACTTACTTCCTGTCGGACGTTTAGGTACTCTTCTAGCAAATAAGGCTTCAAGTTGCTCAAATTCTTCATTTTCTCTCCTCATGTCTTCCAATTCTTTTACATATAGAAATCTCCAATTACTTTTGCTAGTGGATGATGATGATGATGCATGAAAAGCAGGTTTAGAATTTACAGCTCAAGAAGATCCAAATTCTTCAAGCTCAAAAGCAGATAATTTCCCAATCAGAATGTCTCTGTTAACTGAAGAGTTTTCCATTGTTCTCAACTCATTAATTGTAGTTGCCTTCATCTTGTAAGTCAGTGGAAGGGCTCTCAAGACTTTGGAAACTATTTCATCTTCACTCAAAAATCCTCCACAACATTGAATTCTCATAACAATCTCATTTACTCTTTCCATAAACACAATAATTCTTTCATTATTCTTTCATAATCTCATTTACTGCTCATTACAAAAGAGTCTCACTAACTACAAAAGTTAAAACCACCTCAAGATATATGGACAACAATCTAGAGTAATAAACTGCCAGAGATAGCATCTACTGTGCCTGATTACAGTCCTGGTTAAGCTCAATACCAGAGGCCTTTGACCTCTTCCTTAATCCCAATTTGATCACCTATGATTGATCAAATCTCCTTCACATATGATATTACATTCCATGACCACAACCACCTATTACAATGAGATCTTACATCATGTATACCAACCCTAAGGCCTAAACCAATTAGGTCGGCCACGTAAAAGATATTACAATAAGATCATTACATAAATCCATATTATAATGATATGACATGTCCGCTTAAGACCAAAACAACAATAAAAAATCCATAAATCATCCTGAAACATCTCAGTAACGTGTAGAGTACATGTTAACATGATACCGGTCCATAACCTAGATAGGTACTGGACCTATTCTGGTTCCACCACACCAGAGCAATGTCTTCAAGTAGTTGAAGCACAATCAAAGAACATCTTCAGCATCCTGAAATCCATCTAGAAGCCGCACCAACACCACTTATGCATCATGTCAATATTCCTCAATGAAAGCTCTGTCAGTTGAGTCTTAAACCAGTGTTGGTAAGGGTTTACAAGAGTGTATGATAGAATCTGATTAACAAGTCAATACCAACTAACCAAAACATGCTCAAGGAACATGTAACACATGAAATCAAACATACTTCACTGATCCAAACATGCCGGAAATGTCCAACAAATAGTCTCTTCTGTCGGTAACACTAGATCTTCTACCAGTAACCAAAACATGTATGTCGGTAACCAACCATAATAACTAGTGTTGACATCAATGACAAAACATCAATGCAACACATAATCAATTCATCTATAATGCCAACAGATGATATTTACCATCTTGACAGATTAGCTACAAGAATCTATTGGAGGTTGAAATATGACAAGAACATTTCCTTTCCTCCTCAAAATAAAAACAAAAATCTTAAGCAAGTGAAAGGTATTGAATATTTCATTTTTCATTATTTACATTTACATTCTATTGGAAAATGTTATGCATTTAAAAAATTTGTTCAACTACACTATGATCTTGCACACATCTGTCTCATAGAAGATCTAGTTGTCTTTCTTCATAAAAACATCGTACCTTAGCACTTTCTTTCCCTTCATGTCGTTGTTCACCCTATGGCATAATTATCCCATGTAATGGGGGCTCTTTATCATTAGTGGTGGTAGTATTTTACTTTAACCTACTTTGGGGCACCAACATGAAGTCCATTTTTCTCTATTTTCTATGCATTTATCTCTATCTTGGCGCATTATTCATTATTAGATATATTTTCTTGCATAGGACTAGTCCTATGTGAGAATATAATTGTTCTTTGGTTTTCCTCTTTACTTGGAGAGGGGCATCTTCAATGAGTATTGGACTTCATCTCTTTCATTCATTCTCTTGTAAATCTTACCTCTTCTATGGTTTTGACTATTCACAAGTATGATATGCCCCTTAGAAGGGAATGATCTCTTGAGAAGTATGTATCCCTTCCTTGAAAGGATTTGTTCCACTAGGATGACATATCTCTTGAAACTAATCACCATCAGAAAATGTGTAATATTCCTTCTTGTTCTTCTCACTTGGGGGGCAAGGATTTTCAATCCTTTCCCTTGTATCATTATTTCCTTTAGGGGCTACATTTTTCATATCTGATTATCATTTCTTACAATGGTATGCTTCTATGATTAATCCCCCTTTGGGAATATATGATTCTTTTTCTCTCTTCTTTTCAAAGATTACCACTTCTTGAGATGGGTATTTTACATTTACTAATGTCTTTTCTTGCATGTGTTCATGTAACTTCATTGCATATTTTCTTATGTTTAATCTCTCTCTAGTAGGTTGTGTAATCTCTTCTCATTGTCCCTTAGCGTGGGGGGCAATGATCCTTTTCTCTCTCTTTCTCTAGGGACCCACTTTGCCCTATTAAGTGGATGGTGTGAGTTCTATTACTTGATGTCATTCCTTGTGTAGACTTGTTGGTTATCGGCTTAAGGATTCTCTCTTATACAAGAAGTAAACTAATCCTTGACTACGACCTCTTTTACACTTGGTAATGTACATCTATGATAAATCGAACCATCCCTCTGGGGACTAAACATGAGTCATCCCTCATCAAGAATCCCTTTCACCTAGAAATAGGAGGAAGGATTGCATTCATGTTCTAGAAGATGTTATATTTGTCTAAGACAACTCCTCTTCGGGGTAGATGTCTTTTTGAACAAAGATCTCTTCTCCTCCAACGATCACCTTTACACTTACAACAAGATATCTCTTTTCAACTATCTTATCCTTGCTTGAAGATTATTCCCTCTCTTGCTTGGATTTATGACATTGTTGCATGGTGGATATTTTCTTTGTGATGAAGGTAGGTATCCTTGTTCTACTTTCCTTAAGCTATCAACATTAGCCTATGTTGACATCTTAAGGGGGGAGCACCCATACTGCTCCTTTGTACTATACTTCTCTCATACATTGAATAGTGGGACATTCTTGGAAACTGAGGGAAACCTCTTAGAGAAAGATGTCATCACTTTTTGTATAGTGGGTCATTCTCGGAACCAGAGCACGGTCTCTTGGAGCGAGATGCCTTCACTTCTTCTTGTCTTGTACAGTGAGACATTCTTGGAACCAAGGGGAAACCTCTTAGAGCAAGATGTCATCACTTTTCTCTTGTATAGTGCGTCATTTTCAGAACCAGAGCACGGTCTCTTAGAGTGATATGATGCCACTTTTCTCTTATGCTCGGAACTAGAGCATGGTCTCTCAGAGTGAGATATCACACCTTTCTTGGCACCTGTACTATACATTCTATATAGGTTGTAGTGTACTCAAGCATAGAATCCTATGAGGCACTTCAAACCTCACTTGCACACATGTGCATGAGGTTGAGTGGAACTAACGAAGTTCTCACTCTCTCTCTCTTTACATGGAGCACCTAAGCAAGCTCTAGGGCTAAGATTTTCCTTGTCCTTCTCTCCATGGATCACCTATTTTTAGGGGAGAGACGTCCATGGTTTCTTTCTTCTTCACTTTTCTTCTCATGGATCACCAAGGTGTGTATTCATGTTTTCTCTCTTCGTCCTCTCATCAACTCATAGTTTTACTATTGATAGTTCATGGATGATGTCAGATTTTGTCTTTTATGTGGCCACTCATGTTTATGTAATGTTAATGGTCTTTGTGTCATGATTAGTTGTTGAGATATCTGAGCTTGAGATCTCTTTTGCTAGTTATCTTGTCATCTTGTGTCTTATTCTTGTCATGTGTCTTTTTTGTACTTTGTCTTTGTTTTGTGTGTCTTGTGCCTTTTTGTTTTGTGTTCTCTTGCATATGTTGGCATGATTTAAGACCCTAAGATTGGGGGATTTTTGCTCCTCAATATTAGTGGTTTCTTATACTCCTTGTGGTTTTTGCTCCGTACCTCTCATCTTCATCTCTCTTTTATTCTACTTTACTAGTAGTAGTGGCATAAGCCATACTCCCACTAAAGTGGGGGATAAATGTAGTGTCATAAAATTATGACCCCTACAATTTTAACCATATTTTGGGTCCTCACCTTGGCAACAACATCTCCTTCCCTAACTGGGACCTATTTCTGTATTTCTAACCCTTCTCTCTTCTCCCTTCATGTCTTGTGTCTTCTTTAGACCCTGTTTGGGCCCCAAAATTGGGCAGGACAGGTGTGGCACCCCTATCCCCCTAGGACAGGGGCGTCATCCCCACCACTTAGGGTGGTCCTATGTTTTGTCTACATGATATCCTATGCATTTCTTGTCTTCGGGGTTTGCTATTCCTCTTTGTCAGCCTTCAGTGGTTAAAAATTAAACCTTGAGGCATGTATAAAAAGGAATTCAATACCATCAGCCATGGACAGATGACAGATGATAGGAGATAGAGAGCATAAGGAGAAGACACGAGATTTCAAGGTCATTATCAAGCATTCGGGTCTTCTTCATTCATCCATTGGAGCAACATTACAACATTCATTTGCAAGCATGAGTGTGTGTTAGGGTTTTGTCATGTTACATGCCATTTCATATAACATTTTTTATTACATTCAAGAAGAAAAGCAATCATCATCAACAAGTTGTAGATCTACAAGGTATACATCTCCATTGTTTACATTCAAGAATTTGCAATTACTTTCTTTCTAGGTTGATTCCTCAACCGGGGTTCGACTAAGGAAAACCCCTATCCACAACCCCCCTTTCTTCTCTTTTTTGTATGTAGGTTGCAGGTGCATAGCTATAATTGCGGGTTTGGGCTTCATTTTGTGGATTTTGTGGCGAACCATGTACATTCCCGCCATGGTCCTGATGATTTTTCTCCAAATTTGTAAGGCAGATCTGCGTTAGTTTAATTATCTCAGATCCAAAGTTATAGCGCCATCCCGAGCTGGTAGCTCATCATTTCACTCATTTCCACTCTGTTTTCCACATAGTCAACAAGTCAACATTCGCATTTACAAAAGAGGGTGAATCATACTTCAACCACTTGCAATCCACTCAGAATTCACATCCTTGTTTCCCTTAGATTTGGATCTAGTGGATTCAACCCCTCTTTTGAATGTAAAGTCCTCCTCCAAGTGAAAATCATCCTAGTGGCTTCCTTTCTCTCTCCTAGTTGGGGAGTCACTAGGATCCAATTTTCTACTTTGCAAAGACTATATGGTGTATCATGTTGTACTTGTAGAATAGAAGGAAATGACTTTATGTACATTGGAATTATAATGTTTTACATTTGAAATGAAATGGATTTATATTATGGTTTCACTGTGTTAGTTGGAATTTATTTATGTAATTGTAATTAGGATGTAAATTAATGTGTGGAGGAACCTTAATGATTGGTTAATCATAATATAAGGAAAGAATATGTTAGAAGATGTAAACTAGATTTAGAGAAGATGATATGATTCATGTAGATGCATTGGTAGAAACAAAATTATGCATTGCATGCAAAGAATTGTTAAGTGAGAAGATTGCATTAAGATTCTTGTATTATGCATTTGGAGTTAATGTTAAAATAAATGACCATGAAAGATATTTAGATGCATGAGTAGCATGGTATTGCATTATCATGGAAAAAGAACAAGAGCGTGTAGGTAGGAAAGGATATATTAAATCACATTTGGATTTGGTGCATAAAATGAATGTAGGATAAGGGGGTTATCCTGCATTTAAAAAAAAGAATGAATCATGCTAGTTGAATAATAGATTAGTATGCATATAATAATGCATAAATAATCTAGTAGGTTGCATATCTAATGGTTAGGAAATGAATAAGATGCATTAAGCTTAAATGGGATGTGATTATCATGTGAGTAGGATGTTATTATGATACTTAATTAAGTAATGACATTGAAGTACCCTAGGGAAAGGTTAATGATGTTATGTTATTTCCGCTTGCGCAAACTAATGAATGTGTAATGATGTATGTTCATAATGGTCGATTGGTTAATGAATGTTGTTAGATAGAGATGTTATGAGTTGCATTAGTTTATAATAGATGTTTTAATTTTTTTTTATCTCTAATAGTATGCAGATGCTTAGTCTCTCTAGGGTATTTTGGTAGGCACTACAATACCACCCCATCATCCTTGATCTTAATATCAAACACAACTTGCATGTCAGGGTTGGTGGATGATTTGGGGGTTTTCACTATAGGGGAGGGTTTAACCCCATGGGATTTAGCATATTCCATGATGATCATTATTAAACCCTCATGCAGAACAGGGTTGTCACTATTATGGGCATAATTTGCTAAACTATGCTCTAGAGATGAAAGAAAATAAAAGGGCCATGTGATTCTTCTATCATCCCTAAAGTGATTCAAGATCATAAAGTGGTAAGAAAAGATACTAGCAAAGTGATTGTCTAGGGTTATGTACCTCATAATGACTTCAACCATGTCCACCCAAAGCAACAACAAGTATTTCCTATTATAGCCTCCATCTGCCATTTTTCACACTCTGTCTCTTTCACTTTGCTTGTCAAAAAGATCGAGAGGGCTTCCTCCATAGCTTTCTCTCTCTGTAGAACTTCTTGCTAACCATTTGCAAACCCGTGACCTGAGTAATAAAGACCTCGCCAATTCTGAATTCAGCCCCAAAAGTTGTAAGGATGCCTTTGTGCCAACCATTAACAAACTCTTTTGTCATTTTTGGGTCTTGACCATGAAGTTTCTTGAGACAGGGTGAAACACCACCATCTGTAATCTTCGTCCATAATTTCCTGTTCTTTTCCCATTTATTGCAGGAAGAAGGTTCCATCCTATTTTATCTCCCCCATGAAAATGCTTCCTCTGCAAATTTGGATATGGCCACCAAACTTGAACCAAGAAGTAAAAAACCAAATGATGAAGAAAGCTCTAGAAACCCTGGTATTGAATCCTGGCTGCAAATCCCAAAAAGGCCTTTACAGACTTGGCATGTTGTCATCATTAAAATGTGAGGCAATATTATCAACGTCCTTTCTTGTCAGTTCACATAGGTGACTGGGGAAATTTTCCTTTGTCGTCTACCACTTTGTGTTTGAATACACCACACTTAGGTTCGCTATGTAGTCAACCAACCTATTACCTTCCCGATACACATGGGAGATTTTCAACTCATCAAATTTAGTCATCATGATATGGAATTCTTGAATTAAATGCTTGATAGTCGAACTAGGGTCCGTCTGTCTACTTAGACATCTAATTATGTTTAGCGAATCACTCTCAAGCCATACTTTTTGAAAACCCTCTGAGACAGCCATTTGTAACCCAATATAATTAATTAACAATTGTTATAATATATGTCAGTAAATATAACTTCATTTTATTTCCAATAAGGTAAAGTACCTATATTGTTAGTATTAAGAAGTGAGTTTTTTTAGTATTTTTATGGATTATTGGAATTTCATTTTTCTTAACTCATGAAGTGTTTGATCTAAAATATATTAGATCATGTGAAACATTAATTTTGTTGTTTGGAATTATGAAAAAATATATTGACTTGTTTTGTCAACTATAATCTATTATTATGTTTACAATGGACCACAACATACCTTCAATCTAAATTCTTTTAATTGATTTCATTTCTTAATATTTTTGTGTATGTGTCTGTGTCTGTGCATGCATGATATCAAAATTTTGTTAGCACTCAACCTTAGAAGCACATAGTTTGAAAATACAATATATTAAGCACATAATTTGAAAACACAATATACTTTTGAAACTATATTTTATCAATATAATGAATTATTCTTCATGTTTTTTGTATATATACATAAATATGTCTCTATGTGTGTTCCTGTGTAATTCTACCAAAATATTGGTCCTTCTCAAACTTAAAACCACACAATTTGTGTGTGTTGTGCACGTGTGTGCTACCAAAGGATTTTTTTTTATTAAGGAAAAAATAGGTTTTGAGGGGACCTAAAACCCCATAAAATAGGTTTTGAAGGGACCCAAAACCCTCAAATTTTACAAGGATCCCTATCCCACAATACAAAGTTGCCAAAAGATTAAACATAGGAAATCAATAGCCCAACCTCAACCAAATAACTAAAGAAAATTCATTGAAAATCCGACTGAAAGAAAAAGTAGGCCAAATCCATACTCACAAAAAGATGACTACACAAGAAAGTCCAAGAGTTTTATCAAGGCTTCCTTAACCTTTAGCAAATACCAAGGGTTTTTCCAAGAACCCATAACCTAAACATTTGCAAGAAAAGATCCCAACATCATAACATCTAGATCTGTGAATAGAATTATTAAGGAATAATCTGGAACCCGGGGGGTTTGAAAGGCTCCCCAAACCTTCATTTTGGGTTTTGAAATGGCTCCCAAAACCATCTCCTTTGCTAGTAGAAAAACCATCATCATCACAACCAGACCCTTGAAGAAAAGTATAGAGCCATAATCTGAAATCAAGGGAATTTGAAACGCTCCCTAAACCTTCATATTGGGGTTTGAAATGGTTCCTAGAACCATCAAATTAAAGCCAACAAAAATAAACCATCTGAAAGTTAGCTCCCTTTCAGCAAAAATCCTCTCCACCTCAATAGGACAAGGATCCACCTCAATAGGGGCTGAAAATAAACTGACCACAAGCTAAACATAGAAGACACCTTTCAATCCACAATATCCAAAGACCAAAGGTTGAAACAACACCATTTTTCTAGAAGATTGGGTTTTAAAAAGGCTCCCAAAACCTTAAAGATGAAAGGAGGCACAAACCAAATGAACACCCTACAAATGAACTCCCCCCTAATCTCCACCTCCATAGTAGAAAAATGACAGAGACCCAACAACAAGGAAATAAAAGTCATCACACAACCAGCCTCAGAATGTGGGGCAGCAAGAGCCCCCAAAAGGCTCCATCCAACAACACCCCCTCAATAGAAGAGTAGTTCACCTCAATAGAATGGGTTGAAAAGGAGAGTGGGATGACAATAAAAGAAATATAAAAACCCCTCAAGAGAAAGAAAAAAATAGATAAGCACAGGGTCCATAGAGCAAGTAAAGGAAGAACCTCCTTGAAAATTGAAGAAAAATAGAAGACAAGAGGCACCATAAGACAGTTCCCGGTAAAGAAACAAGACAAACTACAACTATAAGCAGAGCTCTCACCAAAGCAGTGACAAAAAAAGGGACCAAAGGCACCATGGAACCCATAGAAAAAGGTAGAGATGCAAAACCAAATGCCCCCAAGAGGAAGCCCCAACACAAAGATCTATCACCACCATCTCCAAGAAACAGGGGAAAAAAACCCCACTAACATCACAGCCTTATCCAAAACCAAATGACCACCACCCAAAGCAAATATGGCAGGAAGCAAAAAACTCACCAATGTAGGGGGCTGCCAAGAAACACCTTCTTCAACAAGTTCTCCATGTCGACACCAACACCAGCTTCAACACCCAAAGCCCTGGCTTCTCCATCAAGTGTAATCTCTTGCAAACCCAACAACCGCACCAAAAACCTCTCCAACCCATGAGAGAACAAGAGAGAGTAGCCCCACAAAGAGAATGTGAATGACCTCAGGGGGTACCCTCCAATTGAAGAAGAGACGGAGACGAAACCACAAAGGGACCGAAAACCCCCAAAGCCAATAGGGCAGCAGTACCATCCACATCATCGCTATCCTCACCCTCTGCGTTCTCTACAACACCCATCATGTCGTACAAAACCCATCACGCTACCATCTCTGGAAGCTCTAGGGCTCCCACTTCGTTTCCCGCTCCCACTTCCACTTCTCATTTCAAATTTGTTTGCTACCAAAGGTTTGTTAGTCTTCAATGAAGCACATAGTTTGAAAACATAATATATTTTTGAAAATATATTGTATGAATGTAACAAATTTTTCTTCATGTTTTTTTTTTAAATATATAAATATGTCTCTATATCTATGCATGTAGATTTCTACGAAAAAGTTTGATAGTTGAAAGTATATTTTGCCAATATAACAATTTTTTCTTCATGTTTTTGTATATATACATAAATATGTCCTAATGAGTTTGCATGTTATCAAAAGTTTGATAGTCCTCAAACTCAAAAGCATACAATTTGTGTGTGTGTGGGTGAGTGTGTGTACTTCGACCTTAGAAGCACACAATTTGAAAACATAATATAGCACCAGGTTTGAAAATACAATATAACAAAAAAAATTTGTGTGTGTGTGTGCATGTGTGTCTTTTGACCTTAGAACCACACAATTTGAAAATACAATATATTTTTGAAAATATATTTTACGAGTAACACATTTTTTTTCATGTTTTTTGTATGTGTGTGTGTTTGTGCTACCAAAGATTTGAAATCCTTCAACCTTAAAAGTAGATAGTTTGAAAACACAATATATTAAGCACTCAGTTTGAAAGAACCATATATTAAGAACACATTTGGAAAACACAATATATTAAGCCCATAGTTTGAAAACACAATATATTTTTGAAAGTATATTTTATCAATGTAACAAATTTTCCTTCATGTTTTTTACATATATACATAAATATGTCACTATGTGTGTGCATGTACAATTCTAGCAAAAGTTTGATAGTCCCAAAAATTAAAAGCACACAATTTGAATACACAATATTCTTATTGAAAGTATATTCTACCAGTGTAACAATTTTTTCTTTATGTTTTCTCCCTCTAATCCTAAATGGCTAATATCAATCATTTCAAACAATGAACTATCCCTCCTCTTACACCCTTCATTTCCATCAAAAATTAGCAAAATAACTAATATCTCCCCTTCTCTAATATTGTCTCCAAAAACTTCTTTTAATTTCTATACATTTTTTATTGTCGTAGTAATGTTAAGTATAGTACTACAATATCAACGATAGTGGTGTATCATAACAAGATTCATTTTATGTTTTCTATTAAGATAGAAGACACGATATTTTGTTAAGATGAGACACCTTCATGAAAAAATGTGCATGTGTGCAAAAGAAATTTGTTCAAACATGTCGTATTTCACATACATTTTTCCTTTAGAAAACACAAATATGAGAATCTAAAATGAACGAGTTAATTATTTCATAAAAAATAAATACCAAATAAATTGTTACAATATGATTAAACCATGAAGTTTTAAATAAAATGTTTATAAATATTCCACAATCAAATAGAATAAATTACTACTTACGATTTTTAAGAAATCATCCTCTTTTTTATATTGAACAAAGCTGAATGAAATACATAAAGAAAAGCAATGCAAAAAAATAAGGTACAAATAACAAGAATGTATACCCATGTTCCTTCTTTCACACCCGTAAAAGCATTTACCCAATCAATACAAAGCAACTTTAGAGCGATATCATCTAAAGCACAATTTAAGACCAGGCATATGATCGCTGTGTCGTTGGAAGAAAGCTCTCCCGAAAAGACGTACTCCCATTCACGACTATTTGTTAACCAAAGTGAGAGCAGGAAAGGTTAAAGACTTCACAATCACCTCCACACAACATATCATACATTCTCTTGGCCATTTCTGCCACAACGACGTATAAAGTATG
Source organism: Cryptomeria japonica (assembly GCF_030272615.1). NCBI lineage: Eukaryota > Viridiplantae > Streptophyta > Pinopsida > Cupressales > Cupressaceae > Cryptomeria > Cryptomeria japonica. Next base: position 632,907,668 of record NC_081407.1, read on the forward strand.
ATCAACCACTAAACACTTGTTACATAATGATAAGTTCAATTATCTAAAAACTATTATTACCTCTCTATTTAGATAATGTTGTATCATGTCAGATACCAAATTACAAATTTAAAATATATTAGAGTATATATATATATATATAAGTTAATTGAATATAAATATAATATAATATTTAAATTTATAATATTTATTATAAAAATAAAAAAGTTGAGTTTTTAATGATAGAATAGAATTGCTTTTAGTTTTTAAAATATTTGTAATAAATTTTTTTTAGAATAGTTTCTAATAGGAATTTAAATACATATAGTTTTAATCAATTTTCTTGAATCTTTATTTTATATGAATTTAGAAACTTATTATAATAGATAAAATTTAAGATTTTGACATTATTATTAGTATTTATTATCATTTAATATTAACATATATAATTTATTATATTTACTATTAATTTAGAATATCTTCAAAATATAATACAACTGTTAATTTTTAGAATACTTTTAACAAGATTACTAGCACACTCTAGTATTTAGTAGGACAGTTTTGAAAAATAGGATACTTTATAGAACTCAAATGGCTTTGCCATTAGGTTATGCACAAATTTGATTAATCCCCATGTTGATAACAAGATATAATAAGTGAGACATTAGAAAAAACATCTAGCACCATTAAAAATTAACTTTTTAATATATTTTAGACATTCATATACACATTGTAATCAATTTTTTGATAAGAGATTTGACATCTACATTATACTCAAAATATATTTTAATTATTTTAATATAAATGTTATGTTTGGCATAGTTAAAATGTTTTATATAATATAATATAGTACTATTATAGAGTATGGTAATAATATTAGAATATTAGATTAGATTAATATATAATATAAAATAATAATTATATAACATTTTAGTTGTAGTAAAAGTGGATGAAAACCTAACTCACGTTATATTTCCTTCAAAAACAAAAGTTACAATAAATTTTTAATGTTACAATTTTTTTAAATAATTCATAAGCATTTTTTTGGGCATTATTCATCCAACTAAAAAATTATTAGTCAATTAGATTGAACTAAAATAGTTTTTCAATATTTTTTGTTAGAAAAATTATATCTAAACTTTAGTTAAAAAAAATTTAAAAATAATATTGAACTTTTTTTTGGTATGTGATTTGTTGAAAAGGTTAGTTTTAATAACAGGTTACAATTAGTATGTTGCTAAACTGAATAAAATATTTTTACATATGTTAATTTATAGTTATTATTATTTTCTAATTTTATATTATTTCAATATAGATGTATGATATTCATATGACTAATGAAATAACAAAGGAGGTTTAAAAAAAATTAAGAAATAGATGCATATACATTTTACAGTTGGCGTAAACCTTAGTATATTACATTGTTTAATATTGTTTCGTTACTTCATAACTGTGTTCTTCTTGTATAAAATCCTTGCACATCATCGAATATTGATTAATAAAAAATTTCGCCATTCCACCTTCATTTGGTATTAGAGAAGCGATAAAATCTAGGCATTTTGAATGGCAGTTTGTTTGCAGAGCAAATAAGGAAGATTTATAGGCACCATGGGTTAAATGACAAAGCAAGTGATTATGTAGGATTCTCTACTACTGTGAGCATTGCTGGAGTTTCATTGTTTCTAGAGTTGTGCTCAGCAATACTGTGCTTGCAATTATCAGCATCATTGGCACTATATTTCGGTTTCACATTGATAGTTTGCAGAACAAGAAGATTTGTTATAATCGTCATTTGAAAATTTTGATTTGCAACTAATATTTGGATGGGGAAAATAGTGGCCAGAGTAGGGTGAAAACAAAGTGCGCACATTGTTACAAAAAGGTACAGGGGTTGAAATGTGTTCTTAAGAGGATGTTAAATGATGGACGATTCCATGACATTGCTTTAAGCGTTGAAGTGATGAGAAGAGGAATGGTTCTATATTGCAGAAGTTTGAAGATGTATTTGACTGGTAGGCTTGTTTGTATTTGTGCAGCATAAGTTGGTGTTGTTTGCATATGTTTGTTTTAAGGATGTTGTAAGGAACCGCTAGTCTTAACTTTAGACTAATTAAATCCTATAATAGTCTACATATATTTATACAAATGAATATAATTTACCATCAATATGATTATAACAAACTAAGGTTAATGTGCATAAGAATTTATCAAACTTAAGTTAGCATCAATTAAATCATGTATTCATAAAAGAAATAAAGGACAACTCATCAATGAAACACATAAACATCATGCACATGATTGACACATGTTAGTACATTAGTGGATTGGTGGTTTTACCATACTTTCTGTTAGTTACATTTTCATGGTGGCTTCCTGTTGCATCTTTGACAGTAGACCTCATAGGCCTTTTACATAGCTTACATAACTTGACCATGAGACCACATTGGTCAATTTTAAATAGATACAACAATACCATACTACAAAAAAAATACAATAGTCTATTGGACTTCACAATGCAATATAATTGAATTCTATGTCTCCTGATGTAGCATCTCCAGTGCCATCGGACTAACCTCCATCTGTAAATTGGAAGATAGACATATAACCCGGGCATTTTATCCACCCAACCAAATGAAGCTTACACTTCCCGGTGCTCATGATGAGCTCTCGTCCCTCACGACGGGGTTCCCTAGCAAATAAGAATAAACTATCAGGAATGATGTGCATGCATGTAGTATCTAACAACCAAACTGTTGAACTTAGCTACATGTGTTATGGGAGGGAGTGAATTAATTAAATTACTTGACCAAGTTTTAACCCTTTTGAAGTAGATGAAAATAAAATCACCTTTCCCTGGTTTATCCCATCATCAAGCAAATGATTCCTAAATACAGCCATCCATCATAGATAGTGAAATTTACCCTTCGTGGTTAGTTCTATTTATAATAAGATATTATTTTGTTTCAATATTTCCTCGTTACTCATACTCATTGATGGAATTCAATTTCATAGAACTCCAAAGATATGAGTTAGTGGATCGATTTAATGTTGATGGAAAACAAGGAACGTCTCATAGTTACTGGTAGAATCTCAATAAATAATTAGATTGACACAAAAATCTACTTAGCCTAAAATGAATAATTAGATTTAAATAAGAGAAAATAAAGAAGCTCGACTATGATTAAAACGTCTTGCAGCTGAACATGCAAGGGAATCTCATTGTAAAATATTGCAAAGTCTTTTTCTTGGAGGCATTGGACGCCTAGTTTGCACAGATCTAGGCAAAACTGTGTAGTCTAACTTTCTCTATTGTTTTAGAGATCACATGTCTTATATTGATCTTTTCTAAGTATGGAAATCGAAACAGACCTTCCATGCAAAAATTGCCAACACAGAGAAGTAGGATCAGACATGACCATAAAACCCAGTTAATGTAGTTGCCCATAACCAAATGACAACAAACCAATTTTAAATCCAATATTAATGCAAATAACAGATCGACTTATCCACAGAGGAAAGAGGGTGTGGTCAATGCTGGATTTAGGAAGTAAAAATATGCACTTTCCAGCCAAGTTAATATACATTTCAAACAAATTAATAAAACCTATCAATTCGATTTACATTGAAAACTGCAGAAAGAAATAAGGATGAGAAGGGGCAATAAAAACTAAAAGCCATTACTTGCAGATTTGGTGTGGAGGAGAATGGAGAAAGATTGTGGGTGATAATTCATCCTACATAGGAATCGATACATGTGCCAACAAAACTTTAACATATCAAATTGAGCCTTGCCAATGTCTTCAGCCAAATCAGTGCTAAACAAGCAGTCAATGGTGAATGCAGACCAAAAATAATGGAATAGATGACTAGGATTAAGTTAGAACAGAATAATACCTAGAAACTTCAACAACAAAAGTCGATGTTAATCCTATCTACCATGATTTGGTAAAAATAACTGTAGAGACAAACAATGAAAAATGGGTCAATATATTTACCGGAGATAAACTTGCCAAGTGGATGGGGAAGAGAGGAGAGTAGAGAAGGCGTGGTATCCTGCAGATAGACGTACCTCCCAAGTCGCCCCTTGCAAAGGATCAAATCGCAAGAGAGATAAGATGAGAGGCGAATTTAGTGGCAGCTCTCCTCTTGCATAACCGATTTCACTTAGCCCCCTTATGTAGACCAATTCAATCGCCTAGGATGAAAATAGAGAGAGAAAGAGAGATCTCCAAACAGTTCAATCTCTCTGGTTTTCAAACTCTTTTTGGTTGGGGTTCGATCCAAGAATTATGGATCTAGATTAGAATAATTTAGGAGTGAATCAGGAGTTGGAGTGGAAATAACTGATTTAGATTAGTCAGTTATGAAATCAAAGCAAGGGTTTAAACTGGAGTCTCAAGGAGTTAAACTTTCCATTAAAATTTGTAACTGAAGTGTTAATTTTTAAAACATGCTTGAATTTAAATCTTAATAATAAATCATTAAATGTGAATTAATATTTAAATTCATTTAATTATAATCTCTTTATTTATTATATTTAACATTTTAGTTTAAATTTAATATTTTATTCTTACATTAATTTGTTTAATATTCATATGTGTGTGTATACACAAGTTCACATTCAGTGAGTTACTGCCCACAAACTAGAAAACTCCTCCTCGGTCATATGTTCATCTTCGATGATCAACCACTTCACACTCGACACAATCGTCACATCATCATTATTTCATAATAATTTATCACATCATTAATATTGCATTTAATAATGCCATCAATAGCATAACATTATTTCATTAAAATAATGTTGCCAATCACATTATTAGCATCATCATATAAAATGTCATCATGTATAAATGTCTTGCATAATAATATAAAGTAAAAATTACTAGTCTAAATTTGGTTCTCCACTAGGAAGAGAGATCGTCCCAATGTCTTATTACACATGCTAAAATAATAATGTATTTCTTTAATAGAATCATAAAAATCACAATGTGCAACCTATAGACATCTATGTGCTAATAGTTCAAAAGTGTTGGACATTTAAGCAAAAAATGAATCATATCAACCATAGAGAATAATTGACAAAGAACCGGTTTCATATAATACTTCTAAACAGGTGACCACAATATTCCTACATCCATTTTTATTTCATTTATCAATTCAAGTATTTAATAGGTATATGGAAATACTGGTAGACATATGTCTTAAGAGGCTATCCTTATTTACAATTTCATGGATTCACAATTGCCAACTATAGAAGGATATGCACAAATTGGATGAAAGACCTCAAAAATATTTTATACAATGTTAACTTGTAGGCCAAATGGTAGTTATGAACTTTTCACACAATAATCACAAAAATATAGTCTAAGGCTATGATTTTCTATTCACAAGAAACATAGCTCAATAACCAAATCTTGGTAAATAAGAGTTAATAATAATAACGAAATAGAACACGTTGCAATCAATCTATGCATACATGAAATAATCCGAGTTAGTGATTTCACCCATTTAGCTAACTCATGTGACCTAAGCATCATTACCCATCTCGTCACCCTACAATTATGCGAAGTAGGCATTATGACCATCCCATCACATTTAATTATTATATGTTAATGTCATTTCAATATTGATTTTCCATCACATTGCAAAAATATCATCACCCTAAACCAAGACATGAGTCTACTTCATCAAATGTAATTTTCATAGGCAATCATATCTTTATGCATTACATATCATGCCACCACATTCACAACAATATGCATGATACCACACATTCACAACATCAATCATGCCAAACTATACCAAGGATTACTTAAGTTATAAGCCTTATTTTCAATCCTATCATTACTATAATTTTTAGGATTGGTATACAATCTACTTTCTTGAATAAGATCAACACAAAATAGGACAACTTAAGTATCATTACATGAAACTAGGCACTCACTCATCTTGCAAATGTCTTCTCATTTCAAAAACATATGTCAAGAAAAAATTCTACCACATCTACATGACATGTGATCTTTGCATTGGATAGACCCTCTTAAAATATTACTTGCACAAAGATTATTGTGATCACAAGGTATGATACACATGATTTGTTCTATAAAATTCTTACTTAACAAGTCCAAGCAAGTAGGTCATTGTAGACACTCAAAATTGTCATGTCTAATTAAATAAATATTTTATTTATTTAATTATCTAAGCCTAATTCTTCTATTAATTAAATAAATTTTTATTTATTTAATTAATTCATTTATCCTCTTCTAGCCTTATTTCTCATTTAAATAAATACATTTATTTATTTAAATTATCCCTTTCCTAAATTAAATAAATATTTTATTTATTTAATTATCCTACTTCTTCTATTAATTAAATAAATCTTTATTTATTTAATTAATTCATTATCTTTTTCTACACATGACACATGTCATTCATCTCTTAATTCATACACTACCTACCTCTTTCATTATTTTGGTATTTCTTTTACCTACCCTCTAATCCTAGCGGACCTCTCTTTTTACACCTCTCAATCTTAACCCTCCATTTCTTATTGTGTCTTCTATTTAAGAAGATGCTTCCTTCATTATCAAACCCTAATCATTCATTCCTAATCACTCAGCCTAATCGACAATTTGGAGGACTCGACTACACTACAATCCTACTTGCAACCACATTCCGTTCTTTGTTGAGCTCTTATGCACATAAAATCTGAGAGCAAATATATCAAGCAAGATCAATGGAGATAGGAAGAATGGAGATCAAAACCCTATTGGACATGTGATGGTATAATCTTTGTGATTTCATTTGATTTGCATTGTCTTAGGTAATCTTCATATGTTATGGTGGATCTTTGTTGTTGTTAGGCTAGGGTTTGGTGGTTGAATTCATTTAGCCTTTCAATATTGTTATTATTGTTATCCATTTTCACCATACACAGTCATGATACTTTGACTTAGAGGGAAATGATCACCTTTTAGTTAAAGTTTCAACACACATGACTAATATATCATAAATAACAAGCTATACTATAATAACATTCTTACAAATGCAACATAATGAATGCACTAGGTCACATCACATAATACCCTATGATAAAGGATTTATAATATGAAATTTATTAGTATGAAAAGTAGGAACATCACAAACATAATTCACGAATGGAAGTTAAACATGAAGAAAATAATTCCCATAATGTCATAAGGTAATAAACCTCATAATAGGTTCTAGATTACAAGAAATAAAATAATTTAGGGATGTAAGTTGTCAACCCTACCATTGTACTATGATAACTTATGTATCTCTTTGATATTAATACTTTTATTCCTACATTCAATATACCAAGCAAGTGGAATAATATCATTAGTTCAATATTCCCATGTGCAAGATTTATCTTAGATTTATTTCTCATTCTAGTCTAACTCTCATGCTTAATAGTTTATAATACTCTCTATAAGACATTGATAAACAAAAAAATCATCCAAACATGAAGCATATGAGTCCACTCAAAGTTTATTATCATATATACTAACCATGGTTCAAACATCGAGAAGACCATCTTCCCAGAGGCACTCCTCAACACACAATAATCCTTTACATAATCTATCAAACATTACTAGCTAGGCCCACAAGACACATCCTATCTTATTTGTGTGACCACACATTACATTTTTATTTGAATAATGGTACACCTTTCTTTATTTAAATGAATAGTCCTTCCTGTTTCTTCTAGATGTTGGATGGGGACAATCTTTAGCATAGTGGTCCCCTCCACAGATATAATACCCATCTCGAGGTCCCTTTGATTTGAAAGACTTATTCTGCTTAGGATCATTCTTATTGTAATTATTATCATAACGATTCCTCTTATTGCTTTCATACCATTTCCTTTTGACTTTATCTTCAATATGGTTGTCTCTATTCATGTTCCTGGTCTGTTGATTATTATTTCCCTGCTATTGAAAACTTCTTCCATAGCCAAAAGTATAACCAATGGGACATAGATAACACTCCCTTCATGGTTTTGGTTCCTATTCTGGTCTTTCACTCTCTCGATCTCTTGTTCGAGGAGTTGTATCATTTCCCCTAGTTGAATCAGGGTGTTAATAGTTTGGCCCAGCCTCTCATCTATAGCATGGTACATGTCATCCATGCTCCTACCGCATTTGTCATTTTTAGTAGCCTTATTAGTCGATTAAGGTTGTCTTGTGCCAAAATTTACATTTTTTAGCGAGGTAGACCATAAAGTCATAATATTAACTCAGAGCTCAATTTATAGACTCTCTAGTGCATTTTAATATGTAAGGAGCAACCATCATTGATCATGCCTATCAATTTTCATTATAGACCTTTCCAATTTTAAGCATCATGCAAAATGTAACATGCAACTAGTTACAATTTATCAATGTGTTTTTATTTCCTATCTATGATATTCTAAGTTGTTTCCAAATAAACTAATATGGATAGAATTTAGGGTATTTTCTAAATGATGTACCACTAAGAAGGGTTCATACTCTCTCTTGCATCAGACATGCAAAATGCATTCACATTAACTTTTATACAAGTATAAATCAAACATCTGATTTCATGTATCATGCAAAGTGAAATTATAATTCAAATGTATCAGTTCCTCAACACAATTTGTGTTTCTAGTCATCATCTATGGATATGGTATTCAAGCAAATATAACATTTCAAGGTTCTAAATTAAAATCAACAAGTCAAAAACAAATATTCACACATAATACACATCTGCATTAAGTCTTAACTATAACTTATATATATAAAGGGTATTGTCCCATGAAAGTGATTAATTATCACAACCTAACGTAGTGAACTCAAGGACCTAGTGAGAAACCTAAAGCTCTAATACCAAAATGTAAAGACTGGCTAGTCCTAACCTTAGACTAATTAAAGCCTATAATAGTCTACATATATTTATACAAATGAATATAATTTACCATCAATATGATTATAAGAAACTAAGCTTAACGTGCATAAGAATTTATCAAACTTAAGTTAGCATCAATTAAATCATGCATTCATAAAAAAAATAAAGGACAACTCATGAAACACATAAGCACATACATCATGCACATTATTGACATATGTTAGTACATTATTGGATTGGTGGTTTTACTTTACTTTCTATTAGTTACATTTTCATGGTGACTTCCTGTCGCATTTTTCATAGTAAACCTCATAGGCCTTTTACATAGCTTACATAACTTGATCATGAGACCACATTGGTCAATTTTACATAGATAAAACAATACCATACTACAACAAAATTAAATACTCTATTGGACTTCACAATGCAATATAATTGAATTCGAGTTGTCTCCTGATGTAGCCTTTCCAGTGCCATCGAACTAACCTTCATCTGTAAACTGGAAGACAAACATATGACCCAGGCGTTTTATCCACCCAACCAAATGAAGCTTACGCTTCCCGATATTCATAATGAGATCTCATCCCTCGTGATAGAGTTCCCTAGCAAATCAGAATAACCCTGTGCATGCATGTAGTATCAAAAAATGAAACTATTGAACTTAGCTACATGTGTTATTGGAGGGAGTGAATTAATTAAATTACTTGGCCAAGTTTTAACCCTTTTGGGGTAGATGAAAAGAAAATCACCCTTCCTTGGTTTATCCCATCATCAAACACATCTTTCCTAAATACTTTCATTATAGATAATAAAATTTACCCTCCCTGATTAGTTCTATTTATGAAATAAGATATTATTTCATTTCAATATTTCCTCCTTATTCATACGCATTCATGGAATTCAATTTCATAGAACTCCAAAGATCTGAGTTAATGGATCGATTTAATGCTGATGGAAAACAAGTAACATCTCATAGTTAGCACTAGAATCTCAATAAATAATTAGACTGACACAAATATCCACTTGCAACTGATCAAATCACAAGAGATGAGATGAGAGGAGAATTTAGTCGCGACTCTCCTCTGGCATAATTGATTTCACTTGGCCCCTTTATGCAGATGGATTCAATCGCTTAAGATGAAAATAGAGAGAGAAAGAGAGATCTCCAAATAGTTCGATCTCTTTCATTTTCAAACTCTTTTTGGCTGTGGTTCGATCCAAGAATAATGGATCTAGATTGGACTAAGTTAGGAGTGAATGGGGAGTTGTACTGGAAATAACTGATTTAAATTAGTCAGTTATGAAACCAAATCAAGAGTTTAAACTGGAGTCTCAAGGAGTTAAACTCTTCATTAAAATTTGTAACTCAAGTGTTAATTTTTAAAACATGCTTGAATTTAAATCTTAATAATAATAAGTCATTAAATTCGAATTAATATTTTAATTCATTTATTTATAATCTCTTTACTTATTATATTTAACATTTGAATTTAAATTTAATATTTTATTATCCAATTAATCTATTTAATATTTATATATATATGTATACACAAGTTCACATTTCATGAGTTACTGCTGACAAACTAGAAAATTCCTCCTCGATCATATGTCCATCTTTGACGATCGACCCTGCATCCACTTCAGACTCAACGAAATCGTCAAATCATCATTATTCCATAATAATTAGTCACATCAATAACATCACATTTAATAATGTCATCAATAGCATAGCATTATTTCATTAAAATAATGTCGCCAATCACATTATTAGCATCATAATATAAAATGTCATCATGTATAATTGTCTAGCATAATAATATAAAGTAAAGATTACTAGGCTAAATTTGGTTCATGACAGATGTCATATAAAAGACATTTAAGTTTAAATTCAAGCATCCCATATCTAATCTTCATATGGCGTGAAAGGGTATTGTTGCTATGAGGAACGAAGAATATATTTTTTGTGTGGTGATTAAGGTAGAGGAGAAGCAGATAGGAGAGGTTAGCAGCCTTATTGTGCACCTAAATATCAAATGCTTTTATCAGAACTGGATAAGCATTACTGGTGATTTGTTTCTCTCTTGTCTCAATAATCATTGGGCCAATCTCTATGGTGAATATAATTAGCGTGGGAGTGAAGTAGTGGATAAAGTATAGACAAGTTTCTAATGGCAAACAAAATGGCCCGGTAAGTGTTCTTCATTTTGTAATTGTTCCCTTTTGCTACTATGTTGAATATTTTGAGAGCATGCACAACATAACAATGACATCAAATTTCCAAAAGTATAGTGAAGATTGACTGTCTCGAAATGAATTCAGAAGATAAACTAAAAGAAACAAAAATAGAAGGGTTTGCCTCTGATGCTCAGTCATTATTTTGTCATGATAAATTATTTTCACGAGGTTAGTAAGTGCATCATCAATAATGTTTTTTACTAAATGGAGAGTGCCATCTGAATATTCTGTCATTGTAGTCACAGCTAATCCTACTCACGTTCTTCTTGCCATTGGAGGGGGAAACCTTTTTCACTTGGAAATTGGAAAAGGGTCCAGGTAACTAAGGACAAATATTTGGAGATTGAATATGATGTATCTTGCTTTGATATAAATCCTATTGGTGACAATCTAGTGTGTAATGAGTTTGTTATTCTTGGATTATGAAAATAACATATTATCAAGGTTTCATACTTACTATGTGAGCTTGTTGATGGATACTTGTTTAATTATATTTTGAATATAAGTATTGGGGATTTACTCGATTGGAAGACCTGATCACAACTGAGACAATTGATGATATTATTTGACTTTTGGGGTCATTTTCTATACCTAATGATGCCTCCAAACACTCATCAAAGACATCAAATGGATAAACTATAATAAGGTCAAATTTGGAGGTTGGTGGCACTAGAGGATGGAGGAATTTCATCATCTTGAGTTAGCTTTTCCCTTTGAGATGATGTTTTTCTTGAGAAGCATTTTTGGTTTCAGTATTTCTTTCTTTTAGTTTTCTTTTTCATGTTGCCAGATTTGAAGAATACATGTGTTGTGAAGGTTATATTTTGGAGATAGGTTTGAGATTTGGTGTTGAGCTCACTATGGATTCTTGTTGAGAAATATTTAGAGTATATGATCAAGAGTTATACCCTTTCATGGTCATTAGACAATGATGGAGATCTGTCATATCACTTAGGGATCATTGTTGAATAATTCAAGACTTTGTGATTCAAGAGTTCGGGACTAAGAGCTTAAGAACACGGCTCAAAGATACACTATTTCAAGGGTAAAGAGACAACTTGATGGAGCTCGTCTTGGTTCAAGATCTACTTCTTGAAGAGAAGATCTTTCAAAAATATGTATTCATATAATGTAATCAACAAGTTTTGTTGTGTAAGCCTTAAGGGGGGGAACGCCCATGACAAGTTTTAGGATAGATGTAATAAGGGGGGGAATGTTCGTATAAACCTTAGTATATTACATTGTTAAATATTGTTTGGTTACAAAGGTTCAATTGCAGAACCTTCTTGTATAAAATCCGTGCACATCATCTAATACATCTAATATTGATTAATAAAATTTTTCGCTATTCCACCTTCATTTACTATATCTATCAATCTTTTACTTGTTTGTAGATGAAGCCAAACTATATACTTCATAATTCATAGATTTATGTTCTTTACTAAGTTGATATACTTTAAAATTTAAAAGCAAACGATATAGTTTAAAGCATACAATATACTTTAATGTGTATGGTTGATAAAATTGATAAAATTATTTAAATATAAAAGATTTTATATTAAAATCTTCATAAAGTAAGAATTTTTTAACAATTTATATATTTCTTAAAATGTCTAATGAAAGAGATTTAAATAACCAAACCATCATAAAAAATTTATATGGCGGGTAGGGTGACCATCAAATTTGAGGCCTATATTGTGAGGAAGAAGACTACCTTGCACTCTTTGTTTTGTTTGTATTAATAGTTAACATTCATAGGATATCTATTTATCAACATATATGCAACGATTGCAAGGTGTTTTTCAATTTCATCCAAAAATTTAAAGATTCTACCACGATGAAGGCCAAAGCTAAGAATATAGTGACAAAAGAGAAACATGTGGGATAAAGGATATAAGAGAATGGTAGGAAAATGATAAAATACAGAAAATGGTAGAATTAAATATGGATAAAGAGGAACACTTCATCCAAAGATGGAGTGAGACGCATGTATAAAGTACCCCACATAAATTATCTATGCATTTTTCATATAACATAAAATTTTGATCAATTATAGAGACAAGCACATATGCAACATATCTCACACAAATTTATTCGCATGTTATCATTTCAAACATTAAAATTTTTAGCATGATATGAAAAGACTTGAATGACACCATTGCATAATTTTTTCTTAGAATTACCTACCTTTAATATCTAATGATAATGAAATATTGCAATATCTCAACTAACCATTTTTTTACTTCCTTATTACCATTTGTTTTAAGTTTGCATGAGAAAACTAAAATTATTTCAATAAGTGTTTGATTAAGGTAAACGGGTTTTACAAGGACCCAAAACCCAAATTTTTTACAATATCTAGAGAATAAGCATCAAATACCATAACCAGCAGCAAAAGCTAAACCAACATGGGCCAAGCCAACAAAACAACCTGAAACAAAAAAAATACTAAGACCAGAAACCTACTGATAAAAATGCAATAGATCTTCATTCTTGTAAATGATTTTCCTGTTGATACCCTCCACCTCATCCATGATAAATCTGGAGCTGCCTTGCTCCTGGTATGGGTACACAAATCTATCATAATATGGGGATGAGAAATATGACCACCTGCACCCCTCACTTTCTCTTTCTACTTGGAATCTAAAGGAGACACACTGGCAATGGGATCAACCCTATAGTCCACAATCATATAATTGACCCTCATCAAGCCTTCTGAACTATTATTGATGACGGCCTTGTTGATCTGAACCAGATTTTTCAAACTTCCTTTAATTTCTTCCACACTCAACTCCAAATTTCATATTCTTCTTTCATGATTCGATTTCATATTGTCCACGTCCTCACTAAATTTATGGGTCAACTGGAGGATTTTATGTGTTTTGTTGGGCCCAAGGTTGTCTATAAAAGTATCCATAATACCCTTTATACCCTCTTTTAACACTACAATCTCCATGCCCATCTTCTAGAGACAATCCAACTGACTGCTGACCACAAGGAAAATGCAATCATCCAAATCTGGGTTAATGACAATCCTCCCTTGTTTCCCAGGATCAATGTTTATGGGTATCTCAATCTTAATCTCCTATTCAATATCTGTATTGACCCCCCCATTCCAAATTTGGTCTTCTTTGATTTGGGAGAGGCAAAGTCAGTAGGCTTGGTCCCCAAATTTTTATATTTGCTAGTAGCCCACCTAGGGTACTTGTTGCGCCTACTACTACTACTACCAATTACATGGGTAATATTCTGAATGGGGCTCTCACTAGTAGGTGGACAATACTCAGGATTGTCAAAAAAATCTTGATCCTTCCAATCCTTGGCAAAACCACTATCTTCCCCTTCCAAATCCATGTCAGAAACCACTTGAACCTTTGGTTTGGAAGAAGAAACATGGGTTTTCAAAATAGTGGACGGCTTGACTTCATGGGCCTTGGCATAATCCATAATAAGTTGAATAAGGCCCTCATGGAGGACCGAATTATCCACATTCTTGGCATGTTTCTCCAAACTATGTCTTAAAGAAAATATAAGATAAAACGGACTAGAAATTTTCCTATCGTGCTTGAAGTGATTCAAAATGACAAAGTGGTAGGAAAAAATGCTCGCATACTGACCATGAAGAGTAATTTATCTCATGATAACCTTCACCACATCGTCCTAAGGCGTTTGAAGATCCTTCTGGTTGTAGCCACAATTAGCCATCTTGTGAACCCTATTCTACTCCTTTTTCTTGTCGAAGAAAGTGGAGATAGCTTCTTCAACAAATTTTCATTCCCTATAAAACTTCCTTCCCTCCATCAACATACCAGTGATTTCAACAATAAACTCTTCATCAATCCTAAATTCAATGGCATAGACCTTAAGGATATCATTATCCCAGCCATTCACAAATTCTTCAGTGTCACTCAGTGAAATCTCCTTCCACCTTTCCATATACAGCGCCAGGCGTCCATCCAAAATCTCATTCCAAACCTCAGTATTCATTTTCCAGTTTTCAAAAGAGGTGGTTTCCATCCTATTCTTTTTGCCCCCCATGAAATGTACAATTCTGATAGAGCACGAAAACACACCTAGAACACACAACAACAAGCCTAACCAGAAACAAGCGAAGACTCTAGAATAGCAAGAATCAGAAGGTGTGAAAAACTTCCACCAAGAAAAAATATCCCAATGACATTCTGTCATTATGAATTGGTAATGAGTGGTCGATTAATTCAGCATCCTTTCTAGTCATCTCACATAGGCTTCTTGGGAAACTTTCCACTTCCATGTACCAGTTAACCTCTACATAATCCACCCCAAGATTTGTCATATAATCAGTGAGGGCATTTCCTTCCCAATACGTGTGAGAAGCTTTGAACTCGTCCAGACTAGCAATCATGAGATGACAATCTTTGATCAAATGCATCACTCCATAGCTAAAATTTCAATAAAATTATTTCAATAAGTTAGCATTACTCCATACCTAAAATTTATTTGTTAGGATGTAACACAAACAAGGTTTTCACAAATCAAGATAATATTTTTAGATTGAATACTTGTGTACGAATAAAGAGCCTTGTCAAATGTATATCAAAATATGTCATATTAAATTATTAAGTAGCATGATGTAATTTTAAAGTGAAAGAACACATGCTGATGGAATCTTCTCTGTAATCTTCTCTTTGTATTTGTATGTTGGAGTTTAGTTAATTGTGCATTTCCATTAATATTGTTTTTTTCAATGATTAATAACAAGTATTCACATTAGTCACACTCATAGGTGGCAAATATAAAAAGTACTCAATAATTGTAAAAACTAATTTTATACTCATTAAATTTATAATTATTTATTCTGAATTAATTAATTTTTTATTGCAAGTGAGAAATTTCACTACTGAAATTTAAGATTAAGTACGCGTTTTCAAACATGATTTCACATTAACAAGATTGCATTGAGGTGACACATAATACAAGGAAAAACTAACATATTTATTTTTTGAAACAATTGACGATAATACCAAAGATAAACAATGAATTGTCTCATTTGCACTATAATGTTTACACAAGTGTCACAAGTAACACTACTACATAGTGAAAAGACTACACAACAACCTTACCATTACTTAAGCAAGGTGACACCACCAAAAGACTAGCAATCATTGGATAATGTCACCATAATGAACCAATAAGAGAGAGAGAGGCCAATATCTTGTTCATGGTCAATATAAAACAACTTCATGTTCTCTCACAAAACCATACAAAGATGGGATGAGAGAATTTTTAACCTCCAATCCAAATCAAACCATTAAACTAGTTCTTAGCCATAACCCTAATGAAACTCTTAAGATCAACATCAACAAAGGATTTCTAGGAGACAATGTTACTCGACTAAATGATGGCCCTCTCAATTTTTAAGACATGGAGTAGGACATGTCAATGTTTCCAATTGATTGCCTATATATTCATAAGGATTAACCAATTTCCTATCAACAATATCTAGATCAATGGCCAGTGAACAATAATTAATCAAATGATTATTGATTTATTCTGCACTTTTGGCTTTGTAGGACCTAGGTGGGTAGACCTTGCAATATTAAAAGACTCTTATACAAATACCAAAGAGTATTGCCACAATATAGATAATTTTGAATGAATTTCAACTAGATTGGATCTAATTTAACCCTGAAATCGCTCTATTCATGGTTATTTGACATTGTTATGCACAATTGAGAATAATTCCTATTCTAGTCCTACTCATACAAACATAAAAAGGGAAAATAGATTTAATTTGATTGAAATGCTATCTAAATTTGAATAAAGCTATCAAATATTGGTGCCTAATCATAAGGTAATAGAGTCAAAACATAAAGCCTCCAAACATTAAATGGACAATTCAAGATCCAACCAAAAAACTTGAACATTCATGCATTACACAAATTTATGTTTGTATTAAATTTCAAATTTTACTTAATGATCACCATTGCATTTCCCAATTCACTACAATATATCTACATAATTTAATGTACTCCTTAAGGAGAACTTGCAAATATATCTCACATTAAAAATAATTTTGTAAAGAAAAATTATACTACTCTTAATAGAATAATTCATATGAAAAAGAAAGCATAGATGGGAGGAAATATGAAATGAATTTTCATTCATTCTTTCAAAAGTGGTGAACAAAATCCATGAAAATGCAAATCTTTATAAAATGACTTTCTATTACTTAGAAACTTAGGCTCTATTTTACCCGCCCAATTACAATATTTCATAACCCTTTACAAGTGATCTTTAATTATGTTTTATAAAATATGAGAGGAAAATAGATTGGGTCACTTGTACACATGTTAAAATTTGATTCAATTACATTCAAATATGCCAAAGGCAAATTTTCTTGTGCATGAGAAAAAATATGTTTGTATCCTTGATAGGGAAATGCAAATATAACTACTTCTTGTTCGAAGATGCTACTGACTTGTTCTTTTGAGGTGGCATGTTTAGTTGAAGCATCTTCAATAGTTCTACTAATCGAAAAATTCTTGATGCTACTAATGTGGATCCTATTGAGGTGGGTATTTAAAGAAATTAACATAGAAAAATAATAAAATGTACAATAAAGACACTGAGAAATATTCACTGATGGATCTGCATTTCACTAAACAATCAGCGTCTCTGAATTTTGGTAAGGCACCTGTGATCAAATCCTAGATCTGGCAAGGTCCTTATGTAAATAGTTGAGTTGTGATTGAAAATGTAGTCTATCCCTCCCTCCATATGGTTCTTCCTCTACCTTGTTCAAGTGCAATCTTATTGGTACCAATCCACTATTGTTAACTGATTAGGCCATTGAAATTTTTACAGCTATTGCACTCTAGATGGACTCTACTTTGTCTTACCATTGAGGATAGCCTTGGTGTCATTGATGAACTTACATATCATGCATTGATTTGAATGATCTTGAATAGAGTTTAATGGAACACTATTTGCAACTTTTTCCCGTCATCAATCATTGAAAGAATAAAAGGAACACACATTTTAAATTCATTCTTCCAATTTAAAAAAAAATTAAATTAACTTCTTATCTCCATCAGGAATATCTAGAATCAACCAATGAGTTAAAATTTGAAAGAATGCTATCTTGTTCTTTATTAGTTTATTTTTACATTCAATAAATAGCAACTCCTCAACAAGCATGGTGATCATTTTGTTAGTTAATTTTATTTGAGGAGCTATTTGCATGAGTTGTGTGGACAAAACCAATGTGGTGAATGTGTGAGCTTTTAGTTGCCACCTCGCAAACATTGGTTTTAAAATTTGCAATATTTCTTTATTTTGTTGCTCATCTTGTAGCAAGGCCTGATACCCCTTATATAATTTTTCAATTTTCTCCAAAATTTTGGGGAACATATACTTAAGGATGCTTTCCATAACCCCCAAGGCCTTGTCTTTAGCAATCTTTCTTGTTTTAAGCAATGCCTCCTACATAGTGTCCAATTTTCCTACATATTGGTTAAGTTTCTCTTTTAATTTGGTTATCTCATTTGCAAAGGACTCCCCTTGTGTCATAGTTGGAGGATGGTAAATAGCCAGAGTTCCTTCAAGGGTAGGGGGCCTATCAACAATTTTTAAGGCCTTTTTCAATCTAATATTTTCCCTATACATTTTACTGTAGGCCTCATGTAGAGCAACATGCTTCTTCATTAGTTTATTTGTTCTCTTTTGTTTATCCTATGTTGCAACTTGCACAAACAGAGCATCACGTAATGTGATTGGAATTGCCTCGAGTGAATAAGTATCCTTAAAGGTTCTGATAATAACATTTCTTACAGTTTCTTCCACACTATGTAATAGCTTGGGCTTGTAAGTCCTTGGTGCCTTTTCCCATTGTGCCAATGACTTGAGGGTAGGGTTATATCCTATTCACCTCACTCCCCCAACACTATCAAATTTTTCCACAAACATGGGATCATCTTTCTTTCTAATTTCATCTAACAAAAAGACTTCTTCAAGATCCTAGTTTGGGACTAGGAGCATCCCACTTTTCTTAACCAATCTCCTTGCTTCATCAAGGGAAATATTAATATCATCAATATTAATCTATGAAACCTTTTCTTCTAACAATTCATTTAACTCCATTTGTAGCCAAAAGATTTGACAAATTCATCATCAGAGATGAATTGAATGGCAACCATCATCCTTTCATCATCTACTTGGTCAATGGGAATAACATTCGACAAAATTACCTTGTCTTCCTCCTCTTGCTCTTCTTGTTACTCAAGATTATCCATTGGAGGGGAGGGCAAGGGTTTATCAATTTCTTGATCAAACTTTTCTCTCAACACATCACCCCTTATTTCCTTAGTTATTCCCCAAGTTTCTTCACTTATTTCATGTACTTCTATATGATGACATTGTTCAATTCTTGACCTTTTATGAGGGGTCTCATCATGAGGAATATCATGTGATACTTGATCACCTTCTTCGAATATTTGTTTACCTTTTCCTATAGCTTCTCCCACTCTAGATGGTACTAGTTCTGATCTCACTTCTAGAGAGGTGGTGCATTTCCAAGTGATTGACCATATATAGTTTCAAAATTGTCAATCATAAGGGTCGTCCATTGAATTTCATTTTTTGTACCTCTAAATAGAAACCTTTGAAATTAGGATCCCACGTTTTCCTTTCATTCTCAAACCTCAACAAAATGTTCCACTTTTTTCTTCTTTCTAATTCTTTACCAATGTTAGGGAAATTTCTTATCACATCTTCCTCATAGAAGATCTCATGGAGGTAGGCTCTTCTTTTCATTTTCATAACCCTCAAATAAGGCATGTATCCTTCTGGATCAACATTTCTCATATTCCTACTCTACGAGTGATACATGGCCTTCATGAATTCCTACACTTTATCCAAGGTGTCTCACCCAATTATGAAATCATAAAACCTATTGTGCCTTGGCATATGTGTCACCTTCTTTTCTGGTTCCACATATTTCTTTTCTATCCATATTAGCTGCCACATGAACTCCAAGAAAGCAAGTCTAGGGAGAACAACCCTTGGTAGCTGATGTGGTTATTGAGTGTGCCCATATACTCTTATCGTGGTGTAATCTACAAAATAAAATGAATCACCAAGTTTGTGGATGAATGCACCCTTAGGCAACAACTTGTTGGTTGGATTTAGGTTCATGGCTCTCAAAATTTGTACAATCACTGGTGGCAGTATTTGGTAATGACAACCCACACCATCCTAAGATTTTCATCACAAAGTGATCATGCAATACCACATATTCTAAGTTCTTAGACTTCCTATCTCAAATTTGGGTCAATCTTTGCATTAACCATGGTTCCTCATCTTAAAAGTAGTTCACCCAATTTCAAACATAAACTACGACTTAAAATTAATTAAAATTGATATTATTTTCTAAAGATTACTCCTCAAATTTCAAACAAACCTTATTTTTTTGAAGAATATAAAACCCTTCCCCAAAAATCCTTATCTGAAAAGTAGCTCACCAAATTTCAACATAAACTGCGACTTAGCTTTAATTATAATTTATTCCCATGTTTATGCTTGGAAAGCTGATTTAGAAACATTGAAATTCAACAAATTACGTGTATAGCGCCTAGAAAAATGCAAATTTTACGATCTTTAGTCATGGATAGAGTACTACCAAACGCCTACTTTGTTCACGTGTATTATGCTGACCAACAAGTACATCAATCCATCGCGGCTTCTTTACCATATTGGCAAATTGATTTCTTTGTATTTTTATCTGTTTCTCCGCATTCATAGCACCCATATTTGGTATAATTTTACCCATTATTTACGTTGAGAAGTAGGTCCTACGTTGAAGGCGTTATTTTCAGAGTATTATATAAACTGTGAAAGAACAGAAAAAATGGAGACAAATGCATCCTACGGCATACAAAACCAATTTTTCATTAATTGAAAAATGTATTACAACTCCTCTCTTTTATAGAGGATTGAACAAACAGTTCTGGACTCCTATCTTACGAAATTCTGCATGAATAAATATGCAAACTACTTTTAAACATCTTGTATAAATTTATAACTAAAGATGAATTGCTTGCACAACAGTGCATGGTCGGTGCATGTTAGTGGGTGGTTTCCAGAACATTCTTAACATGCATGCGGTGGAAGAGGCTGTAAACGGTGGCACTGGAAGCTGACAATGGAGACTGAAGTTTGCGTGAGAAATTACTTTCCAACAAACTGGAAGTCAACAAAATGTATCCATATATATCCAATAAAAGTACTGTCCTTCAATAGTCGTATTGAAAACTTAATTGTCTTGATGGTATGTTCTCGGAACAATACTGATGTCTGTTGAAAACAAAAGAGACTTTCTGACATTGGGTAATCACTGAAAATGGTGGGCGCGAATCCATGAGTCACATGAGGCGGAAGATCCATATGCATGCACGCATGCAGGTTAATACGATTTACAAAAGCGGGAATAGCACCCGAATCCGTGAATATCGGCCTAATTCACGTGAAGACAGAAGTCGATGAATATTTTCTTTCACTCCGCCTCAATGGGACCCTGTAATCGCAATTCTTCATTTGCGTGCACTTCTATTTAATCTTGGATTCCCCCCAAAGCTTAAGACTTTGCGCAAGAATTAACATGCCCGTGGGCCTCGAATCCAAAGACTAGATTATTCGTTCAATTGTGGCGTGTCCGGAAGTGTGCATTTTTCCGGCTTCATGTTAATCCAAAGGAACCAAACTCCGGGATCTCTTTTTTGTTTCCATTACTATAATATATCTCTTTCGTAATGTAATAAATACTCATTCATTTAAAAATTAAAGTATATTAATTATTATTATGTGGAGAGGCATTTTACAATGGTAAGAGCCTGGAAACAGAGCCTATAAGAGTGTTTATTGGAGGCCAACACAATTTACAATGAAAGCACAAGTATAGTCACCTACAATATAGATATTAGATTTGATTTGTTTGTAAAAACTAAAAATCTAATTTGATTTGTTTTGGAAAAAAGAAATTAGATTTAATTTGTTTTAAAAAATTGATTCATTATTAATGATATCTATCAATTTTTTTAATTACCTTAATTGCTTTAATCTAATTCCTTGCCAATGCATCTCATTTTCTATTAAGGTTTCTCAGTTTAGTTTCCAATTACTACTAGTACAATGTACTCGAAATTTTCTTAAAAAATCTACACTATACACTGTATAATTTTTTCTAAATATAAATATACTTAGTTATAATTCTTTACCAATACATCTCATTTTCCTCTTAGGGTTTCCCAATTCAGTTCCCAATAACTACATACGGTACGGTGTGCATGCGCTCCAAGCTTTCAGGAAGAATCTGCACCGTACATTTTCTTCTTCCTTACTTGAGCTCCGAACGCCGGTTAATCCCTAGACTGCTCCTACGAATCCTTCGTTGCATTTTTAAATTCATGCAATTGCAGTCGCCAAAACGACGTTGGAAAGGACCGATTTCTGTTAAACGCTATGCACATTTAATTTTTTACGCTTATCGTACAATCCATGGAAAATCACCAGGATTCTCGTGAATTAGGGCGCTTGATTTTACGGGATTGCACATTCTTGTCCTAAACATCCGCCAGGTGGGACCCAAATAGCTGTTTTTAGAACAGTAAATTGTGTCGTCTTCCCTCCATTATTCGATTTGTCAAGACAACACAATCCTATAAATCCCAGCCATTGGTGAGTTAAGCAGACACAAATCATTTGCATATCTATCTGGTATTTGAGTGGGAGCGAGAATGAGTGGGAAAGTAGCTCTGCAAGTGTTAAGCTTAGGCTTGTGTTTAATAATGGCAGTGAGAGCAAGAGTAGACTACAATAATAGGTATGCGTCTGCCTCTCATAATTATAAAGATGCTCTCACGAAATCCATTCTCTTTTTTGAAGGCCAGAGATCCGGCAAGCTTCCTTCCACTCAGAGGATGAGATGGAGGGGAGATTCTGCCCTAGCTGATGGAGCTGATCAACACGTATGTTTAGTCCTGTCCATTTCTTATTTATTTATTTCTTCAGTCAAATCTGACATAAACTGGGCTTTCATGTAGCTAAATGATGTTGTTATGGCGGCAGGTGGACTTGAGCGGAGGATACTACGACGCAGGAGATAATGTAAAATTTGGGTTCCCAATGGCTTTTACGACCACCATGCTATCATGGAGCGTGGTGGAGTTTGGACAATACATGGGTAACGACCTCCAACATGCAATGGATGCCATTCGTTGGGCTACTGATTATCTGCTCAAAGCCACTTCTCAACCGGGAGTAATATACGTGCAGGTTTACACACTAATGGGTTCTTCTTTTGTTCCTCTCACTTGCAATGATAAGTTTTTATACAAGTTTTGTCTGATAAGTTTTTAAGTTTTTAAAAGTCTTTGAATGTATCTAAGATCTCTATAATAAAACAATTGTAATCCATTCACCATCTATTAATTCTCAAAGAGTGTATTCATATATTTGTATTTGGTGTTGTGTATTTAGGTGGCTGATCCTAACATGGATCACAGGTGTTGGGAGAGACCAGAGGACATGGACACTTCTCGTAATGTATACAAAGTGGACAGTAAACACCCAGGTTCAGATGTGGCCGCTGAAACTGCTGCAGCCCTCGCAGCCGCCTCCCTTGTCTTCAAATCAACAGACAAGTCTTATTCTAACCGTCTCCTTCAAACTGCAATGCGGGTAAAATCTCAATACTTCCACTCATATTTGTGGTAGTATTATACTCCTCTGTTTTATCAGTCCGAATTTTTATTGAAAAGTTGGGTTAAGAGTTCTGATTGGAAATTTTATACCTTTCCCAGGTGTTCGATTTCGCAGATAAATATAGAGGATCTTACAGTGACGCCCTCTCGTCTGAAGTTTGTCCATTCTACTGCTCCTACTCTGGTTATCGTGTAAGTAGAATACTCAATGTAAAATTATTATGCAGATAGACATTCTATAATGGCAGTAGGGTCGAAAAATAAAAAATAATTCTGCAATATAAAACAAAAATTAAATCTAAAAATTGTTTTTAAAAAGTAAAAATTAGATTTCATTTTCATTTAATGGTGGTTGCGATAGTCCTCCTCAAAAGTACAATATAGTATTCAGGCTACTTACGCTACCACGTTTGGATCAAGTATTCTCTTCCTCTCTTATCATCCTCCCCCTGAACACCTCTACTTCAAATTAGCCCCAAAACTTAAATTTGATTTTCTTTTATTTATCTTAACAATGATATCTATCAGCCTTTTTACATAAATTTTTCTTAATATAAATATACTAGTTTTTACACGAGCAGAGCCATGGATATATGTAGAAGCGACTGACCCAAGAAAAACCTTTTGCTTGCAGGACGAATTACTGTGGGCTGCAGCTTGGTTGCAAAAGGCCACAGGAAACCCATCGTATGTCAACTACATTCAAACAAATGGGCCCAATTTGGGCGCTGACGACAGCGATAATATCTTCAGCTGGGATGAAAAGCACGCCGGAGCCCGAGTTCTTTTGGCCAAGGTTTAAAAATGATGAAAAGAAAAATCCACTGCGATGTCTTATTCTATAATTCTTACCATTAAAGACTGAATCTTCAAATTTTGTTTTGCAGGAATTTCTCGTTAAAAACGTGAAATCCCTAGAGGATTACAGAGGCCATGCTGATAGCTTGATTTGCTCTCTTCTGCCCGAAACTTCATCTTCACAATACACGCCAGGTTTCACTGTTGCATAGATTTTAACTCACTTCTGTTTACATCCGATATATAGTAAATACAGAAATTCTGTCTATGTTGGATATGTACACAAATTCATTACTTGGTCTGATTTTATGGTGTTGCAGGTGGACTTCTGTTCAAGATGAGTGAAAGTAATTTGCAATATGTCACCTCCACGAGCTTCTTGCTTTTCACTTACGCAGAATATTTGGACATCTCCAAGCAAGTAGTTAAATGTTCTAACGGAGTAGTCACTCCCACCAGCATCCGTACCCTTGCAAAAAGACAGGTGAATAAAAAATACAAAACAGTTTGTTTCTATATATTAATGAAATCCTCAAGTGACTGAAATTATTTCACTAACTGTTTGTTCAGGTTGATTACATTCTGGGAGACAACCCCCTAGGAATGTCATACATGGTGGGGTATGGTACAAAGTTCCCACAGCATATTCACCACAGAGGATCGTCGTTGCCTTCAGTTTATCACCATCCTCAGAAAATATCGTGCAATGATGGTTTCAACTTAGGATTGAATGGCAATGGCCCGAATCCAAACATCCTGGTTGGAGCAGTTGTTGGAGGGCCTGATAACAATGATCAATTCAGGGATGATCGTAATGACTATTCACACTCTGAGCCAGCTACTTACATTAACGCTCCATTCGTCGGCGCTCTTGCTGCTTTAGCCCGCTACATGTGATCTTCTTGTCCGTAAACTATATGTGTGACTCGTTATCTTTCCTATAAAAGTGAAAGGATAAATGTCTTCTCAAATGTCAACCTTCAAGGAGTTGTTAATTAATATAATATAATATCTCGTTTTCTACTTTGCAACAATTATTCTTCCCGCATAAATTACCTAGATAGTGCTCTATAACTTCCAATTATATAACGGAGTCTGCCATAACAAATTCAGTCAACATATTGGAATGGACTGCTCTGACAATTAAGGTTATTTGACATCTGATTCACATGAAAAAAAATATATATATATATCTTATTTTTATTAAAATTATTCATCATTTAATATTTAAAAATAATTAAAAGAAAATTAATATTTTAAGACTTGTAGTTCAATTGAGGAAGGTAATGGTATATTGTTTGGTTTATGCTTCATGCTAAGGATCATAACACTAGATGTATGATATAAGGGATGAGGTTGGCATCATGGCTAGAATGACTTTAGTGAAATGGATACTCCTCATACCTTGGCTGTCAACCAAAGATGTATCGACATAGACTCACACTCCTATAAGGGATGAGGTTGGGATCATGGCTATGGTGACTTTAGTGGAATGGTTACTCCTCATTCATTGGCTCTCAACCAAAATGGTATCAACATAGACTCAAGCTTTTATATTGAATAGAAAAATACACGCTTTTTAATTCTCCTAATACCTCTACTTAAACTTTATGCTCTTGAATGACCTAATAGTTCCTTGTAATTTTATACCTCTTCCTTTTCTAAAAACTGTAAATAATTGTCCTCTCACTAATGAATTAAGTGATTTAAAAACAAAAAAAATATACATTTTTATCCTCTTTAATCACTTTTCTTAAGTTTCATGCTCTTGAATGGTTTGATAGTTAATAGAAATTTAATACATTTTCCCTTCTAGAAAGGTGTCAATAATTGGCTTTGGTCTATTGAATTGAATGATATTTAAAAACAATTGTATTAAACATACTGATGTTTTTCTCTATAAGAACAAAATAATGATATATAATATCCTAATCTTCTAAAAAATCAGAATTAAAGTTTTCTTTAATTATCTAATTTTAAAGTTATTATTTTGCTCCTTGGCAACAAAGTCTATAGATGGTCCCAGGTCAACATAAACCATATAAGAAAAACAAAAAATAGACCCACCATATAAAGAAGCAATTAAATTTGATTTTTGTTTTAATTTTAAAAATTGAAATTAGATTTGATTTGTTTTTAAAAAGTAAAAATTAAATTTTATTTGCTTTTAATTATCTTAAATGATTCTTATCGACATAGATTAAAATTTCTATAAGAAAATTGACATAACATGAAGTTTTATGTAAGTGTTTTTTCTACCATATAATTTGTTTAAAATTTGAAACTTTATCAACTGCATTTTGCAATTTCGATATTAGTTAAAATAATACTAATCATATGTTTATTATACTCACCTGTGGATGCAAATGTAAGTAGAATTTCTGATTAAAATCAAACCCTAACTATATTCTTCATACTCATTAATAAAAAATAACACTATGTTGAAAACAAGACATATCAAAATGTTGAGTCAAATAAAGCATAATTCACTGTCAAAAAACTATGTCCAACTGAACGAATACAAAAAAACTGATTTCCCTACATTATTGTTCATGCTCGCTCCCATGTTGGAGTCACGGAGATAATGTTGACACGCAAAACAGACATTTGCAGTCTCCAAAACTAGATTTAGTCAAAATAGTTGATACAAGTGCCAAATCGTGACTCTAAACTTTCTCGTCTCTATACAAATCTAATCGATAAAGGCCGGATACAAAGTACATTGAAAAAATATGTGAAAATAAAAAATGTATGATCCTCCAAGACCATTTAAACAAAGACTGAGTTGGTTTAACAGATGTTTCTTTTTCACCAACAAATTGAGAAGGTTGAAGAAGTACAAATGTTCAAGGAATGAATTAATTCATCTCCACATATACCTATAGTGATATGATAGTGTAAACATACCCACGTTGTAGATTCAAAATCAATTACAAGATACAAATATATTTTAACACACATTAAACTTTTATTTATCCAATATCTATCATATCATGATTTACTTCTAAATAAAGGTTACATTTTGATCTACCTAACCAAAAAAAAAAAAAACTGTATTTTATAGAGGTTGTAGCCTCTAAAAATACAATTATTCATTGTATCACTAATAAAGAAACTTCTTAAACATGAAGTTGTCATCTATAAAGATTTACAAAAACCACTAAAACTCTAATTTAGAATCTATCTCTAGAAACTGCAATTGCATTCTTGGCATTACTAATTTTATTTCCAGTTGCACGCTTGCATCACTATCCAACATTGCAAAGTTTATATAGAAACTCTAAAAATATAATTTTTGTAACTGGATTTTTGAATGAGAATGCACACGTGAAACTTCTATTTTTAGTTTTCCTTTGATGAATCCAAGACATCTATTTATTGAGGCAATCGTAATGCTTTATTTGTCTCTGATCTTTTGATCAATTGATCCTTGATCATGTGATCAAGAGGCTTTTTGTGTATTCAATCTGAATGAATAAAGATTTGTATGTGTTAACAATTTGTGTTATTGTTGTTGAGCAATTTTTATGTGTCTCTTTTATTTTTTTCAATTGGTATCTCACCACACTTGGATTTATTTTCTTAAGCATAAATTTGAAGACTTTGCATTCTTCAAGAATTTTAAAGCAATGGTTGAAAAGAAGAGTGAGTTTCTTATCAAGATACTCATAACAGATAGAGGGGGAGAGTTTACTTTTAATGAGTTTGCTAATTTTTGTATTAAGAATGGAATACACAAACAACTTACTACTACATAGACACCTCAACAAAATGGTATTGCTGAAAGAAAGAAATGTACCATTATGAAAATGGCATGAATCATGATGCAGACAAAGAATCTTCCAAATAATTTTTGGGGAGAAGCAGTTGCCACTACTGTATATATTTTGAATCAAAGTCCCACGAAAGCAGTCCAAAACACAACTCCAAAGGAAGCTTGGAGTGGTCACAAGCCTTCGATGGCTCATTTTTTGAGTCTCCGGTTGCTTGGCATATGTGCATGTTCCAATTCAAAAGCAGAAGAAGTTGGATGGCAAATCCCAACTTTGTATCTTTGTGGGATATTCAACTGCAACTAAACGATATAGATTCTATAATCCTGACACAAAGAAATGGATTGTTAGTCGAGATGTGATTTTTGATGAAGGGGAAGTGTGGCAGTGGAAAGAAGGTGTGCAACAAAATCCATCAATAATCACCAGCATGGAAGATAATAGTGTTCCTCATCTCCCCACAAGCTCAAGTGGAAGTTCAAGTTCCAATTCTAGTCCTCCAAGCTCACCAATTTCTTCTCGTAGTACAAACTCAAGTTAAGGTTCACCTCCACCATCACCTTCAACATCAACTCCAAGAAAGGTATAGAGTTTGGTTGATATTTATTAGAGGAGTTCAAATACAACTCTAGTTGTTAATTTTGCTTTGCTTAGCACAACTCAAGTTGAAACCTCTAGTATGAAGAAGCAGTAAAAGAAATTGTATGGGTTAATGCTATGAATGATGAAGTGAATTCCATTTGTAAGAATAATACTTGGGATTTAGTTCAACTTCACAAAAATAAGCAGGTGATTGGTGTGAAATGGATATATAAATTCAAATATCATGTAGATGGTTCAGTGGAATGACATAAGGAAAGATTAGTTGCCAAAGGGTTTGCACAAACTCCTAAAGTGGATTATGCAGAAACTTTTGCTCTTGTGACTAGACTTGATATAGTCAAAGATTATATTGGCTATTGTGGCACAATACAAGAGGCTAATATTTTAGATGGATGTTAAATCGACATTCATGAATGGTTCTCTAGATGAGGAAGTTTATGTGGAACAACCTATGGGTTATGAAGTACTAGGAAAAGAACACTTAGTCTACAAGTTGAAGAAAGCCCTTTATGGGTTAAAGTTAGCATACCTATATTTTATAAATAAAATTTATGTAGAGGATGTCGAGAGATATCAAATTTAAAAATATTCACCTTTAGTATAGATTAACTAATTTTATATGGTTAATATTTATTAAAATTTAGTCTTACCTTTTAACATAGATTAATTAATTTTATAGGATTAATATTTATTAGAATTTAGTCTTATTTTAGAATATGAAATGATTTGCATGCAAAAAAATTAGAAGTTTCTTTTAAATCTAGATTAAAAACATAATTTTTTAAATTAGAAGCTTCTTTTAAATTTAGATTTAAAAATATAATTTTTAGAGTAACATGAATTGATTTGCATGCAAAAAATAAATAAATAGAAGTTTCTTTTAAATCTAGATTTAAAAACATAATTTTTTAAATTATAAGTTTTTTTTAATGTAGATTTTAATTTTAATTTTTTTTACATTTAATAAATAATAATAATAATTTTCTTTTTAATTTAGATTTAGTTTTTTTCACAGTTAATAAATAATAATAATAGAAAGTTGTTTTTTGATTGATATTTGACTCTTAAACTTATTTTTAAATTATCCTCTATCTAGTCATTATTATTGTTGGTGTAAATAAATATTCATCTTGGATATTATTACACCTTACTTAAGTTTACTTAGGAAATGCATTTCATAGTAGTTTGGGTATGAGACACTTGGGTTTTTGTGCCACTTTGGGATAGTGTGTAGGAGAATTTCCACCTTTTATGGTTTTGATCTTGTTATTACTTTATCATATCCACTTATTGTGGAGTGATAATTCCACCTTTGGTGGGTGATCCACCTCATGTGGAATATTTTATTGTTTCTCCTACCTACCCACACCTATTTCCTACCTACCCTTGTTTCTTATTAAGCCACATGTCATGTTTGTGTGCTCATATATCCATATAGCGTTGCCTATATAAGAAGACTCATATTCATTGTAACAACAACTATTGATCATTTTTATTCATTGTAACAACAACTATTGTTCATTTTTCTATTGATGAGAATATAGTTTATTCTTGTCCTATTTTGTGTCTCTATTTTATACATTTCATTGAGCTCTTGATCTTGGCAAAATCTCACATGATATCAGAGCCATTAGAGCATCATTGATTCATCTTGAAGAGGCATTATAGCAACATCAAGAGGAAGATCTGAGGAGAAGCATCTTTTGGAGGCATCCTATACTAGATCCAACATCGCCATTACATCCAGATGGTCATTTCCATGAATTTTGGCTATAAAGTCGGCCTATTTTGGTGAGAGAAATTTTTTTGCCCATTTTGGCTATTATTGTACGAATTTCAAAAAAAAATTATTATTTTTTCTGCAAAAAAACTTTATTATATTGAAGAAAAAAAAAATTTTGAAATTTATTTTGAAAAAAAATTAAATTATTTTTCGTCAAAAAAAATTTCAATAAAAAAAAATATTTTATTTTTCTGCAAAAAAAAAATATTCTGAAAAAAAAATTACGCAGAAAATTTTTTTTCGTAAAAAAAAAAATCATTTTGGGGGTCCGAAGACGCCCCCCCTAACCCACAAGTCTATAGGGCTCCACCACCGGCAGCTTCACCGCCCATCGGTAGCACCCCTGCGCCCTGTAGCCACCGGCAGACACTGCCCCCCGCCACCGCTGCCCCAGCGGCGCCTCCCGCTGCGTCGGCCCCCCCGGTCCCGCAAGCACCTTCACCGCCGCCGCCGCCACCTCCCACCGGCCCTTCGGTGGCCCTGCACCTTCTGCCACATGGACAGTCACCCACATCACCTTCCGGGATGCCACGTTGACAGTACCTTTCCACCACATCAGTGCCACATGTACAGACACGCCAGCAACCCAATTGGTTGCCAAATAACTTGCATAGTCAGCACCCAGTCGGCCATGAAGTTTTCATGACGGCCATACGGCAGTCAAATTTAACCCCGCAATTCCTGACGTCATCATTTTTCAAAAATTTTGCAGGCCCCTCTCATTGAGTTTTTTGATTTTGCAGTTTAACTTCAAATGGCCATATTTTTCTCATTTTTGCTCCTTTTTTGGTGCATTTTTTTTTGAAATGGGCTAGAATTTCATCTACTTTCCTATGGTGGAATTGTTTTCTGATTTTAATGGACAGAGTTTGTATCATTCTCAGTTTTTGGTCACTGTACCTGTCCAATGCTAGTTTTTGCAACTTCCGGGACTCCGTTTGGGCTCATACGAACTCCTTTTCATGTGCTATTTTTTTTGAAAGTCCATTATTTTTTGTCTACTCTCAGAATATGCTATCAGTTTGCAAAAATTGTGGGCATAAATTGTACTTTCATCATATGGTCTTATTTGGCCAATTTGGCATTTGTATTGCATAGATCTATCTTTATGATCTTTTGCTTTGTATTTCTTAGCCTATTGGGGCAGTTGTAAAACAAAATCAGAAGTCCACCTTGCCTTTTTTTGCAAGTGGCCTATTGTACACGCACTACATATAAAGTGCCAAAATTAGCATTTTTGGGGGGGTACTTTGATTGAGTGAATTTGGGGGGTGTCTCTTGTGATTTTGTGCTCTTGTGCTCCTTCCTTTTTGCTACTATGGGTTCTTCTAAGTTTCCTCTCTTAACTCCTCATAATATGCTACTTGGAAAATTGATGCATGGAGTAAACTTATGGAAAAAGGACTAACATGGAACTATTGTTGCTCCCATTGATCCTAAGATTGATCCAGTTGGTCACTTGGATTGGCTCACTAAAAATATCATGGCAATTGGTACCTTAAGAAAGTATGTATCAAAGGATCTCATTTTTCATATTAAGAAGTCTACTCTAATCAAGGATGCTTGGAAAAAGTTTCAAGACTTGTATGGACAAGTTGATGAGATTAGGAGATATCAAATTGATAGTGATCTCACCATGTTGGATCCCAAGAACTTTGATACTATTTAAGATTATGTCACTAAGGCAAATGAGTTGAGGGCACAACTCAAAGATTGTGGCATTAATAAGAAGGATACTCAATTGATCTTCAACTTGATGGGCAAGCTTCCACAAGAATATGCAGAATTTGTTTCTAGTTTCAAAACCCATATGATGACAATGGGTTCAAGCTACACAATGCCTACATTTTATGCTTTCACTGAAATGTTGATGATGGAACAAACTAAGTTGATAAGCATGGGCATTCTTAAGGCTTCTAAGTCTCAAGAATTACTGGAAAATCAAGGGAACAAAGGAAATCAAGGAAAGAACAACTCAAACAAGAAGAAATGGCAATCAAAGCCTAAGGACAAAGCATCATCTTCTTCACAACAAGGAGATTCATCCTCTTCCAAGAGAGATAATTCACCAAAGAGGGAGAGACCTACTTGTGCCTATTGTAAAAAGTTTGGTCATGAGGAACATCATTGCCATTCTAAGAAGATTGATGAGCTCACACATATCCTCAAAAAGCTTAACATTGATTTGCCTAATGTCTACAAGAAGAATGATTCATCAACTTCCACTTCCACACATTCAAAAAGAAAAGGGTAAGCATTCATGGCTTCTACAAATGAGAAGACTCGCCCTTTTGGAACAAGAAAAGGACAAGCTCTTTGTGCTACTACCAATCATGATTCAGAGAGATGGCTTCTAGATTCAGGGGCTTCTCATCATATGGCATCTTCGCAGTCTATGTTCTCTACATTTGAGCGTTGCACCATGCCGCAGATTTTGATGGACAATTATACATACATGGATGTGATTGGGAAAGGATCTATTGACATTGGGGATAACTCCTTCAAAGATGTGTTGTGTGCACCCCACTTGACAAACAATCTCCTTTCTATCTATCAAATCACACATGGTGCAGCTAAGAGAGTTGTGGAATTCACACCTGAGTCACTTTTCATTAGAGACTTGGAGACTAGAGCTATCATTGCGACTTAGGTGGTTGATCATGCATCTCGGTTATACTCCTTTTCAGATTTTGTTGATGATGATGATTTCATATTTGATGATTCTACACATGATGATCACACTTCTTGTGATGGTTCAGATTTTGAGGAGAACTTTGGGCACTTGAACATGGGGATTCTCACATGTGACCCCATTCTTGGGCCTTGTATTTTATCTCCTCATATTGATATCACATCACCTATTGCACCTAATGATGTGGATAGTGTGACATTTTTTCCTTCATGTGATTCAGTGCAGCAGGATATTCATTGTCTTTCAGCTTCAGATTCATGGGATGATTACTTGATAGACATTGCAAGTTTGTTTGTGGAATCCTACATTGCAGATTTGGGAGACATCATTGATGATATTCATCTTCTCTTTGTTGAAGATGATCCTTCTTCGATTGTTGCAAGGGAACACTCTGACCCTCTTGTTCATTCTCTACATGATCATTCTTTCGAGGTTGCATGATTGTGGATACTTATGTACAACAGTTGGAGGAGGTCTCTTTATGTCTAGAGGAGACATGTGAGTCTTTTGGACATGTTCTACATTCATCTCCACTAGATCTTGGAGTACCTTTTTCAGTACTGTGGAGTAGTTTACCACCTTTGGAGGGGGTATCTTTTAGCATCGACATGGGGACACTTGATCAGTTTTTAAAGATTCCTTTCAGCATGAGTTTTTTTCATACATCTTCCCTTCATGATTGGGGAGACTTCATGGATACACCTTTGGTTTTGTTTCTTTCTAAGGGGAGGAATTTTGATCACTATTCGTGGAGTAGTTTCTTAATACATCGAGCTTCTATCATTGGTGCAGATTCCACATTGAGGGGGGGCTTCCTAGCTTCTCTTCTTCTCTCATATGGGGGGGACTTTTTCCTCACATGGAATTTTGTTCCTCACATTCTTCTATGAGAGTTCTCTTGTATAGTTTTCATCTCTCTTTTGGGGGATGGTTTTTTCCCATTGGGTTTTTCTCTCTTTCCCCTCTTTGTGAGATATTTCATTGCATTGGTTTGCATGCATTTGCATTTGTACATGGTGGTGCAGGAGCACCTGAGCACCTGAATGCTCAAATCACAGCAGGTATAGCATTTTGTTGAAAATTAAGCATGTGTGTTTATTTTATGCTTCTAGTAGGTTTAATAGGTTTTTTTTGTGGTGTAATGAGTTTTGGAACTCATTTTGTTGAAGAGTCTCCAAGATTTTTGGTTTTTGCTCAGTGGGCCAAAAATTGTCAATTTTGGGTCCAAATGAGCATTTTTGAATTTTTTTATGTTGTAAAGCCTTGAAAGGCATTGGATCATGTTTATTTAGTGTTTCTAAATTATTTTGAGTCATTTGTTTGAGTGCCAATTCACCGAAAGTCAAAATGCAATTTTTGAGAAACAAAAGTTGTCAAAAAGTTGTAAAAATTGTCAAAAAAGTGGTTTTCGGTGGTTTTGGTTAGTTGCAGCCTATACCTATCCATAAAAGGATTTCAACAAGTTGGCACATGTATATAAACCATGTTCCAATCATTGTATGGGTTGTTCATTTTGGAAAATTAAGAAAATACTTATTTTGCTCTCATTTTTGTGAGTTTTTAACTAGTTTTCTGCACTTTTGAGAGTACAGTCCGTACCATGGCTCCATGAGTCTGTACTACTCCTGTTTTTGATTGGTTTTATCTCTCTTTATGTTTGAGTAGTGATCTCTGATCATTTCTTGGGGTTTGGAACAAGTTTTGTTTGAAGTGCTCTTGAGAAAGGCATTGTTTTGTGGTTCCAATGGAAGATCATTCATGGTCCAACTAATTTCTTCAAAGTTTCTTCTTCCATGGCTTTGAGGGAATTTTCTGGATCTGTACACATTGTACCATACATCCATTTTTCTTTTCTAGCAATGCACAAGTGTTTGTAAGCCCATGGCAAGTGTGTGAAGTGAGCAACTTGGCTTGGGTATTCTCAAATTTGTTTGAATGGTACTTTGCTGTTCATAGCACTGTACCTTTGAAATGTTGAAGGAGAATCAAGTTGGCAAGAGTCAGCATTATACTTTACCATCCTTGTCTCTCTCATGACTTGGTTGGATGCAAGAGGCAAAGGTGAAAAACGGACTGCAAAACAGTGAGTCACTGTTTCATTGTTAGATCCTCATTGCCAACCTCTCTAAATAGA
The DNA here is from genome assembly GCF_030272615.1 of Cryptomeria japonica. NCBI lineage: Eukaryota > Viridiplantae > Streptophyta > Pinopsida > Cupressales > Cupressaceae > Cryptomeria > Cryptomeria japonica. Next base: position 632,943,291 of record NC_081407.1, read on the forward strand.
TAGTATGGAATGATGTATTCCTTTTTCTTGCATCATGTAAAGGTATTTTCAAGTGGTTTCAATATTGAGATGACAAGTTACACAAGTTGATTGTAAAGGACCTAAATAAGGATCCTAAAATAGTGTGCTCTTTGTCACAGTCATATAATGTTGTCATACCTTGTGGCACCCTTTTGAATGTTCAAACTTACAAACCTTTGGAGAGGGTTATGTGCACTATTATATCATGCCTTTAACACCTTCTTGCAGGCCAGGGATAGAGTAAAGAAGCAAACAAAACAAAGAAAGGAAGTTGCTGTAAAAAATGCACCTTATTGCTGTCAAAAATGCAGTGTTGACTGTGTATGAACAGCAGTTATAAAATCCTTTCTTATTTGCTATGCATGGTGTTCCAACTGATTTAAAACCATTTTTGCATCCCTAATTGACATACTTTCATTGTATTTGGTTTATCAATGATCAAAGTGTATGCAAAATCTTAAAAACGTTGTTGTCCCAGTCATCTAGACTGTTTTTCTGTGTAAGGGCAGCAGTGTGGCACTTGTTTGATATAATGACAATATGAGTAGATAAGTTTTGAATCTTTGGAGGTGTTTGGCATATGTTAAAGCAAGGATTGAAGCATTTAAGTTGGCCTAGTATCATGAAGAAAACTTGTAAATTGCAAACCCTCACTAAAACTTTCAAATACCCTTGAAAAGTGCCTATTTTGTGGGACAGCACTAAAACAGTCCATACAGTACTTGCCATAGCAAAAATCCTTGAGCTTTCAACATCAAATGACCACATCTCCAAGGGTTTGTCATGAAGTTTAGCAGGTTGAGCAGGGTGAACAATTTTCATTAAAAACTGGGGCTAATTCTAGTAGCCTTTTTGGAGCAAATTTGACCAATTCATGAAATCGGTAAGGAAGGGGAAGCAATTTGTTGTTTCAAATCATCAAAATTGATGAGTAGAGACCTGAGACACCCTACTAAAATATCCAAAGCCTTGTATTGAGTCATTTGATCAAATTGACCTTTTGCACCTAGAAAGTTGCTTTGAGTAACCCTACGTTCTTGGCATCCAATTGAGAAATTTCCATACTGGAGAAGTGAAGGACAGTCATCTTACCTTACAGACCTGTCCAGATGCTCAATCAATAGATTAATATGATTGAAATCCTTAAAGGAGCAAATAAGATTAGGTAAACCATGGTTCTCCAACAGTTGCCCATTCCTGGAAGAGAGGAGATTCAGCCAGTTGGACAACCAAACTTGTTCATTTTTGGTGACACTCAAGAGGACCTCATTTCAGACTTGAATGCCTTAGCATGGAAGGTAAGGAGGAGTGATGTCCAATACAATAGGGTGCAAGCAGTGTTGAATAGAGAGGAGGTAGGAGAAAGATTTAGAAGAATCCCATTTGTGCCTAGGGATTGATTTGGGAAGTACATTGAGAACAAAAGCCCACCAACCTCAAAGAAGGCTAACCTTCCTACTATACCTCCTCATCATAGTGGTGTCAGAGCCAATTCAGATTTGGGTTGAGAGATTAGCATATGTCTGGTAGTGAGACAGTGGGAGACAACACCAACAACATGGTGACCAATGCAGAGTTAGCAAAGAGGATGGAGGATCAGGGTGAAGAAAATAGACTCCTTAGGGAAAGATTACAACAACTTGAAAGAAAGTTGAACCAAGTAGAAGTCAAGACTGAAGAAGTTAGTGAGAGAGTAGAAAGTGCTGAAGATAAGAAGGAAACCTTAGAGGAAGAAATCCCAGAACCTGATCCAATCTTGGATAAAGAACAAGAAACCTTTTTACAAGCTTTGAAACCTTTGACTGGAAAGGTCCTAGATGGAGTGTCCCTTTTTAGTGGTAAGATGGAACCAGAAGCACTAATGGAGTGGATAGAGGGTCTAGAGAATCACTTTGAATGTGATGGCATTACTGAAGCATAAAAAGTGAAGGTAGCCAAATCCAGAATGAGAGGGGCAGCATTAACTTGGTGGAAATTCATCCAAGAGGAAAGGGTGAAAGAGGGAAAGAAACCCATAACCACCTGGAAGACAATGGTAACTAAAATCAAAGACACCTACATGCCTGAAGATTATGAAATCTAGTTGCATAGGAAGAGACAAAACTTGAGACAGAAAGACCTCGATGTCAGTAGTTACACTGAAGAATTCCAAAAACTAAGCCTTAGATCTAAGGTACAAGAAGATGAAAATGTCAGAGAAGCTAGGTATCTCAATGGGTTAAGATGGAATATTCAGGAAGAGTTAAGCCTATGGTGTCCCAACACATTACAGAAGTGTTATCAATTAGCATTGAAGGTAGAAGAGAGAAACAAGAAGAAACAAGAACATAATGGTAGAGGCAGAGGCAGAGGAAACAGAGGCAGTCATAGAGGCAGTTTTGGGGGAATATACACAGATCATAGGTCCCAGGGAGAGTCTAAGCTTATTGAGAAAAGTGGGGATTCTCAGAGCAGACCCAACTATAGGGGTAGGGGATCAAGCAACCCAAGAAGGGGTAGATCTAATGGACCTAGAAGAGGTTCATACTTCTCCACAATGAAGTGTTACAACTATCAGAAACTAGGCCATCCAGCATATAGATGCCCAGAAAAGCCAAGCTCATCTCAAGGAGGTGATAAGAGAGTCCATTTTGTGCAAGAGGAAACCACACCAAATCAAAGGTGTCTACCATCAAAAGAAGGGGAAAACCTCATGATCAGGAGGACCCTCATGAAAGAGCCATCCTAGAAAGATATGTCTCAAAGGAAAGCTCTTTTCAGGATCAAATGTAAGATCCAAGGAAAGGTGTGAAGAGTTATCATTGACTCAAGATCAACTGATAACATCATATCAGAAGAAGCTACTACAAAACTTCATCTACCTAGAATACAGCACAATGAGCCCTACAAGGTCACATGGTTGGAAAAAGGGCAACATGTATTGGTGAGTGAACAAACATGGGTAGGGTTTAACATAGGTGAGTACCAAGATAAGATTTTGTGTGATATACTACCTATGGATGCTTGTCATTTGCTTTTAGGAAGACCTTGGCAATTTGACAGGAAAGCACAATATGATGGAGAAAAGAACTCATACTCATTTTTCAAGAATGGTATCAACTATAAAATTCAGTCCATTAATGAAGGAAGTGAGGGCAGCAAACCACAAGTTCCCAACACTTTGTTAGTTGGTGAAAAAGAGTTCATTCATACCTTAAAAGAAGGTGATGGCATAGGTTTTGCATTAGTAACGAAACCAGTTGATGAAAAGAAAGAAAAGAAGATAGAAATCCCATATGAGGTGCAGCAACTTCTAGATCAGTTTAAGTCAATTGTTAATGATGGTCAACCAACCTCTCTACCTCCTCAGAGAGCCATTAGTCACCAAATAGACTTCATCCCAAGTGCATCCTTACCAAACAAAGCTTCTTACAAAATGACACCTGAACAAAATCAGGAAGTGGCAAGACAAATCCAAGAGCTATTAGACCAAGGAATGATTAGAAAAAGTATTAGTCCATGTGCAGTACCCACAGTGTTAGCACCTAAGAAAGGTGGGGCTTGGAGACTTTGTACAGATTCAAGAGCAATAAACAGGATCACAATCAGGTATAGATTCCCCATCCCTAGGATAGAAGATCTTATGGATTGTTTAGGGGGAGCAAAATATTTCAGTAAGATAGACCTAAAAAGTGGTTATCATCAAATCCGCATCAAAGAGGGAGATGAATGGAAAACAACTTTCAAGACAAATGAGGGGTTGTATGAATGGCTAGTCATGCCATTTGGGTTAACAAATGCACCCAGTACATTCATGAGATTGATGAATGAGGTGTTACATGACTTCATAGGCAGGTTTGTAGTTGTGTACCTTGATGACATCTTAATTTTCAGTCAAACCAAGGAAGAACACCTCCAACATTTGCAGATTGTCTTACAAAGATTGAATGATGAACAACTTACTATCAACCTAGAAAAATGTGATTTCCTTAAGCAAGAGTTGGTCTATTTGGGTTTTGTTGTTTCAAGGGGTGATTTGAAGATGGATCCAGATAAGGTAGAAGCCATAGTTAATTGGCCAACCCCTAAGAATGCTAGTGATGTCAGGAGTTTTCATGGACTTGCTCAATTTTATAGGAAGTTCATTAGAGGTTTCAGTGAAATATGTGCACCTATGTTAGAAACCATTAAGGGTGGTGTGAAAGTGAAATTTCAATGGACAGAAGTAGCCAACAAGGGATTTGAATTGTTGAAAGTCAGAGTTGCTACCCAACCAGTGTTGATTCTACCTAGTTTTGACAAATTGTTTACCTTAGAGTGTGATGCAAGTACTATTGCTATTGGTGCTGTTTTGAGTCAGGATAATAGACTTGTTGCATTTTTCAGTGAAAAGCTTAATGATGCTAAGAAGAAATATTCTTAATATGATCTTGAAATGTATGCTTTGGTTCAGGCACTTAGGAAATGGAGGCATTACCTTCTTCGTAAAGAATTTGTGGTTTACACTGACAACCAGGCACTTAGTTTTCTCAATTCACAGGATAAGCTTAGTCACAGACATGTTAAATGGGTAGAGTCTTTGCAAGCATATACCTTTACTTTGAAGCATAAGAAAGGACAGTGCAATACAGTAGCTGATGCATTGAGTAGAAGGTTACTTACTGTTTAAGAAATTCAGATTAGAAGTATTGGTATAGAATGTTTTAAGGATTTATATCCACATGATTCTGATTTTGCTGATATTTACAAGGTGTGTCAAGATTTTCAGAATACTTTTCATAGTGAATATGCTGACTATACTTTGCAGAATGGATTGTTATTCAGGGGTAGACAGCTGTGTGTGCCAAAAGGTTCAATGAGGGAGAATCTGATACAGGAAAAGCACAATGGTTGCTTGAGTGGTCATTTTGGTCTTAATAAGACTTTGGAATTGGTTCAAAGGCACTATTTTTGGCCTAAGATGCAGGCAGATGTCAGGAAATATGTTGAGCAATGCATGGTATGTCAGAAAGCCAAGGGTACTAGCTCTAATGCTGGTTTGTATCAGCCTCTTCCCATACCTTCTAGGCCTTGGGATTGCATCAGTATGGATTTTGTGGTAGGTTTGCCCAAAAAAAAAATAGGATGTGATAGTATTTTTGTGGTTGTTGACAGATTCAGTAAAATGGCACATTTCATACCTTGCAAAACTACTAATGATGCTAGTCACATTGCTTTTCTTTTCTTTAAGGAAGTTGTAAGAATTCATGGTTTGCCATCCAGTATTGTATCTGATAGAGATGCTAAGTTTTTGGGTCATTTTTGGAAAACTTTATGGAAGAAATTGGGTACTAACTTGTCTTTTGGCTCAGCTTACCATCCACAGACAGATGGACAAACAGAAGTGGTGAACAAAACATTGGGTAATCTACTCAGATGTCTTACCAAAGAATATGGGCAAAGTTGGGATCAACTCATCCATCAGGCAGAGTTTGCATACAATGACAGTGTAAACAGATCCACTGGTAAGAGCCCATTTCAGATTGTTTATGGAATGCATCCTAGAGGTGTTTTTGAGTTAAATGATGTAACTAATTTGTAGCAAGTGAGTGGTACAGCAGAAGATATGGCACAGTCTATGAAAGAAATTCATGAGCAGGTACAGAAGACCTTACAGGAAACTACTCAAAAAGTTAAGGAGAGAGTTGATGCTTCCAAAAGAGATGTCCAGTTTTTAGTGGGTGATTATGTGATGGTCCATCTCAACAAGTCACGGTTATAGAAAGGAGTGCCTACTAAGTTACAAATGCAAAGAGTAGGACCATGCAAAATCTTGGCTAAATATGGCCATAATGCTTACAAAGTTGATTTGCCTAATGAAGTTTCTATGTCTCCTATTTTCAATGTTGCAGATTTGGTGCCATTCAAAGGGAAGCTACCAACAGATTCAAAAAGAGTTTCAGATCTTTCTCATTCCCTTTTTGATCTTTCTCTCCCCTCTTCTTCTACTCCCATTCCTCAGCAGGTACTAGATTCTAGAATCATCAAGAAGACAAGACACCATACCTACATGGAGCATCTTATCAAGTGGAAGGATAAACCAGTTTCTGAAGCCACTTGGATACCTGAAAGTGACTTTCTCAAAGCTATAATTCCTCTTTCTTTACTGCCCAAAGGAGTCACATGACTTCTTTGTCCTTAGGGGAGTATGGTGCAGGAGCACCTGAGCACCTGAATGCTCAAATCACAACAGGTATAGCATTTTCTTGAAAATTAAGCATGTGTGTTTATTTTATGCTTCTAGTAGGTTTAATAGGTTTTTTTTGTGGTTTAATGAGGTTTGGAACTCATTTTTTCTAAGAGTCTCCAAGATTTTTGGTTTTTGCTCAGTGGGCCAAAAATTGTCAATTTTGGGTCCAAATGAGCATTTTTGATTTTTTTTATGTTGTAAAGCCTTGAAAGGAATTGGAGCATGTTTATTTAGTGTTTCTAAATGATTTTGATTCATTGGTTTGAGTGCCAAGTCACCGAAAGTCAAAATGCAATTTTTGAGCAACAAAAGTTGTCAAAAAGTTGTAAGAAGTGTCAAAAAAGTGGTTTTTGGTGGTTTTGGTTAGTTCCAGCCTGTACCTATCCATACAAGGGCTTCAACAAGTTGGCACATGTATATAAACCATGTTCCAATCATTGTATGCATTGTTTATTTTGGAAAATTAAGAAAAATACTTATTTTGCTCTCATTTTTGTGAGTTTTTAACTAGTTTTCAGCACTTTTGAGAGTACAGTCCATACCATGGCTCCATGAGTCTGTACTACTCCTATTTTTGATTGGTTTTATCTCTCTTTATATTTGAGTAGTGATCTCTGATCGTTTCTTGGGGTTTGGAACAAGTTTTGTTTGAAGTGCTCTTGAGAAAGGCATTGTTTTGTGGTTCCAATGGAAGATCATTCATGGTCCAACTAATTTCTTCAAAGTTTCTTCTTCCATGGCTTTGAGGGAATTTTTTGGATCTGTACATATTGTACCATACATCCATTTTTATTTTCTAGCAATGCACAAGTGTTTGTAAGCCCATGGCAAGTGCGTGAAGTGAGCAACTTGGCTTGAGTATTCTCAAATTTGTTTGAATGGTACTTTGCTGTTCATAGCACTGTACCTTTGAAATGTTGAAGGAGAATCAAGTTGGCAAGAGTCAGCATTATACTTTACCATCCTTGTCTCTCTCATGACTTGGTTGGATGCAAGAGGCAAAGGTGAAAAATGGACTGCAAAACAGTGAGTCACTGTTTCATTGTTAGATCCTCATTGCCAACCTCTCTAAATAGATAGTATGGAATGATGTATTCCTTTTTCTTGCATCATGTAAAGGTATTTTCAAGTGGTTTCAATATTGAGATGACAAGTTACACAAGTTGATTGTAAAGGACCTAAATAAGGATCCTAAAACAATGTGCTCTTTGTCACAGTCATATAATGTTGTCATACCTTGTGGCACCCTTTTGAATGTTCAAACTTACAAAAATTTGGAGAGGGTTATGTGCATTATTATATCATGCCTTTAACACCTTCTTGTAGGCTAGGGACAGAGTAAAGAAGCAAACAAAACAAAGAAAGGAAGTTGCTGTCAAAAATGCACCTTATTGCTGTCAAAAATGCAGTGTTGACTGTGTATGAACAGCAGTTATAAAATCCTTTCTTATTTGTTGTGGATGCTGTTCCAACTGATTTCAAACCATTTTTGCATCCCTAATTGACATACTTTCATTGTATTTGGTTTATCAATGATCAAAGTGTATGCAAAATCTTAAAAACGTTGCTGTCCCAATCATCTAGACTGTTTTTTTGTGTAAGGGCAGCAGTGTGGCACTTGTTTGATATAATGACAATATGAGTAGATAAGTTTTGAATCTTTGGAGGTGTTTGGAATATTTTAAAGAAAGGATTGAAGCATTTAAGTTGGCCTAGTATCATGAAGAAAACTTGTAAATTGCAAACCCTCACTAAAACTTTCAAATACCCTTGAAAAGTGCCTATTTTGTGGGACAGCACTAAAACAGTCCGTATAGTACTTACCATACCAAAAATCCTTGAGATTTCAACATCAAATGACCACATCTCCAAGGGTTTGTCATGAAGTTTAGCAGGTTGAGCAGGGTGAACAATTTTCATTAAAAACTGGGGCTAATTCTAGTAGCCTTTTTGGAGCAAATTTGACCAATTCATGAAATCAGTAAGAAAGGGGAAGCAATTGGTTGTTTCAAATCATCAAAATTGATGAGTAGAGACCTGAGACACCCTACTACAATATCCAAAGCCTTGTATTGATTCATTTGATCAAATTGACCTTTTGCACCTAGAAAGTTGCTTTGAGTAACCCTACGTTCTTGGCATCCAATTGAGAAATTTCCATATTGGAGAAGTGAAGGACAGTCATCTTACCTTATAGACCTATCCAGATGCTCAATCAATGGATTAATATGATTGAAATCCTTAAAGGAGCAAATAAGATTAGGTAAACCATGGTTCTCCAACAGTTGCCCATTCCTGGAAGAGAGGAGATTCAACCAGTTGGACAACCAAACTTGTTCATTTTTGGTGACACTCAAGAGGACCTCATTTCAGACTTGAACGCCTTAGCATGGAAGGTAAGGAGGAGTGATTTCCAATACAATAGGGTGCAAGCAGTGTTGAATAGAGAGGAGGAGGTAGGAGAAAGATTTAGAAGAATCCCATTTGTGCCTAGGGATTGATTTGGGAAGTACATTGAGAACAAAAGACTACCAACCTCAAAGAAGGCTAACCTTCCTACTATACCTCCTCATCACATGGGTACCTAATATGGCCTCATAGCTGGGACCCATCTTGCATTGCTTAGTTGCATTGTAGACTTAAGTGCATTCCCCTAAGTTGCACTTAAGGGGGGGTGTTGGTGTAAATAAATATTAATCTTGGATATTATTACACCTTACTTAAGTTTACTTAGGAAATGAATTTCATAGTAGTTTGGGTATGAGACACTTGGGTATTTGTGCCACATTGGGATAGTGTGTGTAGGAGAATTTCCACCTTTTATGGTGTTGATCTTGTTATTACTTTATCATATCCACTTATTGTGGAATGATAATTCCACCTTCGATGGGTGATCCACCTCATGTGGAATATTTTATTGTGTCTCCTACCTACCCACACCTATTTCCTACCTACCCTTGTTTCTTATTGAGCCACATGTCATGTTTGTGTGCTCACATATCCATATAGTCTTGCCTATATAAGGAGGCTCATGTTCATTGTAACAACAACTATTGATCATTTTTCTATTGATGAGAATAGAGTTTATTCTTGTCCTATATTGTGTCTCTATTTTGTACATTTCATTGAGCTCTTGATCTTGGCAAAATATCACAATTAAAAACAATAATAATAATAATACAAAGTTTCTTTTTAATTTAGATGTTAGTCTTTAATTTATTTTTAAATTTCTAGTCATTAAAATTACATGGAAAAGAATGGGTGGGTGCCATTGTAGTGTTACACCTCTCGGCGTAACAAGCTCCTTGTGCCCGGTATGCTAGGATTGACAGTTATTTCATGAAGAAAGGATTTAACAGAAGCCACCCATAGCCTACCTTTTATGTCCAATGTATTAGTACTGATATTCTCATAGTTTGCCTTTATGTTGATGATCTTATTTATAACAACAAAGCTCTCATGGAGAAGTTTTAAGAAAAAATGACACAAGAATTTGAAATATCAAATCTAGGACTCATGCATTATTTTCTTGATATGGAGGTACGATAAACATCAAATGGTATATATATTTCCCAAACCAATTATATAGCTGATTTGTTGAAGAAGTTTATAATGGAGGCATGCAAAGCACTTGCGACCCCCATAACACTTGGCAAAAAATTAACCAAGGAAGATGCAAGTCCCAAGGTTAATGCTATCTTTTATAGAAGTTTGGTTGGTAGCCTCATGTATATCACAACTAGTAGACCCAATATTATGTATGTTGTGAGCCTCATCTCTTCATTCATGCATGATCCACATGAGCCTCATTGGAAAGCTACTAAAAGAATCATGAGGTATGTGAGAGGTACACAAAATTATTGCATTCATTATTATCCCACTGAAAAGTTTGAGTTAGTTGGTTGTACAGATTTAGATTGGGTTTGTTCATTGGATGATAGAAAATCTACATTTGGTTATGTTTTTTCACTTGGTTTTGGAGTTGTCTCTTGGAGTAGTAAGAAACAAGCAACTGTGGCTCTTTCTTCAGTAGAAGCAGAATACATTGCAGCCACCTTGGCAAGTTCTCAAGAAGTTTCGATCAGACAAATATTAGAAGATCTATATTTGGTTCAACAACATCCAACCACCATCTATTATGATAATAATTACACTATTTCCATGACAAAGAATCTTGTGTTTCATGCCAAAACGAAGCACATAGATATCTAACATCTTTACATCCGTTACTTGGTTCAAGATAGATAAGTGGGGTTACAGTTATGTCCTTCATCTAAGAAAGTAGTTGAAATCTTCACCAAAGCTCTTCCTATGTCTATTTTTACTGCTTTTAGATATTAGTTGGGACTCACTTCCATTGATTATTCAAGTGGAGATTGAAGATAAGTTCAATATTAGAATGATATGCTCAATATTAGAATGATGTCATGGAGATAAAGGCTTGATGAAACCTATAGAATGTGTTTTTGTTTTGTTAATAAAATAGCAATTTGGAAACTGCTAAGATAAACATTAGTCTAGTTTTTTGATAGTTTTTTGGTCTTCAGAAATAGTTGTCTACATAGTGGTCTTTGTCTTTATAAATTGTTGTCTATGGAGTGGTCTTTGTCTTTAAAAATTGTCGTCTATGCAATGGCAAAATTGCTATTACTTTTTAGCTTCTTTCTTGTTTGATGGACTTTAGCAATTATAAATGTAATCATTGTTATTATAATTTTTAATTAAGTTTTTCATATGAATAATATTAAGTGTTCTTTTGGAGGGAGAAATTACTATTCCAAAAAATGTGAAATTTATAGTAAAATCTTACAATGCAAGAAGTTAAATGGTTTTCCTCCCCTAAAAGCAATATAAGGTGATATTTATTGATTCTTGCTAATATGTTATATTAGTATATTTTCAATATTTTACTCAAAAAATTCAAAATAAGGTATTTGTGTATTTTGGAGGAACATAATAATCTTTTACTTTTTTATGAGAGGTATACAATGAGAGAATGTGGGAATGACTAGTGAGGGTGGATTATTAACCAAGCATAGGGTTGATGTAATAAGTGGAGTCATACAAAATTGAAATGATTAGGATTTGTATCTTAACATTCATGTTTGTTTTTTCTATTTAATTGACAACAACTTATTGTAGGCCCTTATTTTATTTATATTTTTAATGAAATAGGGTTTATAAATATTAATTTCAATTCAAAAGAATATAAGGATATTAAAAAATTATGTGGTGTGTTGGCATTAGATTCTAAAGTTTATAAGAAAATATAATAAAGTTTTAAAATGAGCAAACAATGAGAATAATTTATTCACTCACAAGCAAAACATACAAATAATAATTAAGGAACTAAAGTTATAAATATAGTAATAAGTTGATGATTTTGATCATTTAATTTTTAATCTCAATAGTCATTTGAAAAGTCTTGGTCAATGAGAATTATCTTGCATATGGTGTATATATTATTACCTTCAACACATTGTTATTAGTTATCACATAATTGAACATCCAAAGTCTCATTACAAGGTAATATAGTGAAACACATAAAAAATTCCTGACCATTCAAGATATAGTAGAAGGACGATTAGTCTATGGAAGCACAAACTATTCAATGTAGCCTCCTAGAATGTCACAATGACTTACTATTGTTCCTTGTCCTCTATCTCTTGGATGAAGAGCAAAAATAGGGATAAGAAGGAAAGCTTAGGGAAACCATTACCACAATGCAAATTACATTGCATCAATTATTAAGAGCTTGTTGACGAGAAAATTTTATGACTATGTGATTATTGGCCTACACTTGAATGTACAAAAGAACATTATGAATAATGATATACTTTGTATACCTTGAAAAATGCGAAATAACCAAGGTATTGGAAACTATATTTCTAAATAGAAAAAATTATCTCCATTCATAAAGAATCTTATATTTTGGTAAATTTTGGCAAGAATCTAAGCCGATGTCTTGGATGAATAATATGCCTTGATAATGATTAAGGTTGAAATGGTTTGAAGATATCATGAATTCAAATCCATGAAAATTGAGATCTAAAAAAGAACTGAAGCAAGTGCCTAATATTCTTGAAATACCCACAAAAGGGTGTTTGAAACCCCAAGATGTACAAATTGAGTCCTCAATGGTAAAACATTATAATGCATACATATAGAAATTGAGCATTATTGGCTTGTAATTTGTTTTTCCAAATTATTTGAAATTTATAAGTTCAAATATAAGAGTTACATTGGACAAACTTAATTTGCTCACTTTTTGATTCATATAAATTAGCATCAACTCATCTACCTTAGCCTTGACAACAATTAATGCTCACTAGATAGCCTTCGCTAGTGCCAAATTTTAAATTTTCCTTTTAGAATAGAGACTTTCAACTTTAGTTCTTTGTTAGTCGAAATCCAACAAAGGTTTCAAAAACTTAGGTGGTCTCTTCTTCATCATTTTACTTTTGCTTCTTTCTCATTTTCCTTCAATTATTTGTTTTTTTCTTTTCCTTCACCATCTTTAAAAACATGAAATGAAAAAGTGGTTGCGAGTTATGTGTTGAGCACCAACAAGATTAATGTGAGGGTCGTCTCAACTCTAGGAAGACTTGTCACAACTCACAAAAGAGTATTTGAACTATGTAAAACTTCTTTTTTTTAATCTCTACTCTAGATAAAAATATTGAGTTATTGGTTTAGTGTCAAAGATTGACAAGGTAGTGAGAACCTTTTTGGCTCTCGAAAATGGTTTTGAAACCAAAAAAAAAAGCCACCTTGTGAAGAAAACTCAAGGTTTTTTGAAAGTGCTTCACCTCAAAGAAAATATTTTTGAAAGGGAGAAAGGTTTCAAAAACATTGCCCATTCTATAAGTGGTTTTAAAAGCTAGCATTTTGACTAACACTTAAGAAAGACTTAAACTTTGAAAACTCTTCATTAACACTATGAGGAAAAATATATGTCCTGGAGCTAAACTTGGTTGAGAGAACCTTGTTGGGTCTCGATAATAGTTTCCAAACTAATAAAAATAAATTATTTGTACAAAAGACTATATATTGGGTAAATTTTAAAGTGGCTTATTGAAGTTATGACAACATGAGAAGAATCTTAAGACCCCTAGAAGTTGGACTTATCCACGTAATAAGTAAAATGAGATTTTCAAAATAGGGGTGTTAAAAAATGATGATACAACTACCATTACATACAATCTCTAAAAGTAAACACAATGGTAAGGATGACATAAGTTATAACCTTGTCCAGCCATAAAACTATCAAATTTCAGATAACATTTTTTAGGTTTTAGCTTTAGATCATACAAACTATTCTTCCAAAGCTACAAGGAGAAAAAATATTTCTACACATAGTTATTCAAGAAGAAAGTCCTATGTAGCCACAAGAAATAAAATAGTTCGAATTAAAGTCATTTTCACAATTTAGGAGAGCATATTTCATCAAAATATATATACCTTTCTTTTATGCAAAATATTTTACAACAAGACTTTCCTTGTACCATATTTTTCCTCCATCTTCTCCTTCATCTTATAAACCCCTTTATATTTCTCTACTATCTTACCTTTAGACAATTGAGCCAAGTCCAAAATTTGATTTTGTATCAAAGAGTGCATTTCTTCTTTCATGCATTTCTCCCATTTATTTCTAGTTCTACCTTCATTAATTCTTCATAACTTTTTAGTTCACCAAAATTAGTCAATAATAAATAATATAATGAAGGAGAGTGTCATTCAGGCAGTCTATTTATCCTAGTATATCTTCTTGCAAGAGTTTGAGGTACCTGTAGTTATTTTAGTTGTTGAGTATTTTGATTTTATGGCACCTTTAGAACTACATTTTTTGGGGGATTTCATCAAGTACTATATTTTGTGTTTTTTATTTTCTCATTCAATGTGACATCTCTACTAATAATTTTGTGATTTTTTATAACCTCATAAATGATACCCAAAATCATTAACTCCATATCTAATAAAAGTACACTTCTAAGATTGTGTTTAAAAATTTGTTCTATTTTTATGTTAATATGGACAAATGCTTCACAACATTGACCAATGGATTCCACATATCATATACATGAATTAACCAACATAACACAACTTGTTGTCTAGAGGAATTTGTTTACCTTGGAATGTCTAGAAACCCCTAGCATAACATGACTTGCTAGTTTGTGGACCATGGAACCTCAATTTAAATGGTGTATTCTCTTTCTAGAAGCTCATTTATGTGTTTGTGTAGAATTGTATGGATGATACATAGTGATTTAGACAACCTTACATAAAGATCTCATCATATAGTTGATTTGGAGAATTTTGTTTTCTTTAGTATTAACATTTTTTATGATATTTAATTATTTATTTAGCATGTTTTCTTTGTCTAATTTTAGTTGTGTTTTATTTTAGGTTTTATGTGCTATGTGTTTCTCTTCATGAGTGTATCTTACTTTTATATTTTTAATATGTGGCTTGATAGGATCCTAAGCTTAGAGGCTTGCAGATCCATTAGCATAGGGTCATCCTATTCTGAGTGTGCCTTGATCTCAACTACTCTATTCGTTTACTATGAGTTTAAGCATAAATTAATACCCTAACTAAAATCTAAGTTAAATGTGGCATAATCAATTATTTATACTAACAATTGCATGCTAGATTTGGAACCTACTTTAGTGTGGTTTGTTATAGCTCATTTTAAGCCCATTTTTTCTCTATGCTACCCTAAAAATTTACTAGCAAGCCAAAAAAACTTAATTAGCATTAAACATAAAATCTGAGACAAGGTCCTATGTTAAGCGATTCGATACTTGGCACTCCCTTTTAGTGGCTCCTTTTCGAGTAGACTTGGGTGCCTAATGCTCTAGTCCTTCCAAAATGAGCCTGAACTTCAGGTATTGCAACTATCGACCTTTACCTTTTGTGACCCAATCTCGATCTTTGCATTTGATCATTATTTGTTGTCCTACACTCAAAATAACCTTCTTATCCCTATATAAATAATATCTTATATCCTTCATAAGGTCTAATCATACTGGCATGTAGTACAATTATCATGGGGGCTTCACTTAGTGAACCTGGGTTATAGCATATGTGTTCATGGCATACTAAAGAATCCCACTAGTTTTAAAAAATATTTCCCTAAACTCATTTTTAATCACCCCTTCTCAATACACAACTTGAATTAAAAGCCCCCCTATTTTCACTAAATATTGTATTTCTTCATAGCTTGAATTTAAAACCCCCCTATTTTCATCTATAGGCAATATATTGCACCCTCATTTTTGGGATATTTAAAACCCCAATATGAATGCACGTGATGTAATATTGCCTAGCTAGTGAAGCCCCTATGACAATTATACAAGGAATAAGACATTAGCATATATAGTAACAAACTACAAGCATTCTATAATCAACTATGGATTCATGTTTCTCATTTATGATTATAATGATATTGTACTAATACTTGCATGAATTTCAAGAAAATTGCATCATTGCCTTTATGTGGAGCTCCTTGAGACGGTTTTATACTAGAGGTAATCTTTTCATTTTTGCCTTTATCATTGATTCATTCTCTATACTTGTGAGGGCATGCAATCTATTACTCATTGTCGCTATTGTGGAGATAGGAACACCAACATGGGATTTGACTTAAGCAAGCCTCTATATGAGACAACCATTTCCCCTTGATTTTATGTGTATAGGATCATATATGATTACAAAATAGGTATTGATAGAAAAAGAAAGTAGCAAAAGATAGTTCCAAACTTGTAATAGACAAAAACCCTCAAATTAGGGCAGCATGTACCCCTATCCTACTAATTTGAGATAGATTTGTGGGATATAAATTTGCAAAGCTTCTTGATTGCAATTCCAACTATCTTCTCAAGCCTCCATCATTGCTATACTAGGGCACCTATAGCTTCTATCTAGCACAGTTAGCTTTAGATTTTATATCCTAATTCCTCTCTATGTTCTCATCTTACATATGCTTTGTTATTACATGTTTTTATTCTATATCTACTATTTATTATTAAACTTAGTCATTTTATCATTATTAGTTTAGATCACATACATGCACTTCACTATCTCAGTTCTCTTACAACAAAGGAATAAAACCTCAACCCCTAGCCCTCCCTTGAGGACAGTAGTTCGGTCCGTTCACATTCCAATGTTATGACAAACAATCAAGATTTTTTAGATTGCACTATTTTTCGTGGGCTCTCATTCCCCATAATTTCAAGTATGAATAGAGAAAAAAATAAAAAATTTAGTACTTTTCAAATTGAGTTTAATGGCTTGGTGTAATGCTCTTCTCATTCCTTTATACTTATAGGACCTTTGTGCTTAATTTGATTCCATGTGAAGGAAAATGAGGACAGATGATAAGTGTATATGGTGAAAATGGATAGTGAAAACAATATTGAAAGACAAACAAGGATCAGCCACAAAACCCTAGCCTAACAATGAAAAACATCCACCATACAAAAATAGAGATACCTAAGATCATGCAAATAAGCAACACAAGGAAATATATACCATTCACATTTCTAGTAGGGTTTGATCTCTATTTATCCGTATCTCCATTGATCTTGTTTGATATTATTTCTCTCAGATTTTATGGTTGCACAAGAGCTCAACAAACAACGGAATTGTGGTTGTAGCTTGATCACAAGAAGGCTTGATTGCATATGAGTGTTAGGGTTAGGAAAGGAAGAGGGCATCCTCTTATATAGAGAACATTGTAGGAAACAGAGGGATAAGATTAAGAGGTGTAGAGATAAATGATTGGCTAGGATTAAAAGGGTAGGTAGAAGAAATAAGAAAATAATGAGAGGGTAGGTGGTATAGGAATTAAGAGATGGATGACATGTGTCATGGGTAGAAAAGGCTAATGAATTAATTAAATAAATAAAGATCTATTTAATTGATAGAAGAAGTGGGATAATTAAATAAATAAAATATGTATTTTATTTAGGAAAAAGGCAATTTAAATAAATAAAATTATTTATTTAAATGAGGAAAGGCTTAAACAAGCTAAAATGAGTTAATTAAATAAAAAAAGAGCATGTGATATATGTAACGTATTCCAAAAAAGATTTGTTTTTTGAAAATAAATTCATAGGGATGACTCACATGGGTGGTGTGAATGTTGTGAGAAAATAGGAGAGGACTTGTATATAACATATTTTGAGTAAGAGATAAGTTTGTGAAGATATTTTGGGAAAGTGGAGATATTTAAAAGTTCGATAAGGAAATAAGTACTTGGGAAATGGAGATTTGTATGTTTATTTAATAATAATAAATAAGGTGGATTTTTTAAGATGATCCAAGCAAGTTTAAAGAGAGTTTTATTTAAAAAGGAAGATACATATATTTTTGGATGGATATGGAAACATATTTCAAAGATTTGAAAGATTTTGCCTTCCAAAATAGTTAAGATTTAAATATAATATCTTAACTAATGGTAATTTTTCTATAAAAAGGTTGAGGTTTATAGAGAAGTGTTTCTTCTTCTTCCTTATTTTAATAATCATTTTATTATCTTTGTAAATGAATTCATAGTTTATTATATGTTCTTGATAAGTTATTTATATTTGTGGAATTCATCAAATCAAATTTTTATATAATAGAGGTTCAATTTTAAAAATTTCATGTTCATTATTAGTTTTTGAAGCTTTCTTCTTTTTCATTTGTATCACATTTAGGTGTCTACCATAAGGATTATAGGGTAGTCCCATATTGCTATAAGCCATCTGTAGACTTGTATATAAACTATAATGCCCTGCTATGGAACTTTGGAAGAATAACAACTAATAAACCAAAACACATAGTATATATATAATAAGGAATCATAATACATTAACCATCTTTTAACTCAATACAACACTAAGTAAATTTATTACATAACATAGGTGAATCATAACAATGTCTAGCGGAAGACTTAATCACAACTCATAACAATCCTCTAAGGGTTCCCTAACATCGCTACTAAGAAACACTTACTAACATGCATTAATCATTACTAATTTAATCACTTGAAAATAACTAAATTCCAATACATTTAATTCAAAATCACATAAACATCCCCAATAGGATACATTGACTCAACTTAATCAAATAAATCATTTAACTTACATGTAAAACCTATGCTGACTTCGTGTTAAAGAACCAAATGCAAGATTCCTATGATAACCTTCATCAAGAATAAGAACATACATATAATCCACATGCGTAAATTCACTTAAAGATATCCATTAATACAAATGCATCTATCATAATTGTAATTTTACAGTCCTTTCCACTAGGAGTATCCAATTAAAAATACAAATATACAATTACAAATTATTTTACATCACTTTTGGAAGATACATAACTAATTATACATTACAAAGGTAGAATAATTTACTTACGAATATAGAATCGATGGTTCACAAGGTAAGATCCATCCAACTTCTCATGAACAAGAACTCTGGAGACAAACTCCAATGGATGGTAAAACACTACCACCTAGCCATGTGGAACCTAAAGGTACACCCCCATGCTAGAGATAGAAACAAGGGCCCATACAACAAGCAAGAAGGATAGGGATAAAAGAATTGAACAAACAGACAACCAATATATAGAAGATACCAATGCACAAGATAAGTAAGAAAATTTAATAGCCAAAAAAACTCCATGATCTCCCAAAAGAATTCCAAAAATAGATAACAAACAAAACCTTCAAAAGAACTCCTAGAGCCTTCCACATAAAAACTGACAAAATAGGATACTAGGGTACATGAAGGAGAGAGTGTCATTGCATAATCTTCACATGGGTTATCCTAGTAGCCTCTCTAGACCCTGGCCCCCATTCGAAAACTCATACAGAACCATACAATCCTTTTGTGAAGATAAGGTATTGCACAATCATGCCAGTTCTGAGCACCTCTCCAAACGTATTGGCCTTCCCAAACTTATCCCCTACCCATACGAGCACATGAGGCCATGAGTGGGGCACAAATAATTATCTTATCTATGTGTGAAATGCAACCCAAAGGTTTATTAATTTATCACTTAATACTCTACTCACGTATGGGTTACCATGGTAGCCACTTAGGGCCCCGACCCCCATAGAGAGCCACTCCCCCTTTATGCACCTAAATAACCTATCCTCTATGGCTCAACATAAAAATAATAAAGCATAATTATAACCAAATAGTAACATAAAGAATCCACATACATGCATAGATAGCACAATTTGCAAGTAGGACTTCCAAACAAAGACCAATAACAAGGTCAAGTCGTAAAACTGAATTATAACCTCAAAATCAATGCTCCTTTCACAAGACAAATCAAGAAAGGGACTATGAACACCAATCCAAACAAAATAAGACCAATCAAACACATAAATTTAAAATTGACACCCTATAACCTTTGGAGCTAACTAGGAAACCAAATTGAACCAAAAACTTCAAAATGAGACAAACCTAGAAAACTCGACATGGGGATTCATACACGGTTTCTAATCAAACATTAAGCAAAACTGATCAATTGAAATAGTCAAACACCACACCAAATTTAAGCATATTCTAATATTTTCAAAATAGGAATAAAGAATTGAATATAGACAATAGAATCATTTAAAAAACATGAACCCAAATCCCCCTAATATTCAATTTCAATTAAAACTATAAATTAAATTGAAATCAAAACTAGGAATAGGAACCTACTTGAAACCTGTGAAGAAGAGATTGCAAACGAATCTATGAATGTGAATACTCTTCAAATCAGCAAGCAGAATTCCAACAACCAAGATCAAAGAAATCAAATCCATGCTTCAAGAAACCGTAGAAAACAATCCGTCAATCAAAACTACATTTAACCCTTCTCCAAATTTAACAATCAAAAAATTCTACCCCAAAAGTCTTCACAAATTGTAACAATATTTCTTCTCCCAAAATTTTATGAAAAGAAAACATAAAATAAAACTCCTATAAGGAAAATATATATACAAAACTCAACTAAAACCTAAATAAAGCTTGACAAAAACATTGACAAAAGAAAAGAAACACCCTACTTTAAAAATCATTAAAATAGCATTAAATCAATAATATTAAATTAATTTCTCAATACAAATCCAGATAAAATAATAAAATAATAATTATTAAATATTAAATCATTAAATAAAAATCTCCTAAACATAGTTAACTCCCACTTAACAACCAATCAAAGAATAAATAATTAACTCCAACTAGAAATATAATTATCCATAAAAATAGGACAACTAGTTCCACCAAAATAGAACAATCAATTTCAAAATAAAGTGTAATTCCCACTCAAGATAACTCCCACAATAAAATATAATTTCCATAATAAAATAACATGCATAAATAAATCACTTAAAAAATAGCATCCATTAATAGGAATATATTTATTAAATCAAATACACAATTAAAGCCAAATAAACAATTTTTAATTGTTACTTAATTTACAACACTCAAGTTATAATTAATATCAATAATCAATATAACATAAAATCCCTCACAATCAGGTAAATCATAAAATAATACCAATATCAAAAGAAGACTTACCATCAACAACAAGGTGGTATATAGTGAAAGGAAATTGTGACATCGTATGGAGATCACGAATGAGTAATACAAAATCATTCCTTTCACCCTAATCCCCAAGGAAACAATGCAATAATGATATATTCTACACATAAAATCCATAAGCATCAATATCATCAATAATCAATCATAAAATCCAAATAATAATATCGGATTATAGATTAACATCTCATAAAGCATCACAATAAATTGCCAATATGAAATCCAAGTCATAAGTATACCATCATTAACATCAATACGTCCATCTCAAATAAAGTATAAAAATAATCATATATTGAAACATATAAGCATCATAAAATAGTCCAATAACATATATCACATGAATGTATCCACACACAAACCAGTGAAATAAACCATCTATAGTGAGTCAAACATACTCTAACAAGTCAAAGTAATAAGTATCTAAAGCAAAGCATGGAGGGGTACTACATAAACTGCCTAGCATCATGGACTATAAAATAATTTTTCTTTCTTTCTTTCTTTCCTATGAAAATAGTGGACGGTGGTAAATATTTTTTATAGTGAATTAGAGAAGATTTTAATTATTTTATTGGTGTAAGAAACAAATTAGAATGAACGGTTGAAAAAAAAATTGTGATAGCATCCATAGAGGTTGAGACAAAGAAGCTTCAACCTAGTCCTAAAACTACCACAAGGCATGACAAAAGGAACCCAAATCCCAAATTTAGAAATATAAAATGATTATTGTAGAGGTTATTTCAAAACAACGGATTATTTTTAAAAAATAATCCACCAAATAATAGGAAAAAGCAATTATACAAATAATGAAAAGAAGAATATTTTCAAATAGTGACATGATCAAAACTGAAACACAACGACCATAATAACATTTAGATATTAAACATCATTACACAATTGCATTATAAAGAACACACAATATAGGCAAAGACAATAAGGATGATCTCCTCACTGCATAAGCAAGGAGGCACTAGTGAAAGGCTAAGAAATCATGAGACAACTCACCATGATAGACATGAGTGAGAGAGAGAGAGAGAGAGAGAGAGAGATGACGACAAGCTACTAATCCCATAATCATTTTCTCTCACAATCCATAGACAAGGGTGGGATGATGAAATAACCTCCAATCCACATCAAACCAGGCTTAAAAATACTTAACAACACGCTCAAATACCAACACCAATGAATAGATTCCTCGGAGCCAATGTTGCTCGAATAGACTACAACTCTATCATTTTCAAAATAGGGAGTGGGACAAGAATACAATCACTTCAATCCACTCAATAGTAACCCAAGATGATCACAAACCAAGGCTAACCTACACAAGTGATTTCCTAACAAGGAGGTACAAACTCTAAATCAAATAGAAGGATGATAAATCACTAATCACTTCCCAAGGCAAGGAGATGCTAAAATTATTGATGCAAGACACATAAAAAAAATGACATATTGGAAAGGCTCTAGAGACAAAGAGGTAAAAAATTCATACACAAGGTCACCCTAAGAAATGGTCGATAGAGGCTTACCATCTTTGAAATAATAAAAATGGGTAGTTTGATGACAAACGGTAGCCAAACAAGACAATATCACTCAAATGGGACACCAAAGCCTAATAGGATACTAGCACCCACATGGTGTAGTTCAAGTTTGGTGCTTAAGTCCTAGTCAACCACTAGTGTCCTCTACTAGTGTTATTGTCCTCACCTAGTGCTAAGGTCTAGATAGGGCGATGTAGTCTCTATATGGTGTTTTTGATAATGATAAATGAGATTTACAAGGACCCAAAACCCAAAGTCAAAGAGAAATACAAAAAATAAACAGTCGCTAACTAGTCTAGAACAAACGACAAAATAGCCACAGAAACAGGGGCCAAGCCCACACAACAAAGACACAAATAGTAATAGAGAAAAACTAAAAAACCACTAAACCAGAGATCGCATCAACTCTGAATTCTTTTGGATCATACTCTTTTTTATTTCCTCGAGCTCATCCATGATGAACGTGGAGGTACCCTTCCCCTAGTTCCTGCTTCTTGTCCTCGTATAGGGGCCAGTAGTGGTCTGTGGTCCCATACCCTGCAAGTTTAGCTCCTGGATTTTCTTCTTTTATTTGGTGTCTGAGGGAGGGATACTAGTGGTGGACTGAGCTCTTTGGTCTACAATCATTGCATTAACCTTTTTAAGACCCTGAGTGTTGTTATTCATGGCTTTTGTGCTAATATCAACTAGATTATTTAGGTTGCCCTTAATCTCTTCCAGGCTTATTTCCAACCGACCAATCCTTGATTCATGATCCATTTTCATCATCTTAACATCTTATGTAAGTTTCTATGTCATTCAGAGAACTTTGTCAATTTTTCTTGGCATGGGCGTCTCTGTAAAAGTGTCCATGATGCCCTTAGTTCCTTCCTTCAACATGTTGATCTCCTTATTGACCCAAAGAAAGAAATTTTCATGGCTTTTGATAGAGTTATTAAGGAGAATATTAAAATCAGAGTCTTTTTTAGTATCCCCGGTTCCCCCTATTAAATGTTAATAGGGATGTCCATCTTTATTTCCTTCTCCTTTCCCTTGGCTTCCCCAGTCTTTCCTAATTTGGACGTTTTTGTATTCGGTGGGTCAAAACCCTGTAAATTGGGGTTAGGGGTTTTATACTTACTTGCAACCCATCTGGGGTGTTTGTTTCTTATGTTGCTACCAGTGTTAGTTGTATTATTTTGTTGGGGGCCCTCCTCCTGAGAGGTACAGTATTCCTAGCCTCTATAGGGTGTTGGTGCGCATACAAGTGAGCAATTTCAAGTAGTAATAGGATGTGGAAGACATGCCAAACACCCTAAAGAAGTCGAAAACAACCCTTAACAAACACAAAGCCTAAAAATAGTGAAAACAACACCAAGTCGAATGAATAATTCTATATCTTGAGCACACAATGACACCAATGAGCAAAGGATAAGGTAGGGAGGTGCATTATGACCTTCCAAATATTCTTACATGCTTCCCTAAGAAAAATGACACAATAACATCTAATTCATTGCTTATTATTAAAAAAAGTATGAATATATAAAAAGATCATTGCAATCACATCTACACATAGAGAATCTTAAGCACATTTTATTGCATAATGTTAGCATCCTTGACATTGTATTGATTTTTTGACATGTCTACACATCTTATTCAGCACTCTTGCTAGATTTGACTATTAGTAAATAAGTTCATGCATCCCCTCTACCATACAACAAGCCTCACAATGCTTATCAACACAACTTCATATTTAACATTAGATATAGAGGGTACAAGTACAATAGAAAAAGAAACATTGATAACAAACAAAACCAAATTATTAAGACTCAAGCATATAAGAAAAATCTTATCCGAAACCAAACCATATGATTAAACTAATCTTACATTTAAAAATAAAAAAGATTATAAATATGTTTATTTTAACTCTTCTAGTAAACCTCATAGTATTCTATTCTTCATTTCCCTTATTTAAACGTCAAGTAACATAATTTGATATTAAATCCTCATATGCTATATACTTTATCTTTGATTTCAAAGATACCCTTAATTCATATACTTGTTTTCCTTGAGTGCAAATAAAACACAAGATCAAAGTGTGATTAATTTTGAAAGCATTGTGGGTTTCATGTGCATAGTATAATGTGAATACTATCTTAATCTTTCAGTTCATGTTACTCGCTCAAGTAGACAAATTATACTCCACTGTACTTTTAGCTCATAAATGTATTAAAGAATAAAATAATGATGTGGTTGATGGTTATCCACAACATTAATTTGGAAACATGAAGAATGTTCATGAATTTGGTTCAGTCTTTTGATCGTCTAGAAAGATTAATAATAGTTTTATTACCTTTGATTATTAGAGTCAGCTACAAATCTGAGATTCGCAGCCATAGCATGTGTTGCGTACGCATTTAGTTATGTAGAAGAATGTCCGAAGTTGCAATGAAGTGTTCCTTAATAAAATGCTTTATCTATTATTGTACATTTAATGGGTAAGTTGCGTAACTACCATTGATAACAGTGCTGAATTAAGTTCAGTAACAGTCAATAATCTTAAACCTGTTTTAACATCTTAAACATCTATATAAAGAGAGTAAGGTGCATCGCATAGCTGTAAGAAATTGAGTGGGAGTTTGTGGTAGGCTATCAGAATGACTGGGAAGATAGCTTTGGTAGCCTTAGCTTTAGTATTAGTATTGGCAAGAGCAGAGGCTGGTCATAACTATAGAGATGCTCTTACGAAATCCATTCTTTTCTTTGAAGGGCAGAGATCCGGCAAGCTTCCCTTCAATCAGCGAATGAAATGGAGG
The DNA here is from genome assembly GCF_030272615.1 of Cryptomeria japonica. Taxonomy (NCBI): domain Eukaryota; kingdom Viridiplantae; phylum Streptophyta; class Pinopsida; order Cupressales; family Cupressaceae; genus Cryptomeria; species Cryptomeria japonica. Next base: position 632,968,438 of record NC_081407.1, read on the forward strand.
GGAGATTCTGGCCTCTCTGATGGAGCTGTTAATTATGTATATATTTTGTAGTTATTTAATTAATTTTAAAGTTATGTATTTTCAGTTCTTTGATCTAAATATTATATTTTAAATTTTGATTTATTTAGATAGATTATCTGAAATTACATTAGTTCTTCAGTAAAATCTATTTATTAATGTGGTTTCAAATAAATCATTTGAATGAATGAAAACTTATATTGTTTAGTGAAATCTAATATTTAGAATGTTGAAACATTACACAAGATTTTGATCTTTCTAATGGAATTGCTTATCATATAGATAAATGTTTAATTAATTTAATTATATTTCATTTTTGATATTTTGATTTAAACAGCATATTCTAAGTTCTAATTTATTTAAGTGGTTCCTGTAGAATTGTATCAAGACTTTTAAGCAGAACCCCTCTATTAATCTGATTTCAAAATGAATTGATTAAACAATTAAAAACATAGAATACATTATTTATATCAAACTTAAAAAATTATTAAAATTATAATGTTTAATGACAAATGAAAATAAATAAATAAATAAATTTAGCTAAGAGCATGCATCAAACATCAACTTAAACAGCATGTACATTCACATTCAAGCACTACAAACACACGCTCTAACATAAATATTCAATGATTTCTTTTCGGTTTCAGGTGGACATGAGGGGAGGGTATTATGACGCAGGAGATAATGTGAAATTCGGCTTCCCAATGGCATTTACCACCACCATGTTATCATGGAGCGTCTTGGAGTTTGGAGGAAAGATGGGAAATGATCTCCAGCATGCCAAGGAAGCCATTCGTTGGGCTACAGATTACTTGCTCAAAGCCGTCGCTTATCCAGGCACTCTATACGTCCAGGTATCTAGGCATATCTTGACTTATTTAACACTACAAACGTGGGTGATATTTAAATTAAAAGAGTCAGATAGAGTACATAAGAAACAAATTAAATACAATTGTATTTCGATGAAATTGAAAGGTGGGAGAGCCCAGTATGGATCACAAGTGCTGGGAGAGACCAGAAGACATGGACTCCTCGCAGCGTCTACAAAATAGATGCTCACAATCCAGGCTCTGATGTTGCTTCTGAAACAGCTGCGGCACTTGCTGCGGCCTCCATGGTTTTCAAATCAACAGACGCCCCTTATTCTAACCTTCTCCTCCAAAATGCAGTGCGGGTGAGGCCGCTTTATATAAATGAATGATAAAATTATCACCCAACTTTGAAAGTGGTTGATAATTATCTTATTCACAATAGAAATATCCAAATAATTTATGTTGTATAAAATTAGATCAAATTTTTTTAGTTAATTGTAGATCGAATTTAAATAAATTGTAAGTTTTGATTTGTTTATGTGATTCATCTGAAATTCTAATAAGATTTATTTATTAGTGTGATTTAAGATGAGAGCCACCTCAACAAATCAAAGTTTAAAATATATTGTTCAAACTGAAATTTTTAGATCAATCTTACATCATACATAATAATGACTCAAATGATTCATCTAAATTCATAATATACCCTACTTTTTAACATATTTTAACTTAAACAAATCAAAACTTAACCTACTTTGTTTATGCCAAAATTGTCTACCGTTAACCCTAAGTATCATGATGATTATCAGGTGTTTGCTTTGGCGGACGAGCATAGAGGAGCTTACAGTGACTCTCTCGCCTCTGTAGTCTGCCCGTATTATTGCTCCTACTCTGGCTACCGCGTAAGTATAACTATATATACATGTAATTGAAATTTCAATAACTTCCTGGCAGGTAATAGACATTAATTTGTTTCATCCAGGACGAACTGTTGTGGGGTGCAACGTGGCTGGCAAAAGCCACGAGAAGTCAAAAATATTTTAACTACATACAATCAAATGGCCCCGCTCTGGGCTATCGCGATAACGTCAACGTACTGAGCTGGGACCAAAAGCATCTAGGCACAAGAATTCTTTTGGCTCGGGTATGTAATATAGAATCATAAACTCCAGGCCTTTTTCACGTTAGAATTTCTGATGGCTTAACATTAAGTTTTGATTTCTAGATTTAAATGTGTTAAATATTATTTATTTTTTAAATTTAATACGTTGTTTAATGTGAGGTTAAATATTTTTTATTGTTTTTAGATTTAATACATTGTTTAGTGTGGAGTTTAAGAGTAGAACTCATTTTGTACTCGTATTCTTGACAGGAGGTTCTGCTAAACAAAGTGAAGTCTCTTGGTGAATATCAAGGCCTTGCTAACAACTTTATTTGTTCTCTGTTGCCTGGAACGTCTTCAGCGCGATATTCACCAGGTTATTATCTGTATTGGGTAAAATTATCGTTATATTTCTTCTATAGACTAAAAGCCATGTTTTTTTTATGTATGCAGGTGGTCTTCTGTTCAACGGCCCAACTGATCAATGTAATCTGCAATATGCTACCTCCACGACCTTCTTGCTCTTCACTTACGCGAAATACTTGAGCACTTCCAAGCAAGTAGTGACCTGCACTAATACCAGAATCACTCCTTCCAAAATACACCTCTATTGCAAAAAGACAGGTAAACAACTAATACTTCTTTATATTCTACTAAAATTAAAATCTCAGTTGAAATTATTTTAAACTTTTCTGTTTTCTGGTGGATTACATATTGGGAGACAATCCCCTAGGGATGTCATACATGGTGGAGTACGGTCCAAAGTTTCCACAGCATATTCATCACCGAGGATCATCTTTGCCTTCAATCTACGCCCATCCTAACACCATATCATGCAACGATGGTTTCAACTTGGGTTTATACAGCAGCTCGCCGAACCCGAACGTTCTGGATGGAGCAGTTATTTGAGGGCCTGATAACAATGATCAATTCAGGGATGATCGTAATGACTATTCACACTCTGAGCCAGCTACTTACATTAACGCTCCACTGGTCGGATCCCTAGCCTATCTGGCTCGCTCCTAAACTAGTTCTAGTTTCTTTATCACACAAAATCTATAGAACCACGATAATAAACGCTGTTCTCTATACATGCAGTCCACACTATACTTAATGAAAGTTAATACCTTGGTCTCTTAGTGCAGTTTCATTCTATATCAATATTAATTTTATGACTTCAAAGGAGGTCTTGGATTTCAATTATATCATTCCCTTGTTTAGAAGTGGGATTTTAATTGTTTGATATTTATCTGAATCTTATTTATTGATTTTTTATCATTAATTTTTATTAATTTTCTCTTTTAATTATCAATTCATGTGTATATCAAAGATAATTATTTTTTATGTTTTAATTATCAATTCATGTGTGTTTCTGCACGCTAGAAAATGCATCACTGTTGCAGCCACATACACAATTGTCAGTGCCATGGTGTCTTGACACACTGGTTATAACACTCCGTTAATCACAAGGTTTACAAATACTGCATAATACAAGATCACATCGCTTTGGTTTCTACGCCATATCTTAAAACATCTTCACATTATTCCTCACTGTCAAAGTTTGCAATGATAGAGATCTTTCTCCTATTGCCTTAGCCATCCATATTCACTTAGACTGCTAAACAAAAGTATTTTCAACTAAAATTTAATGCTTAAGATCTCCATGTGCTGCGTGGCAAACAGCTACAGCACCCGCTCTGATACTATATGATGGAAACATGGTAAAAAAAATTATATTCTATGATTTGCAAAGATTTTATACAACGAGGAAATGGAAACGGTTGTTCTATTCTAAGAAAAGGGTTCTATAACCAATCTTTGTAACCGAACCAGATTAAACAATGTAATATACCAAGTGTTATTCAAACACTCTTTTCACTCCTCATCACGTGTATATTTTGGGAGTAACTCTTTCACAATTTCCTAATTTGTCCTATATATTAGGCAGACATATATAACCTTATAAATTATTTGCCTCAAATTCAAACCAACGTAATATTCAATGATGACCTATTTTTGTTCAATAAAATTGATGAATTCTTTATGAAATTGTGGAGGATTTTATTTTACAACAACATGGAGAATTAAAAGCAATAATCTAATAAGAGATGTAATGTGTTAAGTTCCTATCAATAGTGTAGTTAGTTTAGAGTATATAAAAGTAGAGATGGAGATAGAGAGGGAGAGGAAGAGAGAAAAATAGATAGCGATCTTTGCTTGATATATATTTTTTGTTAAAGTGAAGACTATTAATATTTTAAAATATCATTAAAGGAGTATCATTATGTTTCTAGGCCCTACTATATTCTCTTATATAGACTCTAAGAAATACATTTCAAAGATGGAAGATAGTAGATCTCAATCATGCACATACTCTAATACTAAATGGGTGGATCTAGATTCATTTTATACCACTAAATTAAAGTGTTCCCTTCTTCCCTTCCTTCAGTGTGAATGACGATATTCAAAATAAGAGAGGAGATGATGTTTTGAGATACAAAGTGATTGAAATTGAATGCCTTTAAATATAATAAGATAGCAACAAATTTTATTAACTAGTGACCATGTGCATAAGATATATAATACAACAAACATATATTTAAAAAACTAACATTATAAAATAACTCTAAAGTAAATAAAATAAATCTTTTGTAAAATATATAAAATGAAATAACTGTTAAGTAAATAAAATAACTCATCAAAAGTAAAATAATGTAAGAAAAATAAAACATTTCTTATATAGTGTAGCCCTCTATTAAACAAAATACCTCTTAAATAAATAACATAAACAATGAAAATAAGATAAAATAAATCTAGAGTAGTTCTAAAGTTTAAATAAAATATTATATTATTATATAGATGTACTTAAGATATTTATGTACTCATTAATAAGTCAAATTAAATAAATATATATAAAAGTACTTGTGCTTATAAATATAGATATAAAGTAAACAATATAAAATAATTTACCTTTTAGATAGGCATGTTTAAGATATTTATGATAATTAATACATAGATTGAATAAATATATAAACTTGTATATATTTATAAATAAAACTAGAAAAATATATGTATGAAAATAAGTAAAATCTTTTTAAAAATATTGATTTTAAATAGACTATTTATTAATATATAAATATATAATTAAATAAAAATCACATAAATATTTTCATATATTTCAAAAAAATATTTAAAAATTGATTTGATCTAAAGAAAGTTAAAGAGCCACCACATAAATTCTCACAATTAATAATATTGCAGGTCTCATGAAACATAATGAAGCAATGAAATTTAAGGCATTGGCTTAGATGTTCTTGATAAAACCAACAAAACTTTAGATCCCATAATCAAAAGTTTTTTTTTTAATCGTTAATTAGAGATAACATAATAAATGCCATTTCCATTTAAAAGTTTAATTTTTTTAAATCATTAATTAAAAAAACATAAATTAAAATTTAAGCATTCATTTACATAAAATTAAAGTGAAATACAATAACACATAAATAAATTTAAAAGCTTGTATTCTTTTTAATTTATTTACTTTTCTACATATGTATTTTAAATATCCATATGACATTACCATTGATTTAATTAGATGTATTTATATACATTTCATCAAATTATATAACTTATCAAATTAATCAATGCCTAGCAACTTGTGTTTTGCAACGAACCGATTAATCACATCGAAGGACGTGACCATGCTTCCATTCAAATTAAAGTTGGACATCTAGACAAAAATGGCATTTACACAAGCTAGTTTACAACATTTACTCTCTACAGATTTGTCCATGCACAGGGAGAGGTTGACAATACATTGATAGACTATGGCATAAGAAGAACTATTGTGCATTAAAGTAAAGAGACATTTATTCGAATATAGTTGGAGAATATTATGTATTGATATGTACAGTGGATAGATGGGAGTGATGTCACTGACATTTTATTTAATAAGTTGAATGTATAAAAATGTTTTATGTACAATGGATAGATGGGAGTGATGTCACTGACATTTTATTTAATAAGTTGAATGTATAAAAATGTTTTTTTTGTTTGGAAAATTGAATTTTACAATTATAGATACCAATGGAAATTTTTTTTTTTAAATGATATTTTTATAATCATACAAAAAAATTGAATTAAAACTATAGAATTCTGGTTGAATTTTTTTAATTTTGTGTATTCATTAATTAAACTAATTGAAAAAAAGAAATCAATGAATGCAATAATATTCTATTTTTGATAGGAACTAATAATATATCTGTAATATATTTGTTATTTAATTTAATATGTATATTATATTTTTGTATCCATGATTAATAAATGTTTAAATATACATCAAAAGGGATGAAAGTACATATCCTACATTGTTACAATAGTTTTGGCATTTTTATATGTACATTATTGTAATGCTTAACATATAACATGACCCCAATCATGTTCTATCAACACAAAAAAACATTCATATCCATTTTCTTATGTAGAACTAGTTTGATCTCTTAGGTGCCAGGTGGAAGATTTCAAACAGAAAAAATTAATATCAAGTTATGATCATTTTTATTAAAAAAAATTATTGAATTCATCTTGTACGATTCATCGCTATAACTTGCAAAGTGCGAGGTGGAAGATTTCAAACAGAGAAAATAGAAAAGAAGTAAACACAAAAGTACTATACTTGGAAGGATTAATGTTATCGTTGTGACTCTGTGGTCCAATGGATAAGGCGCTGGTCTATGAAACCAGAGATTATGGGATTGATCCCCAGCAGAGTCGTCACATGTGGATTTCTCTATGAGTTGAGAATGTACGTCGCGTTTGACGGGGAGTATGTTTGAGTTCTCATAATTGCATCACTTTTGTCTCAATTTTGAAATTGACATTATGAGAATTCATTGATTTTATGAGAGATCTCGTTAACTTTATGTCTAGCTGAGAATAGAAATCTCCTCTGTGCATAAGGTTGGTAGTTAATGCTACACTCACTCCTCAGCTTTCAACCTTCACTTTTAACCTTGCTCTTTCAATCTAGTGCTCTATTTTTGGATTAACAGTTGCAGTTCAATCTACTGCATCCTCAACGTTCTGATATTTAAATAATAAAACTGATTCAATACAAAGATGAGTTAAAAGGTGGGGAAATTTCTCTCCTTTGTATTGAGTCATGATTAAACCCTTTTGCAAACTATGTGTATACATAATGCACAAGTGATAGATTAGTAAAAATGATACAAGTAAACACAAAAAACTATCCCTACAGTCAATGTCTTTCTATTTTCTTTATTTATTCTTTTTCTTTTGCAAGTTTGTAGCTTGGACAAAGAACTGTTATTTATTGCAAAGACCAAAGTATGTGGTCATACGAAGAGATGGCATTCATTATGTTTTACTATATTTTATAAATAATATCGTAAATGTATTGAGGTGGGATCAGAAACATCTAGGTACGTAAAGTCTTTTGGTTTGGGTATGTCATTTATAATCATAATTTTATGACCTTTTTTCCATGTTCACAGTCATTTCATATCTTCGTATTCTTGTTCGGCCAGTCTTAAACCTCACACACTAAGAAACATATTAAGTTTAGAGAATGTTAGTCAACTCTGATTGTTTAACACTTTTAAGCCTAGAAGTGTATTCTTTGTATGACCACACACCTTAAGCAACATATTAAGCCTAGAAAATGTCAGTCAACTCTTAGTGTTTAACACTTTTAGACCTAAAAATGTAAACTTAGTGTGTGTGATTTAAGCCATTCGATCTAATTATAGGCAGTAGTTTCTCTTTGATAAATTGAAGTCTCTTGATTAATATCAACACCTCGGTAACAATTTTATTTGTTCCCTGTTACCTAGAACGTCTTCAGCAGGATACTGACCAGGTCATATTGAATTCTAATCTCTATTGGGTATCACTATCATTATGTTTCTCCATAGACTAAAAGACATGTTTTCTATGTCTTGTGTTCAATGACCCAACTGGTCAAAGTAATATGCAATATGTTACTTCCATGACCTTCTTGCTCTTCACCTACACCAAATACTTGAGCACTTCCAAGCAAGTATTGAAATGCGCTAATATTTTAATCACTCCCTCCAAACTATGCTTCATTGCAAAAAGAAAGGTAAACAATTAATACTTCTTTATATTATAATAAAATCTCAGTTGAAATTATTTCAACTTTTCTGTTTTTTCTTATCCTGGGCTCAAGTTGATTATATTCTGGGAGACAATCCCCTATGGATGTCATACATGGTGGGGGATGGTTCAAAGTTTCCACAGCATATTTATGACTGAGGATCATCATTGCCTTCAATTTATGGCCATCCGAAGACCATACCATGCAATGATGGTTTCAACTTAGGGTTATATAGCAGGTCGCCGAACCTAAACTTCTAGTTGGAGCAGTTGTGGGAGGACCCGATGAGAATGACCAATTCTAGGATGAGTGCTCTGACTATTCATGTTCAGAGCCAACTACTTACATTAACGCTCCACTGGTTGGATGCCTCGCCTATCTGGCTCGGTCCTAAACTAGTTCTAGTTTATTTGTCACACTAAATTTATGGAACCACGATAATAAATGTTGTTCTCTATACATGCACTCTAGACTATACTTAATGTCAATTAATGCTTTGGTCTCTTTGCCATAAAAAGGTGTAGTTTCATTCTATATCTGTATCAATATTAATTTTATGAGTTCAAATGAGGCCCTGGATCTCTATTACATGATCCTCTTGTTTAGGGTTTGGATTTTTATTGTTAGATATCTATCTTAATCTTATTAATTGATATCTTAATCATGTATTATTATTATATCATTGGGTGGTCGAATAGTAGGGGCAGATGGGTGGCCCCCTCGTTTTTATTAATTTTGTATTTCAATTATCTTCACGTATGTATCAAAGATTAGAAGATGCATATGTATTATTATTACATCATTGATTTTAATTAAATTCAAAGACTAGAAGATGCTTCATTTTTTCATTGATTAATATCTTTTAACCTTTTGATGAAATAACGCCCTACGTTCATACCAACAATGCTTCATGTTTCCTATGAGTGAGTCTATTTTATAGCTAATAGAACATGTTGTTTCTGAATGTATGTTAAATGGCTTTACTTCACTTGAATTATTGATTCATGATGATTATACCCCTTGTGTGATGATGATGATAGTGCAACTCTCTCTTCTAATGATACATCTAAGGACGATGGTTTATGTGATGGGTTTGAACTTCCATGGTTGTTCATGACATTTTTAATGTCTTTGTGATGCTATTATTTCTACATATCATGATAACCTTGTCCCTTTATCGTTTGATTTATAACCCTTTGGTAATATAATTTATGGTGATCACTGTTTTACATCTCATGTTGACTCTATGCATATTCTTGGTGAGCTTTTACCTTGTGATGCATTACATTATGATAGCATTCACTATCATGTATCATTCAGTTCTCTTGTAGATATTGATGACAGCTTTGTAAGACCTAAACATATGAAGTATAGTAAGATAATGTAGAAGATATATCACACACAATATGAGAGATCTTTATGGGTCAAGATATCGTAATATCTAGTATATGCATAAATAGAATAAATCCTCTAAGAAGCATAAAATTGTACAATTTTTTATATTCCAAACACAATATCATTTTTATCACATATACTTATAGTAATTATCTCCTTAAAATAGACATTCTCCTATTAACACAATAGAGGAGTAAATCCCTAAACTCAGTAACCTTACTTATCACTTAATTTAAATAATTGAATAGTTGTTTATGTGACCCATTATAAATAAGTGAAAGGCATATGTATGACACATTGTTATCTTAATCCATCTAAATACATTATATTATGAAATCGCTAGATACATAATTTGACATCCCATCTTAACAAATTCCTAAACCACTCTTTATCAAGGAGTGCAACACCTAAAAATGTATATTTAAATGCAAGTAACATATTTTTGGTTTGTGTGGCTCATTTTGTGCATTAATATTTATTTTGTTTTTGGCCGACCCTCAACTAATTTTTTTATTATCTATCTTATATTTAAGGAGTGTGGACATATGACTTGTATATGGAATAGTGTGTGAATTGATGAGATGCAAATGTGGATTATATGCAAGCAGATTTGAGACTTTGGATGTGTGAAAGCTAATCTATGAAGAGCTTTGAAGGTAATATAGTATGTAAGATAGTGTGTTGATATAGTGGTGATTATCAGAGACATTTGCCATGATATTGATCGCTTGATATAGTGATTCAAGGACAATCTCATGATTAGGAGATTCTTCTCATATAACTTCTACTATTCTCTCTGTTGCTAGAAGACAATGGATCTCTTGGCAGCCTCTTTTGTATCTTTTGCTAAAGCAGCGTGTCTTAGTTGAAAAAGTTCATGTAGCTTGCCCTAAGGTATTGCACCTTAGTCTTGCAAGTCCATCAGGTGCTTTTTTCTCCTTGTGGAAGCCTAAAACTTTGTAATCAAGTATATTTATATTGTGAGTATGATTGTAACTGTGGTTTTCCCTTTATTGTGTTTTCCGCTGAATGTATTTTCCACATAATTATGGTGTTCATGTATTGATGGTTAATGTTGTTAGTGTAGTTGTTAATTATTTTTTAATATAAATAAAATCAGATTTAGAGAGTTTGAAAATGGTTCACATCCCACCACTCAGTTTTATCATGGGTATAACAAGCACATAGTTTGAAAACTATATTTTATCAATGTCAAAAAAAATTCTTCACATTTTTTGTATGTGTGTGTTTGTGTGCTACCAGATGTTTGTTCATCCACATTGATATCATCGCTGTGTGCTACCACATTGATATCATCTAAAGTGGAATTTAAAACAAGGCATATCATCGCTGTGTCGTTGGAAGAAAGCTCTCCCGAAAAGACATACTTCCATTCATGACTATTTATCTTCTTCAGGGTGAATGAGTCAACCAAAGTGAGACCAGGAAAGGTAAAAGACTTCACGATCCCCTCCACGCCAGGCGATGTCCCACAACATATCATACAGAGTAAAACAAGGAGACTTTGGCGGAATTAAAATAAAATGATTCTAGAGAACATGTTTTTCCTAATAGCTCAAGGATTCCATCATGTGTGAATTGTTGACCCATTAAGGGGTGACATGATTTTCTTAATAGCTTAAGGAAGAAGTTAGAGGGGAGAGGGATCAGTAGTTGTATGGGGTCCAATAGTCGTTAAAGCAATCGTGCATATAATATCCAGTCTTATCACATATTTATACTATATAATGAATAAATAATTCACATGTAAATAAAAAAATTGCCAAATGTTGATCAAAATGGACCAATACTTGAACATAAGAGAACTTATAAATGTTATATAAAAAAAACATAAATACATTAATTAACAAGTGAAATAGATCATTTTTTTGTTTCAAATAAAATATCATAGCTATCCACTATAAGTGCGTCATTTATAAAATAAGATACTCACTTAAACAAGTCATAGTGTAAAAATATTATTCTTATGTGTACAACTATTGGGGTAGCAATGTATTTGCTTTGGAGTGTTTCATATTAGTAATTTGTCTTATCACAATTATAAAAGGTGAACACAATAAATAACTTGTTTTTCTCCATGAAATGTGAGGGATTGTCCAAAGATTTAAGTGCTCAAAAATTGGTCCCTTTGTGTTCATATAAGTTTTATTTTATATCATAATATGTTGTTTTTATGTTTAACTATTGGTCCTTTGGTGTTGGATATAAAAGTTAGAGATAACACACGTTTATGATTACTAATAGGTATTTGGTCCACTTACGTTTCATATAAGTTATATTTTACATAAAAATATGATATTATTTTAATTACAAATGATATTTTTTTATTCAACAACTAGGGATTTTTAGATTAAGTCGGTTGAATCTTTAAAAAGTCATTTTCTTACACTTCGCACTAGACTTGTTATTTTGATGAGTTGCATGATGAGTGACACCTTCAAACCTTAGTTGTAGATAGTTAAGTGCCTATATTACATTTCTATAAAAAAACGGAAGTTTTACGACATTCCATGTGATGGCTACATGTTGACGAAGTTAGCCCTAACAACTACTGGTCCCTCTCCCCTATCATACTTTGGAATTTGATTATCTATATGATATATATTACAAATTTAAAATTTATTATATCACATCTAGTGACATTATATATTTTTTATTAAATCATATTTATGACATTTTAAATTTAAATTATTATTAAATTTTGCAAATCTATTATATGTAAATATAATATAAAATTTAATTTTATAATATAATAGATCATCTTATTATATTTATAATAAAATTAAAAAAATATGTAGAATATGTCAAAGATAGAATAGAACAATTTACTTTTTTATGACATTTTTAATCAATTATCTTAAATATTTTTTAATCTGAATTTAAAAACTTATTATATATTTGCTAATTAAGTATTTCAAATTTTGATCACAAATTAAAAAATCTTGATCTTTGAAATTAAACTAAGGTGCATAAAAATAAAACTTATCTTTAAAATAGAAAAAAAAATCATTTTTAATATGTATGATTGATAAAAATGATAAAATTATTTAATATAAAATGAAAGTCATTAAATTTCATATGATAACAGAATCTTTGTAACCGAAACAGATTAAACAATGTAATATACCAAGTGTTATTCCAACACTTTTTTCACTCCTCATCACATGTGTATATTTGTGGGAGTAACTCTTTCACATCTTCATAATTTGCTATATATTAGGTAGACATATATCATATTATATATTAGTTGCCTCACATTTAAAACAATGTAATAATTAATGATAATACACTTTTGTTCAATAAAATTGATGAATTCTTTATGAAATTATGGAGGGTTTTATTTTACAAGAACACACAGAGTCAAAAGCAATAATCTAACAAGGGACACAATGTGTCAAGTTCATACCAATAGTGTAGTTAGTTTAGAGTAAATAAAAGTAGAGATGAGAAATAGATAGCGATCTTTGCTGGATATATCTTATTTGTTAATGTGAAGACTATTAATATTTTTAAACACCATTAAAGGGATATCATTATGTTTCTAGGTCCGACTATGTTCTCCTATTTTGACTTTTATAAATATTTGTCAAAGATGGAAGATAGTAGATCTCAACCATGCACATACTCCAATACTAAATGTGTGGATCTAGATTCATTTTATACCACTAAATTAAAATGTTCCATTCCTTAAGTGTCAATGATGATATTGAAAATGGGAGAGGAGAGGATGTTTTGAGATATAAAGTGATTGAAATTGAATGTTTTTAAATATAATAATATAAAAATAAATCTTGTTTAATTTCTATGAATGATGACCCTATTTTATGTTGTTTTTGTTGCTATTGGCCCGATATGGCTTCGCTATTAGTTTTTCTTTAAAGAGTATCTCTTTTGTATGGGTTTCGAGTCTTGTAAAACTTGTAATAAAAAACATAGCAATAAATCTTAAAATATGTGTTAAGTTGCCTTAGGTAGAAAAGAAATGAGTGAGAGTTGACCAAATTTTAAAGTTTAAGGGTTAAGTTAATGCTTGTGGGTTTGATCCCTCACCTGTACAAATGACCTAAGACATAAAAGGGCTTAGATTCAAATATGCAACTAATATATAAGGATAAATATGTGGATGTGTGTAATTACATTAAGAGCTATTCTATAGTAGTGGCACAAAATATTAACTCGTGACCATGTACATAAGATGTACAACACAACAAACATATATTTAGAAAATTAAAATTATAAAAGAATTCTAAAGTAAATAAAATAACTCTTTTGTAAAATATATAAAATAAAATAATTTTTAGGTAAATAAAAATAACTCATCAAAAATAAAATAATGCAAGAAAAATAAAACAATTCTTATATAAGTTCTAGAGTAACCCTCCATTAAATAAAAGGCCTCTTAAATAAATAAAATAAACAATGCAAATAAGATAAAATAAATCTAGAGTAGTTCTAAAGTTTAAATAAATATATATATTATTAGATAGATGCACTTAAATATTTATGTACTCATTAATATGTCAAATTGAATAAATATATATAAGTACTTGTACTTATAAATATATATAGAATTACTTGTACTTATAAATATATATAAAAAATATATTAAACTATTCTCTCAATAAAATTCACAAAATTAAATACATCAAACTATATTAAAATTAAATATATCAAATTATATTAAACTATTCTCTCAATAAAATTCACAAAATTATATTAAACTATTCTCTTAATGATAATATCTATCAATGTATTTACATAACATTTTCTAAATATAGATTTACTAATTGTAATTCTTCACTGATGCATCACATTTTCCTCTTAGGGTTTCCCAATTCAGTTCCCAATAAGTATTACGGTACGGTCTGCATGCGCTCCAAGCTTTCAGGAATAATCTGCACCGTACATTTTCTTCTTCCTTAATTGAGCTCCGAACCGGTTTTTCCCTAGACTGCTCGTGACTCATGCTACGAATTCTTCGTGCCATTTTGGTGAGTTAAGCAGACACAAATCATTTGCATATCTATCTGGTATTTGAGTGGGAGCGAGAATGAGTGGGAAAGTAGCTCTGCTAGTGTTAAGCTTAGGCTTGAGTTTAATAATGGCAGTGAGAGCAAGAGTAGACTACAATAATAGGTATGCGTCTGCCTCTCGTAATTATAAAGATGCTCTCACGAAATCCATTCTCTTTTTTGAAGGCCAAAGATCCGGCAAGCTTCCTTCCACTCAGAGGATGAGATGGAGGGGAGATTCTGCCCTTGCTGACGGAGCTGATCAACACGTATGTTTAGTCTTGTCCATTTCATATTTTTTTTTTTGTTCAGTCAATTCTGACATAAACTGGGCTTTCATGTAGCTAAATGTTGTTGTTATGGCGGCAGGTGGATTTGAGCGGAGGATACTACGACGCAGGAGATAATGTGAAATTTGGGTTCCCAATGGCTTTTACGACCACCATGCTATCTTGGAGCGTGGTGGAGTTTGGACAGTACATGGGTGATGACCTCCAACATGCAATGGATGCTGTTCGTTGGGGTACTGACTATCTGCTCAAAGCCACTTCTCAACCGGGACTAATATATGTGCAGGTTTGGATTCTTCATCCTTTTCAGTCATTTGCTAGTTTTGGTTTCACTTTGTTCTTTTATTTCTAATAATAGAAGTTTTGCATGATAAAACTAACAGGCTGTATTCATATATTTGTATTTGGTGTTGTGCATTTAGGTGGCTGATCCTAACATGGATCACAGGTGCTGGGAGAGACCAGAGGACATGGACACTTCTCGTAATGTGTACAAAGTAAACAGTCAACACCCAGGCTCAGATGTTGCTTCTGAAACTGCTGCAGCCCTCGCAGCCGCCTCCCTTGTCTTCGAATCAACAGACAAATCTTATTCTAACCTTCTCCTTCAAACTGCAATGCGGGTAAAATTTCAATTACTTTCACTCATATTGGTGGTAGTATTATACTCCTCTGTTTTATCAGTCCGAATTTTTATTGAAAAAAGTTGGGTTTAAGTATTTTGATCGGAAATTTTATTCCTTTCTCAGGTGTTTGATTTCGCAGATAAGTATAGAGGATCTTACAGTGACGCCCTCTCGTCTGAAGTTTGTCCATTCTACTGCTCCTACTCTGGTTATCGTGTATGTAGAATACTCAATCTAAAATTATTATGCAGATAGACTGCATTCTATAATGATAAACAAAAAATAATAATTCTACCATATAAAACAAAGATTATTTCATTTTCATTTAATGTTGGTTGAGATAGTCCTCCTCAAAGGCTACTTACCCTACCACATTGGGACCAAATATTCTCTTCCTCTCTTATCAGCGATTCGGAATCCCCTTCCCCTGAACACCTCCACTTGAAATTAGTCACAAAAATTAAATTTGATTTGTTTTTATTTACCTTAACAATGATATCTACCAGTTTTTTTACTTAAATTTTCTAAATATAAATATACTAGTTTTTTCACGAGCAGAGCCATGGACGTATGTAGAAGCGACTAACCCAAGAAAAATCTTTTGCTGGCAGGACGAATTACTGTGGGCTGCAGCTTGGTTGCAAAAGGCGACAGGGAACCCATCGTATGTGAACTACATTCAAACAAATGGGCCCAATTTGGGCGCTGACGACAGCGATAATATCTTCAGCTGGGATGAAAAGCACGCCGGAGCCCGAGTCCTTTTGGCCAAGGTTTAAAAATGACGAAAAGAAAAATTTCACCACAGTTCCTTATTCTATAATTCTTACTACTAAAACTCGACTCTTCAAAATTTGTTTGGCAGGAATTTCTAGTTAAAAACGTGAAATCCCTAGAGGATTACAGAGGCCATGCTGATAGCTTAATTTGCTCCCTTCTGCCCGAAACTTCATCTTCAAAATACACGCCAGGTTTCACTGTTGCATAGATTTTAACTCACTTCTGTTTACATTCGATATATAGTATATACACAAATTCTGTTTATGTTGAATATGTACACAAATTCATTACTTGGCCTGATTTCATGGTGTTGCAGGTGGGCTTCTGTTCAAGATGAGTGAAAGCAATTTGCAATATGTCACCTCCACGAGCTTCTTGCTTTTCACTTACGCACAATATTTGGACATTTCCAAGCAAGTAGTTAAATGTTCTAACGGAGTAGTCACTCCCACCAGGATCCGTACCCTTGCAAAAAGACAGGTGAATAGACAATACGAAACAGTTTGTTTCTATATATTAATGACACCCTCAAGTGACTGAAATTATTTCACCGTTCTGTTTTTTCAGGTTGATTACATTCTGGGAGACAACCCCCTCGGAATGTCATACATGGTGGGGTACGGTACAAAGTTCCCACAGCATATTCACCACAGAGGATCGTCGTTGCCTTCAGTTTATCACCATCCTCAGAAAGTATCGTGCAATGATGGTTTCAATTTAGGATTGAATGGCAATGGCCCGAATCCAAACATTCTGGTTGGAGCAGTTGTTGGAGGGCCTGATAACAATGATCAATTCAGGGATGATCGTAATGACTATTCGCACTCTGAACCAGCTACTTACATTAACGCTCCATTCGTCGGCGCTCTTGCTGCTTTAGCCCGCTACATGTGACCGTCATCTTGTCTGTAAACTATATCCAAGGCTCATAATCTTCCCTATAAAAGTGGAAGGATAATGTGTTTTCAAATGTCAACCTTCAAGGAGTTGTTAATTAATATAATATAATATCGTGTTTTCTACTTTGCAACAATTATTCTTCCTGCGTAAATTACCTAGATAGTGCTCTATAACTTCCAATTATATAACGGAGCCTGCGATAACAAATCCACTCAACATATTGGAATGGACTGCTCT
Source organism: Cryptomeria japonica (assembly GCF_030272615.1). Taxonomy (NCBI): domain Eukaryota; kingdom Viridiplantae; phylum Streptophyta; class Pinopsida; order Cupressales; family Cupressaceae; genus Cryptomeria; species Cryptomeria japonica. The sequence goes on from NC_081407.1 coordinate 632,985,767, forward strand.
GACAATTAGTGATATTTTACATCTCCTTCAAATGAAAAAATAAAATAAAAATCTTATTTTTATTAAAATTATTCATCATTTAATATTTAAAAACAATCAAAAGAAAATTAATATTTAAATAGTTTCAGTTCAATTGATAGGATGATGGTATATTCTTTGGTTTATGCTTCCTGCTAAAAATCATAACACTAGATGTATGATATAAGGGATGAGGTTGGCATCATGGCTAGGGTGACTTTAGTGAAATCGATAGTCCTCATTCCTTGGCTCTCAACCAAAGATGTATTGATATAGACTTATGCTCCTATAAGAGCCAAGGTTGGGACCATGGCTAGGGTGACTTTAGTGGAATGGTTACTCCTCGCTCATTGGCTCTTAGCCAAAGAAGTATCAACATAGACTCAGGCTCTTATATTGAATAGCAAAATACACACCTTCAACTTTTTATTCTCCTAATCTTTATGCTCTTGAATGACTTAATAGTTCCTTGTAATTTTGAACCTCTTCGTTTTCTAAAAATTATAAATAATTGTCCTCTTACTAATGAATTAAGTCATTTAAAAACAAAAAATATTCCTTTTTGTCCTCCTAAATCACTTTAAGTTTCAAGCTCTTGAATGGTTTGATAGTTAATAGAAATTTAATACATTTACCCTCTTAAAAAGGTGTCAATAATTGTCTTCGGTCTATTGAATTCAATGATATTTAAAAAGAATTGAATTAAACACACTGATGTTTTTCTCTATAAGAACAAAATAATGATATATAATATCCTAATCTCCTAAAAAATCAGAATTAATTTCTTCTATAATTATTTAATTTAAAATTATTATTTTGTTGTTTGTCAACAAGGTCTATAGATGGTCAATATAAACCATATAAGAAAAACAAAAAATAGGCCCACCCTAGAAAAAAAAATTGAATTTGATTTGATTTGTTTTTAAAAAGTCGAAATCAGATTTAATTTGTTTTAAGAAGATAGAATTTAAATTTTATTTATTTTTAATTATCTTAAATAATACTTTTCAACATAGATTAACATTTCCATAAGAAAATAGACATAACACGATGTTTTATGTAAGTTTTTTTTCTACCATATGATTTGTTTTGAGTTTCAAATCGTAAATATTTATCAACTGCCATTTTGCAATTTCTATATTAGTTAAAATAATATTTGATCATATGTTTATTATATTCACCTGTGCATGCATAGTTAAGTAGAATTTCCAGTTAAAATCAATCCCTGACTATATTCTTCACACTCATTAATAAAAAGTAATACTATGTTGAAAACAAGACATATCAAAATGTTCAGTCAAATAAAGCATAATTCATTGTCGAAAAACTATGTCCAGCTGAATGAATATAAAAAACTGATTTCCCTACATTATTGTTCACGCTCGCTCCCATGTGGGAGTGACAGAGATAATGTTGACATGCAAAATAAACATTTGTAGTCTCCAAAACTAGATCTAGTCAAAATAGTGGATACAAGTGTCGAATCGTGACTCTAAACTTTCTCTTGTCTCTATACACATCTAATCGATAAAGGCCAAATACAAAGTACGTTGAACAAATATGTTAAAACAAAAAATGTACGATCCTCCAAGACTTCCTTTCAGCTAAGGTTGATTTGATTTAACAGATGCTTTTGTTTTACCAACAAATGTGGAAGCCTGAAAAAGATCAGGCCAATACTAGAAGAAGTTGAACAAGATAAGTAAATCAAAATTGTTTTATCGATGAATGAACTTGTTTGATTTTGTTGTAACTTGTCCCTCCCGCAAAGCTTATTTATGAACAACAAGATTTATTTGAAGAGAGTCGACTGTCAGAATATTGAAGAGTTGACTTAGCGTAAACAAAGTACAAACGTTCAAGGAATGAATTAATTCAGCTCCACATATACCTATAGTGATACGATAGTGTATACATACCCACGTTGTAGATTCAAATTCAATTACAAAATACAAATATATTTTAACGCACATAAAACTTTTATTTATTCAATACCTATCATATCATGATTTATTTCTAAATAAAGGTTACATTTTGATCTGCCTAACAATACAAAAAGGCAGGAAAAAATCTCAAATGGAGTGGTGCAGTCGAGGAGCTGTGGGTAGGGTTTCTCACAAGAGCGGCGACGAAGACTGAGCTGAAGACCCAGATGGTGGGGGTTTCTCTAGCGGTAGACTTTTGTATGGTTTGTTCTTCTTCCCCGATGGCTTTGTTGGGTTGCAGTACCATTAGCGCGTTCCCCTTCTTGGGTGGGGTTGGGCTCTCTACTCATTTGTTGTTGCGGAGATGTTGGATGTTACAATTGAGGTTGGGATCTTTTTGCTGGGTTCTCTTAGCAGATGGCTTCCAGGGTCTATTTCCCATCTATGCATTGATGGATGTTCGGCTTCCCCCTTTGTTTTTTGTAAGGGATTCATCTGGGATCCAGGAGGTTTTTTTGGAGTGAGATCTATGGTTTTTTGGGGGTTTGTCAACTCTCCTATTCTTCCCTTTTGTTTTCTCTCAGATGGGTCTTTTGGTAGGGTATCTATTGAGGTGATACCAACTCCTATAGAGGCAGAGTTGTGCCTTTCTTTTTTTCCTGTGAGTAGATGCAAAGGGTTGTTATGGGTGGTTGCTTTCCTTCGAAAATCTTTGTGGTCTTTCTCTCTTCTAGTTTTGGGGTTCACATTAAATCCCAAAGATGTGGGTTTGGGGAGCCTGTTAAAACCCCATGGGGTGGATCTTTGTGGTTTCAAATGATCTATGTTAGACCCTATTTTTTTGTGCCTTCTGAAGGTTAAGGGTGTCCCTTTATAACCCTTTTTTTGTAGGATTTCAGGCTTTGATGGTGTGATCTTGTCGAGATTCCCGCTCGAGGAGGGATGTTCTGTGACTTTCTACAGTGCTTCCATGGCATGGTTTATTATGTTTGAACAAATGCATCTTGAGGTCTTTCTAGTTTTTCCTTTTGAGGTGGTCCTATCTTCTATGGAGGTGGAGGTGGATGTTTCTAGAGGAGACCCATTTCCTCTTAAGGTGGAGTAAGATGTTGCTTGTGCTACCTGGGAGCTTTCTACTATTTTAGGAGTTTTTGTTGCTGGCCATGGTGGCCTTGCGGGTGCCTTTCAAATCCCCCATGTGTGTTTTTAGGATTTTTTTTTTGGGTGTGTCGGTTGTGGGAGCCTTGTTATTCCCATAGGCAAACTGGATTCTAGAAATTTTAAAGGGCCCAGTCTAGCCAGTTATGGTTTTTGGTTAACGGTTAGTGTTGCTAATGGTAGGCTGAACAATATGTTACAGGTTAAGGGAGCCTGGGAAAACCCTTGTTTTCTGGTTTTGGGAGCTAGTTCAAAACCCATTATGAAGGTTAGGGGAGCCTTCCAAAACACCATGAAGGTTAGGGGAGACATTCAAAACCCCATTAGTCCATATTGTGAGTATATGTTGATCTATTGTAATCTGGTGTTTTTGAAGGTGATGGGTGCCTGGATACACCCATGGTTTCATCAATAGGTTAAGGGAGCCTTGTAAAAACCTTGTTTATGTGTTAGGGATGATTTTATGTCTAGTTTGTGGTTTGGTTGCTGGTATGTTGACATTTTTTTCTTTTTGTAGTGTTGTACTGTGGGTTCTTGATCCTGTTAAAATCTGAGGGTTTCGAGTCCCTTCAAAACCTGTGGAGTTTTGGGTCCCCTCAAAACCTATTTACCCTTAATAAAAAACAATACAAAAGGGTAGTATTTTATAGAGGTTGTAGCCTCTAAAAACACAACAAATCATTGCATCACCAACAAAGAAAATTCTAAAACATGAAGTTGTCATCTATAAAGATTTACCAAAACCACAAAAAACCTAATTTAGAATCTATCTCTAGAAATTGCAATTGCATTCTTGACATTACTAGTTTCATTTCTAGTTGCATGCTTGCATCACTATCCAACATTGCAAAGTTTATATAGAAACTCTAGAAATATAATTTTTCTAATTGGAGTTTTGAATGAGTATGCACATGTGAAACTTCTATTTTCAGTTTTCCTTCAATGAATCCAAGACCTCTATTTATTGAGGCAATTGTAATGCTTTATTTGTCTATGACCTTTTGATCAATTGATAATTGATCATGTGATCAAGAGGCTTTTTGTGTATTTACTCTAAATGAATAAATATTCATATGTGTTAACAATTTGTGTTATTGTTGTTGAGCAATTTTTATGTCTCTTTTATTTTCCTCAATTGGTATCTCACCACACTTGGATTTATTTTCTTAAGCAGAAATTTGAAGCCTTTGCATTCTTCAAGAATTTTAAAGCAATGGTTGAAAAGAAGAGTGAGTGTCTTATCAAGATTCTTAGAACAAATAAAGAGGGATATTTTACTTTTAATGAGTTTGGTAACTTACTACTGCATATACACCTCAACAAAATGTTATTGCTAAAAGAAAGAATCGTAGCATTATGGAAATGACATGAAGCATGATGCAAACAAAGAATCTTCCAAATAATTTTTGGGGAGAAGCAGTTGCCACTACTATATATATTTTGAATCAAAGTCCCACGAAAGCAATTCAAAACATGACTCCAAAGGGAGCTTGGAGTGGTCACAAGCTTTAAGTGGCTCATTTTCGAGTGTTTGGTTACCTAGCATATGCACATGTTCTAGTTCAAAAGTGGAAGAAGTTGGACGCCAAATCCCAACTTTGTATCTTTGTGGGATATTCTACTGCAACTAAAGGATATACATTCTATAATCCTGACACAAAGAAATGGATTGTTAGTCGGGATGTGATTTTTGATGAAGGGGGAGTGTGGCAATGGAAAGAAAGTGTGCAGCAAAATTCATCAATAATCACCAGCATGGAAGATAATAGTGTTCCTCCTCTACCCACAAGCTCAAGTGGAAGTTCAAGTTCCAATTATAGTCCTCCAAGCTCACCAATTTCTTCTTGTAGTACAAACTCAAGTGAAGATTCACCTACACTGTCACCTTCAACATCAACTCCAAGAAAGGTACCGAGTTTGGTTGATATTTATCAGAGTGCAAATACAACTCTAGTTGTTAATTTTGCTTTGCTTATTACAATTCAAGTTGAACCCTCTATGTATGAAGAAGTAGCAAAAGAATCTGTATGGGTAAATGCTATGAATAATGAGATGAATTCCATTCATAAGAATAATACTTTGGATTTAGTTCAACTTCCCAAAATAATCAAGTGATTGGTGTGAAATGGATATATAAAGTCAAATATCATGTAGATGGTTTAATGGAATGACATGAGACAAGATTAGTTTCCAAAGGTTTTTCGCAAACTCCTAAAGTGGATTATGCAAAAACTTTTGCTCCTATTGCTAGACTTGATATAGTCAAGATTATATTGGCTATTGTAGCTCAATACAAATGACCAATATTTTACATGGATGTTAAATAGACATTCATGAATGGTTCTCTAGATGAGGAAGTTTATGTGGAACAACCGATGGGTTATGAAGTTCTAAGAAAAGAACACTTAGTCTACAAGTTGAAGAAAGACTTTTATGGGTTAAATCAATCTCCTTGTTCCTCGTAGCTAGGATTGACAGTTATTTCATGAAGAAAGGATTCAATAGAAGCCACTCATAGCCTACCTTGTATGACCAATGTATTGGTAATGATATTCTAATAGTTTTCCTTTATGTTGATGATATTATTTATACAGGTAACAACAAAGGTCTCATGGAGAAGTTTCAAGAAGAAATGAAACAAGAATTTGAAATGTCAAACCTGGGACTCATGCATTATTTTCTTGATATGGAGGTACAAAAAACATCAAAGGGTATATATATATTTCCCAAACCAATTATGTAGTTGATTTGTTGAAGAATTTTAGAATGGAGGCATGCAAAACACTTGTGACCCCCATAAAACTTCATGAAAAATTAACCAAGAAAGATACAAGTCCCAAGGTTAATGCTACTTTGTATAGAAGTTTGGTTGGTAGCCTCATGTATCTCACAACTAGTAGACCCAATATTATGTATGTTGTGAGACTCATCTATCTATTCATGCATGATCCACACGAGTCTCATTGGCAAGCCACTAAAAGAATCATGAGGTATGTGAGAGGTACACAAAATTTTGGCATTTATTATAATCCTACCGAAAAGTTTGAGTTAGCTGGTTACACAGATTTAGATTGGGTTTGTTCAGTGGATGATAGAAAATCTACATCTAGTTATGGATTTTCACTTGGTTTTGGAGTTGTCTCTTGGAGTAGTAAGAAATAAGAAACTGTGGCTCTTTGTTCAGCAGATACAGAATACATTGCAGCCACCTTAGCAAATTATAAAGCAATTTGGACCAGATAGATATTAGAAGATCTACATTTGGTTCAAGAACATCCAACCACCATCTATTGTGATAACAATAGCACTATTTCCATGACAAAGAATCCTATATTCATGCTATAACAAAGCACATAGATATCCAACATCATTACATTTGTAACTTTGTTCAAGATGGATAAGTGGAGTTACAGTTTTGTCCTTCATCTAAGCAAGTAGTTGATATCTTCACCAAAGCTCTTCCTATGTCTATTTTTACTGCTTTTAGACATTAGTTGGGACTCACCTACATTGATTATTTAGGTGGACATTGAAGATAAGTTCAATACTAGAATGATGCCATGAAGATCAAGGCTTGATGGAAACTACTTAATGTGTTTTTGTTTTGTTAATAAAGTAGCAATTTGGAAACTGCTAAGATAAACATTAGTCTAGTTTTTTGATAGTTTTTTGGTCTTCAAAAACTATTGTCTACACAGTGATCTTTGTCTTTAGAAATTTTTGTCTACGAAGTGGTCTTTGTCTTTAGAAATTGTTGTTTACGCAATGGCAAAATTGCTATTACTTTGTAGGTTCTTTCTTGTTTGATGGACTTTAGCATTTTATAAATGTAATCATTGTTATTGTGATTTTTAATAAAGTTCTTCATATGAATAATATTAATTGTCTTCTTTTGGGGGGAACCTACTATTCCAACACATGTCAAATTTATAATAAAATCTTGCAATGCAAGAAATTAAATGATTTTCCTCCCATAAAAGAAATATAAGGTGATATTTATTGAATCTTGCTAATATGCTATATTAGTAGATTTTCAATGTTTTACTCAAAAAAATTCAAAATAAGGTATTTGTGTATTTTGGAGGAACGTCATAATCTTCTACTTTTTTATGAGAGGTATACAATGAGATAATGTGGGAACGACTAGTATCTTAACATGTGTATTTTTTCTATGTAATTGAAAACAACTTATTTTAGGCCCTATTTTATTTATGTTTTTTATGAAGTAGGGTTTATAAATATTAGATTGAATTCAAAAGAATATAGGGCTATTGGAAATTTATATGGTGTGTTGGCAATAGATTCTAAAGTTTATAAGAAAATATAATAAATTTTTAAAATGAGTAAACAATGAGAATAGTTGATTCTCTCACATTCAAAAAAATAAAAATAATAATTAAGGAACTAAATTTATAAATACAGTAATAAGTGGATGATTTTGATCATTTAATTTTTAATCTCAATAGTCATTTCCAAAGTCTTGGTCAATAAAAATTATCTCGTATATGGTGTATATATTATTACCTTCGATACATTGTTATTATTTCTCAGAGAATTGAACATCCAAAGTCTCATTACAAACTAATATAGTGAAAGACATTAAAAATTCCCACCATTCAAGATATAGTAGAAGGACGATTAGTCTACGGAAGCACAAGCTATTTAGTGTAGCCTCCTAGAATGTCACAATGAGTTACTATTTTTACCTTTCCTCTATCTCTTGGATGAAGAGTAAAAATGGGTACAAGAAGGAAAGATTAGGGAAACCATTACCATAATGAAAATTGCATCACATCAATGATTAAGAGCTTGTTGACGAGAATTTTTTTTGACTATGTGATTACTGGCCTACACTTCAATATATAAAAGAACATTATGAATAATAATATAATTTCTATACCTTAAAAAATGCTAAATAACCAAGGTATTGGAAAGTATAGTTCTAAATAGAAAAAAGGATCTCCATTAATAAATCATCTTAGATTTGGGTAAATTTTGCCTAGAATCTAAGCCAATGTCTTAAATGAATTGTATGCCTTGATAATGATTAAGTTTGAAATGGTTTGAATCTATCATGAATTTAAATCCATGAAAATTGAGATCTATAAAATAATTGAAGCAAGTTCTTAATAGTCTTGAAATGCCCACAAAAAGGTGTTTGAAACCCCAAGATGTACAAATTGAATCCCCAATGGTAAAACATTATAATCCATACACATAGAAAATTGAGAATGCTTGGCTTATAGATTTTTTTTTCAAATTATTTAAAATTTATAAGTTCAAATATAAGAATTACATTGGACAAATTTAATTTTCTCACTTTTCTATTAATATAAATTACCATCAACTCATCTACCTTAGCCTTGATAACAATTAATGCTCAATAGATAGCCTTCACTAGTGCCAAATTTTAAATTTTCCCTTTAGAATGGAGAGTCTGAACTTTAGTTCTTTGTTAGTCAAAGTCCAACAAAGGTTTCAAAAACTTAGTTGGTCTCTTCTTCATCAGTTTCTTTTTGCTTCTTTCTCATCTTCCTTCATTTCTTTGTTTTTTTTTCTTTTCCTTCACCATCTTTAAAAACATGAAATGAAAAAGAGGTTGTGTAATGCCCGCCAAAATACCCTAGAGAAATACACTAACTAACTGTACAAAATAGAGATAACAATTTTTTTTTAAAACATCTATACACGCATCCAATACAATAACTTCTCATATGAAATAACATTCATTAACCTGATACACAACTACTCATCACCAATCATGTAATGCAAGAGGAAATGAAATACAATACATCAATAGTCATCTAACTTCTCTAGGGTAAATCAACGCCACTTCTTAAACTACACACTTAACAATTCCTAATTATAATATCATTTAATTTCCATAATCCATGTGCAATCTAACTTACTATCATTAAATTCCTTTCACATAATTATATATGATTGATTACTTTATCCTAGAATGATTACATCCATTTATGAATATTCAACCATCCCATAAGGTTCATTTTAAGCACCAATACCAAATATTCCTAATCCCAACTATTCTTTTATTTTAACATCAAATAACCATTTCAATATCGATTACCACATTATTAAACCAAAGGAATATGAAATAATTGTATCATCACACACATAGCACTAAGTACCCATCCATAGATTCAATATCCACTAATCTCATTATTAAACAATCTCAAGATACACATTATACATCTTTTAAGTTCTCCTATTATACAGTCTACCTAGCATACAATGCAATCACATGAATGACAATATCAACTAACATGGTATCATTATTTAACCTCAATTTCCTATGTTATATTCATTCCATTTCTTAAGGTCATTTTTACATATGAAGCTACTTCTAAATAATATCCATGGAATCTAAAACTAATGCAATAATAACATGAATCCATTATAACATCTAAGTAGATGAAAATCATCCACTTTCATTATACAAGATCATCGCTATATATCACATAGTCTTATCTTAACAAATCATTTCATAATCCTAATTACCAACTATAATATAATTACAATCATATGAAAATTATATCATGATTACAACCCATTCCCAATGCATGTCTTCCTCTACTATTATGAGGTATTACATTACATGTTTTTAAGATATTTATTTCTTAAATCTGTTACAAGAACATCCATGAGCTGCTACAATAAGAAGAATCCACATCCACACAAGCATCCAACAAAGAACATCCCAATGGTTGCACCAACCACCCGACCATGTGGAACCAAAGGAACTTTCCCCCCCATGCTAGAAGATGAAACAAGACCCCACACACACTCTAGATCTAAGCTGATACCTATCAACCAAAGAGGAAATATCTCCAAACTCAAAAAAGGGAAGCATACCAAAAAACCAAGATAACCCTCCAAAGGAAACTTAACAACAAGACATAAGGAACTAGGATCAACATGTAGGGAAAGAGTGTCATCACATGCAACCACATAGGGTACACATGCGGAACCATCTCAACCTTTTGAGGAAATCAAGGGAGTTTGGTTTACCCGCTTACTAGATCTTCTACCTCACTTTGGTATCCCATCCATGAGATAGGCACCACAAAACAATTTATTATCTTGTTTAGATGAGTTACTCTACCCAACTCACCTAGTATTAATTATTATGTTATCACTTATCAATTACAATGGAAAACATCCAATGAGCTATCTAGACAGTCTAGACCCTGACTCTCTTACTCAAGAATCCTAGCAGTCTATTCCTCGTGACCTCGACAGACTCATGGAAGCCCACTCCCCCTACTTAACAAGAAAGCTCACAAATAAAATCTGGCTACCCAAGATAGAATATCATAAATGCACTAAAAACAATATTTTATACCACATAGGTCACATAGACCTCATAACATTATAGAGAAAAGAATCCATAGCAAGGCATCACTCCTCTTGCAACAATACAATTGATCAATTAATACATCAAAATCTTACTCCAGACATCCAAGAGAATTCAAAATGAACACCACAACCTCTGGACAGACCCCTGGAAATGACCGATAGTCGGAAAAATCCTAACTGAATTTAGAAAATGTGGAAAAAAAAGGCTCAAACATAGGAAAAAGCCAGAACAACGCTTTTACCTCATAGTTTAGCGCATATACTAGTTTCTGCTGTGCTTTTGTCAAGGATTTCAGCACCTCCGAGTCATTCTGCATCGCTTACGTAACACAGGTTAGTGCATTCAAACTGAAACAACACATTTGATTATTAAGATAGCACTTTTAATAGGTAGAACAATGCATATGGAGAATAGGATAGTGCAAATGATCAATGGGTTAGCGCTTATCTCGTTTTAGTGCAAATACTCAAATACATAGATGGAAATAATGAACTTATGAAGATAAAATAAAATTGGTCAAGTATCAAAATTTCACAAATGAATGCTCAAAAGAAACGCCTAGACCATAGGAATCGAATGACATAAACCAATCTTCAAATCAAAAGCCATAAGGAAAGAATTTCTCAAAACAAAAATCATAGTCCCGAGAAAACCAATCTCAAATAGAGACACGTGATAGCTCATAGGGACAACCAAAACTACCCAACTCTTCTCAAAACATAACAAAAGATTCCATTGAAGCCAAAGCACCCAAATCCAACAAAATTACATATAGGAAGGAATCCAGAATACACCGACAGAAAGCACTCATGGCTGTGTACAACCACAACCCAAATATTCATCCCCAACTATAAATTTTAACCTTAGGATATAAAGTGCACATAAAATATTTTCAACAAAACTATATAATAAATTTATTTTTCCCAATCTACCCAAAAATGATCTTTCTGAGAAATCACGAAGAATACAATCTTTTCTGAAAATAAAATACACAGGAAGAAAATTCCTCCAACCTAGAAAAAAGAAGTTATGGCCAAGAATCTGATGAAGAACAACCAAAACCATCCTCAAGCAACCAAAATCCAAAGCCAAGTCGAATACATAGAAAATTCTTCTCGGATGCCAACTCAAGTGAATGCACAGAAAACCCATTAAATATAAACTCAAGCCAAAACCATAGGATATGTCGGCCAAACAAAATAATAGGCAAAAATAATATTTCTTACCAACCCATATCAAACTCCAAGGTAAATATGAATAAGATATTATTTAATTAACTTACCCAAGAACTCAACCAATCACACAAAAGGGTAGGTAAAATAATATTTAATCAATCCATCTCAAAAACCAAGGTAAAAATAATAAGATATTATTTAATTAGCTTACCCAATAATTAAACCAATAGAATGAGAGGGTAAGTAGAAAGAATATATTAATTATCCCAAAGCGTAAAAAAGAGAAATAATAATAATACTCATGGGCACAATTAACTATAGAAGCCCATCAAAAAAATAGCCAAGGGTGTACAGACAATTACTCAAATTAATAGAAAATATTTATCCAATGATCATAAATCAATAAATACTTAATCAATTATATACAATCACCTATTAAATATAAACTCCAATAAATAAATAAACCAAGACTATAATAAATTAAAGCCACAATAATAAATCAAAGGCTATTTATATAAATAAATATTCTAATTAATAATAAAGCCTTTTCTTACTAAATGATAATATTAATTCCAAAGAAATTAATTAAATAATGGATAATAATTATGTCAGAGTAATCTTTTATTAGATAATAATTATTTATTTAATTATTAGTCTATTATACTCTATGCTTAAGCTAAACTTAGGAATCTTATAATTCTTTAGGGTTTTCACCTTTAGGGTTTTGAGTATCCTTTTATAAGGATTTTTTTTTGTATTTTCATAACAACTATAATTAGTGAATTGCATTCTTGTTGCATAATCAATATAGCTCCTCTTTTCCGGATCCTTGAATTCTGACCTCCATAGCTTTTTCACTTCTCTCCTTCTATGACAGGTTTGCATGCAGGTGATCCTTGAGAGCTGTAGACTTGATTTTTCCTCAACTCCAATAAATTATTTAATCATTTATCTAATATTACTCTTTCTCAATTATTTGTCTTTTTATTACCAACTATAGATTTTAATTTATTATAAACTATATAGATGTATTAATTTAATTTAATATTATTAAACTATATAAATTACTTAATTAATTAATAATTAAACCAATTAATACATAGAACACTCCAAGCATGGCAACAAGAGACAAATCAAGAGATCATTCAACACTAAACGAAAACTCACACAAGACTGACAAGGGTAATCAATCTTAATCCTAGACTGTAGAATAGGATTTTATGTCATCTCCAATCAACTTGCCATTAGGATAAGACATGCTCAGACTTGTGAAGCTAGGTGGAGCCGATGTCTGGTACCTACAAAACCTCCTTCCACAAGGCTACTATATAACATATATAATATATATAATAACATGCAAGTGATAGAGAATCACAATTGCACATCTCACTCGCAATGAGTGATGTGACATTGTCCCTATCAAGAAGACAAAAGAAGAAACTTGCAAACAATCAAACAATATAATAATCATCATCATATCCAATAAAATCATGAATTAGGGTTAGTACATGGTTAATATCATCAAATCATCATAAAGTAAACTAAGCTATATCAATATAATCTCTTAATGAAAAATAGACAAGATGAATCAGGGAGGGGCACTACAGTTTGCGAGTTGTGTTGAGAACCAACAAGGTTGTGTTGACTCTGGGAAGACTTGTCACAACTCACAAAATAGTATTTGAACTTTGGAAAACTTCTTTTTTTTTAATCTATACTCCAGATAAAAATATCGAGTTCTTGGTTTAGTGTCGAAGACTTACAAGGTAGTGAGAACCTTTTTGGCTCTCAAAAATGGTTTTGAAACCAAAAAAACAAGCCACCTTGTGAAGAAAACTTAAAAGCTTTTTGAAAGTGCTTCACCTCAAAGAAAACATTTTTGAAAGGAAGCAAGGTTTAAAAAATACTGCCAACTCTGGAAGGCGTTTGAAAAGCTAACATTTTAACTGACACTTAAGAAAGACTTAAACTTTGAAAACTCCTAATTAACACTATGAGGAAAAATTTGTCCTAGAGCTAAACTTGGTTGAGAAAGCCTTGTTGGGTCTCAATGATAGTTTCCAAACTAATTGAGAAAAGTTTATTTGTACAAAAGGCTATGTATTGGGTAAATTTTAAAGTGACTTATTGAAGTTATGATTGTATACACCTAAAAATGGTCTGAAGATAATTAATTAAAGAAGTAATTATTTAATTAATCCCCCTTCCTAGTTTAATTGAATTCATTAGGAAATTTGATTAAATTCTCCCTTTCATCCACTTATTAATAGGTTCATTCCATAGTCCCCTTTGATTGATTAATCCTCCCCCCATTTCAATCAATTCTTCTAATCCTCTAATTAATTAAAACAAATCAATTTATGAATTGTTGAGAATTAATTAGTCTTTTCCTATTATTTGAATTTTTAATTTCAAATTACTCACATGCCTCCTAACTTCTAACCACCTAACCTAACCATCCCTTTAACAAACCCTATCCTATCTTGCACATTCTAACCTCCTTATCCTAAGCTCCTATGGTGTGGATATTTTCGTCTTGAGATAGATGACACTTTGGCCACATGTCTCTTGTCTTGGACACTTGCCCTTTTTTGAAAAAGGCTCCTTGACACTTGTCACCACAGAGATGACAAGTGTCCCTTCCTCCAACCTCTTCTCCGACCTCCTCCAATTTCACCCTTGATATATTTAGACTCAATCTTGACTGTTGATTCCTGCCACCTCACCCCTGCCCTTGGAAATCCTATAAATATCCCCTATTTTGGAGCACAAAGGATCCCATCTCATTATCAATTTAGGAATTGTTACTATAGGCATGTCATTTGAGCATTATTTTTATAAGAAATTGCATCTTAGATTTAGCTTAATTTGATCATTTTATAGAATAATTGTTGAATCATGTAGCTTAATCAATTTCTTTTCTAGCTTAATTGCATCATCAATCATAGCTTAATCATGTATATCATTAGCTTAATTAGTCTCTTGGATCACTCTAGCATAATCAATCTCATCTTTGCATATCATTATCATTTCAAATCCTTCATCTAGGTGTAGTCAAGTCATTGGGATTGCTTATCCAGATCTGAGAGAAAATCCATACTCGCATCTCTTAGGAGGCGATAGGTCGCTTCGTCATGGTTCATCTTTCATTTGCTTCTCATTTTCTAACCATGCTTGTAATGATCTATTGAGTGTTTTGTGTTGCAGTTGTAGGTATCACACTTCATAGGCACGACATTTTGGCGCCCACCGTGAGGCTGGAGAGATCATTTTTAGCCTCTTAGCATCATCAAATTTCCAACTTAGCAGGTTTTTGGCTGGGTCTGATTAAGAATTTTGTACGAGTTCCCTTTCTACCTCGTACAAGTTCCTTTGTGTCCTCGTACAAACATGGAGAATTGTCGTATGATCAGGTGAGAATTATCGTATGAAATTATGTTTCTCTGTTTTCAAATCAAATTGCATTTTAGGGTTTTCATGCTTCAATTTGATTATTACTAATGCTAACCCTAGTCTGTTTGTGAGTTTTTCGATAGCCTAGCTAGTTTTTATAGGATGATTGTCGAATATTACACTTGTCAAAGCTTCATTTCATCCAAACATCATGACTACTAATGTATCTATTTTGCAAGTTGCTTAGGAGGACTCAACCAAACTTTATGTCTTCTTTAGATTTTCTAGGGACACTTATTTTTGCTAATGGAAATGAACAAACATGTATTATGTGTTTTGATGATAGGCGAGTATGCTCCCACCTTTCTTAGGTGATCAAAAAGCCAGACTCATCCTTTTCTTTCATTAGTGCATATCTTTAATGAGTCTACCCTCCTGATGAGCCTATAAGGCCAAAGACATTAAGGTCGGTGAGAGGGGAACGACCCAAGTGGGAACGGCTAATGCCAAGTACTCCAACCCAATATAAATAAATGTGTTTTGATGAAAATCAAGTCAATGATAGTGCTCGGGAATAGCTCTCCTCTATACCTTCGGGTATATCAAACCTTGGTTTTCAAGGCTGGGAGACCTCTTAATTGAGTTTATACCCCGATGCGCCGAACGGATCCCTTACTAGTTCCAATTAAATTAGAAGCTACCTGATTCACCTCCGAAAGGGGGATAATCTTTGTGAAAGAGAGATAGTAACTCTCCCAAGACACTTGCCATATTGTGCCCCCATTAGTGTTTGGAGTTGGATAATACAGCGTTGAGAATCCATTGCGTGAGACTCAGCAGGCGTATCTTGATTAGCTATCGGGTGTGTACCTAAGTTTGCAAGCAAAGGGTTTCTCTCTCAGCCAACTTCCTTAGGTAGAATATTGTCCTTGAGGTCACTTAACATATTGTGTATTTGCACTGTCTTCATCCCTAAAACAAAAAATTAGACATATAAGAAACTGGAAAATAGAAGCAAAACTTCAAACTTCATTGATCAAAAATTTGTCCAAACAATTTTTGTCTCTATTATGTCCTCTTTCATACAAGCTTGTTAGTTTGTCGTATGAGGCATCTAGTTTATCATCCGGTCAAGGGAGAATTGTCATACGAGCCTGTTTAGCAGAAAATTTTATGTCATCTTTCATTGTCCGATCTAGTGGGAATTGTCGTACGAGCCAACTTAGCAGGGAATTTTGTGTCATTATTTGTCATCTGGTTCGGTGCAAAAGCTCGTATTATGTCTTCTGTCATGCGAGATTTCTGGTTTTTCTTATGAGCCTATTTAAATTGTCGTTCGGAGCTATATAATCTATCATACAAATTTATGTCTCTGTCTATCCAATATTGTCTTCTTGCATGACTTTTTTAGATCTGTCATATTTGCTTGGCCAGTTTACAGTGAGCATAAACACCTGTTATCTGTCATTTTGTGCTTAGATCATCTCCTTAGTTCACTTGATCAAGTTATCATTTGTCAAATCAGACTCTAGAAATAGACACCTCAAGGTTTTCAAGTATTCACAAATCAACAAGTTCAAGATCTAAACATCTCAAAGTGCATCATCACCCTCTTTGATAAATTGATCACTCAAAACATAGTTTATAATCAAGATCTATCATCCTCTATCATGAAACTACAATGTTTGGTTAGGATAACCTTGTCCCACATCATAGGATATATCATTCCTATTAGACTTGGTTTTTATCAAAATCATCATCATTGTACTCCAAAACCGAAGATTGGAAAACTTGCAAACTTTTAAACACTTGAATCATCTTTTTGTGTCATATCACTTTATCACATTTACATTGATAGTTGATCATGTATCTAAACAACTTTTAGACAATCGAATCCCAGCACAATATCTAACACACGTGTATGCCCATTTTAACTAGGGCCTAGAGACAAAAGATTGCAGAAACAGGAATCAAAACATTGGAAATAACTGAAGATTATAGAACCATGGAACATGAAGATGAAATTCAAGTTGAAGAGGAAATAATAGAACAACATGTCAGAGACATCAAAAAAGATCCTCAATTCGATAAATTTATGCAGAAATTATTGGAGGGAGAAAAAGAAAAGTATTTCCTAATGTTAGCAAAATATGGTGCTACACTTTCCCAAGATTTTGATGTAAACAAATTGACACAAAAGAGAAGTGATCCACCCCCTAATAACGAATAATATGAGGATATTTTTGGTCTCAAAATGAATGACACATCAATTCCTAGTAACATCATAACCAATGAGGAAACTTACATTCCCAAAATAGATGACATAGAAATTCTCAATAATGTTCAATCCAATGAAGATACAAGAAGGGGTAGAGATGATACAAGAAAAGACCAAGATCCTCCTAGAATACAAAATCATGGTTATGCAAGAACAAATCATGTTGATAATCCTATCACAACTCTCACAAAACAAATACAAACAGTACAAACACAAATTCAAGATGTGCAAAGAGGAAATGTTAGAAGGTACTCACTTCAAGAATTTGTCCTTATCCATTTGACAGAAATCTAAATATGATACCATTCCCTATAGGTTGTGAAACTCCTAGATATGAAAAAATATGATGAAAGAATTGACCCTCAAGTCATATACAAGAATTTTGCACAATGAGTATGGAGTTTGCACATGAGGATACCTACTTGATGAGATTATTTCTGAAAAGCTTAACTGGACTAGCTATGGAATGGTTCTCCAAACTTACACCTGGAATCAGATCATTCTCAAAATTGGTGGATAGTTTATTTCACAATACTCTTACAACATACAACATGAAGTAACAATGCTAGACCTATGTAATGCCAACCAAAAGAGTGGAGAACTTTTCATGACATTTTTACAGATATGGAGATGATTAGCTTCATGATATCATCGTACAGTGCTAGAGTATGAAAAAAATGACATATTCATCAACAACCTAAATGATCAAATTAGTTATCATCTAAATATCCAACAAAATAAAAGTTTCAGAAAGATGATTGATAATGGAATCAAAATGGAGGAAGTCATGATAAAGAAGGGTGAGTTCAAAATATACAAAAAAGGAGTTCATCCTCCTAACAACACTAATAACAACAATCACAATGATAAGCCAAAGTTTTGGAATAAAAATCATAATGTCGTCAACGATGGAATAGTGGATAACAACAATGTGAAACCAAAACAACCGATTTTTAATTTATCCCATCACTTAGCAACGGCTCAGCAAAACAACCATCACCAAAAAGAAACTATCAAAAATTTCTTTCGCAGGCAATTTACAAACATTGGTAAACCCCTTGGGTCAACACTAAAGAAACTTCTCACAAAAAAATGATTACTTTGGCAGAAGAAAGTAACTACGAACCTCAAGTAAAACCCCCTTGGTGTAACCATTATTGCGATTTCCATCGAAACAAGGGACATCACATAGATAATTGTCAGCGGTTGAAACATGTCATCCAAGATTTGATTGATAATGGAGTAATAATTGTGGATGGACATACAACAAACAAATCTAATATAGCTTTTAAAACTCCACTTCCAAACTATGAGAAGGGTGAATCATCAACAAAAAATAATGGTAAGGGTAAAGCGAAGGTAAACTACGCTCATACATATGATAATGTGGTAAATGTGATTGTAGTTAAAGAAAAGAAAATTCAGGAACCTGCTCATGCTATTACAAGAAGCAAAGCTAAAGTTGTTTTGTCGGGTCCTACTAAAAACATGCCATCCACTACAAAACAATATAATCTAGAGGAGAAATTGCAGAAAATGCCTACACAAATATCCATCTTAGAACTTTTAAAGCTTTCACTTGCACACAAAGAAATTCTAGAAAGAGCATTAGTGGATACAACAATTTCTAAAGATCTGGATATAGATCGATTCCAAACCATGGTGGGACACCTCATGACCCCTCACTGCTTATCATTCACCAAAGAAGATGGCATGTCCTTGCAACATCCCCATAATGCTCCCTTTCATATAGAAGTCATCATTCATAAGACGCGAGTTAAACATGTCCTAATAGATGGAGGAGTTCGCTTAAACATTTTCTCTTTAAGTCTAGTCCATGCTCTAGGTTATTCAAAAGATGCAGTTGATCCCTAGAAAAAGATCACCATTAAAGCCTATGATGAAGAAGAGCATTCCTCTAAAGGAATTGTGATGTTACCCATCAAAGTGGGACCTTCATAGAAAGACACAACATGCCAAGTTCTAGAATTGGACTTATCATACAACATACTCCTGGGAAGGCCCTGGATACATGACATACAAGTTGTGCCATCCACATATCATCAATGCTAAAGTTTCCCTACAATGGGCATGAAATCACGATTTCAGCAGATTCAAATCCATTTCAATATTGTAGTAATCTCAAACTAGCTCAAGAAGTCATTGTTCCTTGAAATAGGGAGGCATCATCTTCAAACACACAATCTAAAGAAAAATCGTTTGCCTCAATTTTGTCAAGTATGGAAAAACCAATGCAACTAAGAGATCAAGGGAATGGAGAATATTCAATATCACAATTACCACTTTCTCCTAAGTCCTTTGGAAAACCATCAAACTCTAAAAAACAACCAATTGTGAAAGATTTTTCGATATTTGATGGAGCATTTGTTAGTGTTGGGACCTTATCAAAGGAAACAGAAGACAAAGATGTACTACAGTGGCTATACAAGGATGAATAAGTTCAACAAAAGATCAACAATGTTCACATACCTACAAAAAAGAAAGGAAAAGGATTTAACATTCTCAAAAAAATGGGATACACTGGAACAGGTCCTATAGGGAAAAGAAAATAAGGTATATCAGAACCTATCCAACCTCATAGTCAATAGGCTATAGACAAAATAGGCTTAGGGTATGGACAAGTTACTCTACCAGGACATATATTTTAGCCAACAACAAGAGGAATATGAAAACAGACAAGAACAACTGGCAATTGAAAAAAGAAACATGAGCTAAGAAACAAACACAAGTAAACATGAAATGGGAAAAGAAGTAAGCTTCAAATCAACAGGAAAAACAAGCTAAAAACACCTCTCAAGCAGCCTTAAATATCAATCAAAACAAGCATGAACCTGACCGTACTAATCAAGGAAAGCTCATAGCAAGGTTGACAGAATTCAATCTTAGTCCCAAAGAGGTTGAATATGAAACAAGAAAAGATATAACAAGAAAAGCTAAAGAAACAAACCAAACACTATATGAACAAATTTGTAGATTGCAAGCTGCAAGTGATACAGATTATAATGAATGGGATTCCTATCACTCAGAAGAATCAACTAAAGAAAATCTATTTGAAGAAGATGTAGGAGTAGATGTAGTTCACACGTATGCAGGGAAAATGATAGGAACTAGCCCACTTGAATTAGAATCACATTCGGCTGACTTGGACTTAATCGAGGACGATCAAAAGCTCCTTGTGCGAGGTTGTTCTGATGAGAGTACCATTCTAGACATTGACATACATATCGAATACTTTGATACATTCGTCATGACACTTGATACTCTCGAAACATCTCAACCTGATGACCCCCTACCTCTAATCCACCCTGAACTTATTGATTGGGAAAATTAAGGACATACTACCATTGATACCTTTCTGAATGACCATGCCATATTCGTATATCTTAACGCAATTGAACCCACAACAACTTTCACCAAGAATTTCAGCAATGCATCTTCCAGTCAAGTGGGTGCCAAATTTCCTAGTCGTAAAAAGGAAAATAAAGAAAAAAATATCAGGTCTAATGTAGAAAACCATTTCTTGGCAACATTAGATCAGGAAAAAGTAAAATGAAAGGACATATCTAATGGTGAAAACCTCCTTGAGGCACTGGAAGATGGGAGATTCGACACTTTACCTGCGCACTATCAAGAAAGTTCATCCATTTTAATCAAACCAACACAGGTAGTTAACATTGGGACAACAGAGAAACCAAAGATCCTGCATCCAACAACTTCTCTATCAGAAGAAGAAATGCAACAATATATGGAATTCTTCAAACGATGACAAATCAATTTCACCTGGTCATATGTAGACATGCCAAGGTTAGATCCGGAGCTTATTATGCATCACCTAAATGTTAGTCTAGGAGCCAAACCAGTTAAATAGAAATTAAGGAAAATTCATCTGCATATTGCTCTTCTAGTCAAAGCAGAATTAAAGAAATTACTGGATGTCAGATTCATCAGAACTATAGCTTATCCTCAATGGGTATCCAACATCATTCTTATTTCCAAACCAAATAAAAGTATTGGAATATGCATAGACTTCAGAGATCTTAATAATGCATGTGCAAAGGATGACTTTCCTTTGCCTAACATTGACATCATTGTAGATTTAACTATTGGACACTCTATGTTTTCTCTAATGGATGGTTTCTCTAGATACAATCAGATTAAAATAGCTCCTAAAGATCAAGAAAAGACAACTTTCACATGTCCGTGGGGTACTTTCTGCTGGAACGTCGTGCCTTTTGGACTAAAAAATATAGGTGCTACATATCAGAGAGCTATGACAATGATATTCCATGACATGATGCATACATTCATGGAAGATTATGTGGATGACATCTTGGCAAAATCATACAATAGAGAAGACCATATAGGAATAATCGAAAATATCTTTGAAAGGTTAGAACAATATAAGCTACAACTTAATCCTAAGAATTGTGCCTTTGGTGTCACTTCAAGAAAGCTATTGGGATACATTGTTTTAGCTAAACATATCAAAGTAGATCTAGCTAATGTCAAAGCAATCATGGAAATGGCATCTCCGAAGAATAGCAGTCAACTCAGATCACTCCAAAGAAGAATCCAGTCAATCAAAAGATTTGTTGCTCAACTGGCAGATAAATGTCAACCATTTACTCATATGCTGCACAAAAATGTTCATTTCAAGTGGGACCATCAATGTGAGGATG
Organism: Cryptomeria japonica; assembly: GCF_030272615.1. NCBI lineage: Eukaryota > Viridiplantae > Streptophyta > Pinopsida > Cupressales > Cupressaceae > Cryptomeria > Cryptomeria japonica. Next base: position 633,007,792 of record NC_081407.1, read on the forward strand.
CATTCAATAAGATCAAGGCATATCTCATGCGACCACCTATCCTAATGTCATCAATTCCAAGAAAACCATTATTACTCTATGTATCAACCACCAAAGTATTATTAGGAGTTCTGCTTGCACAACAGGATAATGAAGGAAAAGAATGAGCCATCTAATACATCAGCATAACACTCATTGGATACGAGATCAACTATTCACCAACAAAGAAAGCATGCTTACCAGTAGTTTTTGCTTCTCAAAAATTAAGACACTATCTAATATCTCACTCCATCAATTTAATAGCTAAAATCGATCCATTGAAGTTTTTACTCAGCAGGGCAACATTAAAAAGGAAGATTAGAAAAATGGATCATGATCTTGAGTGAGTTTGCTATTGAGTATGTTGACAAAAAATCTATAAAGGGACAAGTCATTGCAAACAAACTAGCTGAGGCACCGCTTCAAGATAATCATCCTTTGTAGATTGAATTTCCCGATGCTGATATCCTAATGGTCACAACAAAAATATGACAATTATATTTTGATGGTTCATATACACAACATGGATCATGAGAAGGTATTCTATTTATTACACCACAAGGTCACACAATTCTAAAGCATACAAATTAAGTTTTCCATGCACCAACAATACAATGGAATATGAATCTTTGGTTACAGGTATCAGAATGGCAATAGAATGGAACATTACACAACTTCAGGTCTTTGGAGACTCTCAACTCATCATCAATCAAATCAATGATGATTATCAAACAAAAGATGAAAATTTAATGCGTTATAAAAATATGGTTGATGATATCAAGAAATACATTGTAGAAATAACTTTTCAGCAAATTCCAAGGAATGACAGCAAAGAAGCAGATGCCATGGCTACACTTGCTTCTCTTCTTCAGACACAGGAAAATCAACAGCATTATGAATTCTTGGTGGAAGAGTTGTTTTACCCTACTCATAATTGTCTTGATTACCAAATTATCTATCACCTTATTGGGCATGATTCTTCCTGTTATGGCCAAATTTACACATACCTGAAAGATAATATCATCCCTCGTGACTTATCGAGAAATCAAAAGAGAAACTTTATTCGTCAATCATCCCATTATACTCTCATCGCGGATACCCTGTTTAAACGAGGTCTGGACGGTACTCTTTTAAGATGTCTCGAACAAGAAGAATCTGAGACGACCTTACATGAAGTCCATAATGACATTTGTGGCACGCATTCAAGTGGTCTTACCCTTTCATAAAAACTCATACACGGGCTATTATTGGCCAACTATGGAACAAGATTCTTTTCCGATAGCTAGAACATGCAAATAATGTCAGATCTGTGGGAATTTGATTCATGCACTAGCACAATAACTTCATACTTTGGCAACATCTTGACCTTTTTGTCAATGGGGTCTTGATCTAGTAGGAAAGATAAATCCTTCTTCATCTAATGGTCACAAATTCATCTTGGTCACTACAAAATATTTCACAAAATGGATTGAGGCAGTGCCTCTCACAAATATCATAGGAAAGAAAATTATTGCATTTATCTTGAACTACATCATCTATCGCTATGGAATACCCATGACCATTATCACTGATAATGGGCGACCATTCAAAACTCAGGATGTACAAGAACTATGTGAAAAATTCAACATCCAACATAGATTTTCCACACCCTACTAACCACAAGGGAATGGGCAAGTAGAAGCATCAAAGAAAACTATTCTAAAAATCCTCAAAAAGATAGTGAATGATGCTGGTAGAGATTGACATATTCAATTGAACCTTTCTCTATGGGCATACCATACTAGTATCCGTACACCAATAGGTGCCACACCTTTCTCTCTTGTTTATGGATCAGAAGCAATACTACCAATAGAAGTAGAGATAGCTTCTCTACAAGTATCATTAAAAGGTCTTATCACAGATGAAGAACAACGAGTATCTAGATTGCAGGAGTTAGAATTGATCCATGAACGAAGACAAAATGCCTTTGGTCATTTAAAAGATATATCAACAAAGAATGTATCAAAGTTATAATCATAGGGTCAAACCATGAGTCTTTCAAGTTGGGGAACTAGTACTAAAGCAAAATCCATGCAACCAGGCAGATAGAGAAAAGAAAGGAAAGTTTGAACCAAACTGGTTAGGTCCGTTTGTAGTCACAATAATATTTGGGTTAGGAACATATCAGCTATCAACACAAGACAAAGATCAGCTCGAGGAACCCATCAATAGCATGCATCTAAAGAAGTTTTATGTCTAAAAAAGAAAAAAATCCAAAAACAGTGAAAAAGAAGAAAAATCTAAGAATAGTGAAAAAGCAGAAAATCCAAAAAAAAGTGAAAAACAAAAAAACTCAAATATGAGAAAAAGTGCAATAAAAACAGATTGTGAAAACCTAGCCAAACAGTTGCTATCTTTCCACTAGCTCTTCCATCTATTAGTTCATGCATCCTTATTCTTAAAGTTGTTCATATCCATAATAAAGCCGTGTACATACGCAAGCATCCCAGGTGGCTCCTCACCATGGTTTGGATCATATGGTATATCATACTGAATTTGTTTCTAGGCTTGGGGCAAAATCTTGCACCTAGCTGGGGACAAAATTTTCAATCATTTTGAGCTTAATCAAACAGGTAGAACAATAGTCAGGCAACACTTATCAAGCAAAAATTGAGACACATCCAACATTGAACACGAGATCAAATTCTCAACTATCAAACTATCACAAAGTCAGTCTAAGCACATCACACACTTTTTAATGGATGCTATCTTTTGGATAATGATTTTAACATGATTGTTCAACTTTTCTATCTTGATTTTCACTATCATGATTTTTGAGTGACTCCAGGATGTCTTTGACTTGAGGAACAAGAAAGGAACATGATATTTTTCTTGTCTGCTATCTATAAATTAATCATTAATATGTGCAAATTTGTCTCATGACATGATCATCGGATTATCATGGAAGACATTTCCGATTTGTGTATTGAAATGGTTAATATTGCTTGTTTTACGCAAGCTCAACACTCAAGTCATCTTGGTTCAATTATACCTTGATGCTTGTGCTAACTTGCCATATCAAAATCAAGGAAAGTCATGATTGGGTCATCATGGTTTAATTATACCATTGATGTTTTCTCTCTCTTCTGACATTCTAAAAAGGTCAATGACGACAACACACAATAACCCAGTGACTGGTTTGGTCATAGCTTTGCATTTGGCATTTGCATTTAGCTTGCATTCCATTCATGCATAGGATCTTGTATGCTCATTTTATCCAAGGTTAAATCTATCATAGGAATCATCAAGGTATCATCATAAGTGTATATGGAATCAAACTGATGACTCATCTCTCTCCAGATATTATCGACCCAACGAAAATTGTATATTCCCGCCTCAACAGAACCAACATCAGCATATCTAAATCTTCCTGCAACCTGATATCAACAAACTGTCAGTTCTTTATCGAATCAGCCTTATCAATTCTATCAATTGATCACATCTAATCTATCCTATGAAGTCTTATACAGGATGTATCTTTCCTGGAACCAGACGTTCTGATCAAGTCTTATACAAGATATATCGTTCCTAAAACAAGACATTTTGATCATATTTTTCTTATGGAGGATATATCGTTCCTGAAACCATACGCTTTGATCATCTTTGTCTTATACAGGAGGTGTCATTCCTGAAATCAAACTGAATCTTGATCTAATAAAATCTAATCAATCAATCTTTATCAATAATCAAGAACTACATCACCGTGATAGTAGAACTCGCATTTTCATCAACCACAGTTGCAGAAATCAAACAATTTCTAATCGGGATATCAATTTCATGAAGATCCGAAAAATCCCAAGGTCAATTATCTCAATTGATCTCTCAAGGGGGCACCACTATATCACAATTTATCAATGAATAGCTAGGGCATCCTATCAAACCAATATCATCATTAGAATGAGATTATTCTTTGAATCGACATGTCATCACACCTCGCTTCAAAGAGGGGCAAAATGTATACACCTAAAAATAGTTTGAAGATAATTAATTAAATAAGTAATTATTTATTTAATCCCCCTTCTTAATTTAATTGAATTCATTAGGAAATTTGATTAAATTCTCGCTTTCATCCACTTATTAATAAATATAAGGATTTATTTAATAGGTTCATTCCATAGTCCCCTTTGATTAATTAATTCAAATTAATTAATCCTCCACCCATTTCAATCAATTCTTCTAATCCTTTAATTAATAAAAACAAATCAATTTATGAGTTCTTGATAATTAATTAGTATTTTCCTATTATTTGAATTTTTAAATTCAAATTACCCATATCCCTCCTAACTTATAACCACCTAACCAAACCATCCCTTTAACCAACCCTATCCTATCTTGCACATTCTAACCTCCTTATCCTAACCTCATATGGTGTGGATATTTTCTTCTTGAGACACATGGTACTTTGGCCACATGTCTCCTCTCTTGGACACTTGCCCTTCTATGAGAAAGGATCCTTGACACTTGTCACCACAGAGATGACAAGTGTCCCTTCCTCCAACCCCTTCTCCAACCTCCTCCAATTTCACCCTTGATATCTTCAGACTCAATTTTGACCATTGATTCCTGCCACCTCACCCCTGGCCTTGGAAATCCTATAAATATCCCCTATTTTGGAGCACAAAGGATCCCATCTCATTATCAATTTAGGCATTGTTATTATAGGCATATCATTTGAGCATTATTTTTATAAGCAATTGCATCTTAGATTTAGCTTAATTTGATCATTTTCTAGCATAATTGTTGAATCATGTAGCTTAATCAATTTCTTTTCTAGCTTAATTGCGTCATCAATCATAGCTTAATCATGCATAGAATTAGCTTAATTAGTCTCTTGGATCACTCTAGCATAATAAATCTCATGTTTGCATATCATTATCATTTCAAATCCTCTATCTAGGTGTAGTCAAGTCATTGGGATTTCTTATCTAGATCTGAGAGCAAATCCATACTCGCATCTCTTAAGAGGTGATAGGTTAGTTTGTCATGGTTCATCTTTCATTTTCTTCTCATTTTCTAACCATGCTTGTAATGATCTATTGAGTGTTTTGTGTTGCAGCTATAGGTATCACACTTCACAGGCAAGACAATGATAACATGAGAAGAACCCAAACAAACCTAGAAGTTTGACTTAGCCACTTAATGAGTAAAATGGTAACATGAGAAGAACCCAAACACAATGGTAAGGATGGCATAAGTTATAACCTTGTCCAGCCATAAAACTATCAAATTTGAAATAACATTTTTGAGTTTTTTGCTTTAGATCATAGAAACTATTCTTCCAAAGCTCCATGTAGAAAAATTGTTTCTACACATAGTTATTCAAGAAGCAAGTCCTATATAGCCACAAGAAATAAAATAGTTCAAATTAAAGTTATTTTCACAATTTAGGAGAACATGTCTCATCAAAATATATATACCCTTTTTTTATGTAAAATCATTTACAACAAGACTTTCCTTGTACCCTATTTTTCATCTATCTTCTGCTTCATCTTGTAAACCCATTTATTTTTCACTACTATCTTACCTTGAGATAATTGAACCAAGTACCAAATCTAATTTTGTATCAAAGAGTGTATTTCTTCTTTCATGTTTTTCTCCCATTTCTTTATAGTTTCTACCTGCATTAATTCCTCAAAACTTTTTAGTTCACCAAAATTAGTCAATAATAAATAATATAATGAAGGAGAGTGTCATTCAGGCAATCTACTTTCCTATTAGATCTTCTTGCAAGATTTTGAGGTACCTATAGTTATTTTAGTTGCTGAGTATTTAGATATTATGGCACCTTTAGAACTACATTTTTTGGGGATTTCATCAAGCACTATATATTTTGTGTTTTTTATTTTCTCATTCAATGTGACATCTCTACTAATAATTTTTTGATTTTTATAATCCCATAAATGACACCCAAAATCATTGACTCCATATCTAATAAAAGTACACTTCTAATATTTTATTTAAAAATTTGTTCTATTTTTATGTTAATAAGGACAAATGCTTCACAACATGTTGGCCAATGGGATCCACATATCATATACATGAATCAACCAACATAACACAATGTGTTGTCTAGAGAGATTTGTGTGCCTTGGAATGTCCACAAACCCCTAGCATAACATGACTTGCTAGTTTCTGGACCATTGAACCTCAATTAAAATGGTGTATGCTCTCTCTAGAAGCTCATTATGTGTTTGTGTAGACTTTTGTGGATGATACATAGTGATTGAGAGAACCTTACATAAAGATCTTATCATCTAGTTGATTTGGAGACTTTTGTTTTCTTTAGTATTAACATTTTTTTAATGATATTTTATTGTTTGTTTAGCATATTTTCTTTGTGTGTTTTTAGTTATGTTTTATTTTATGCTTTCTATGCTTTGTGTTTCTCTTCATGAGTGTATCTTAATTTTAGTTTTTTTATATGTGGCTTGATAGTATCCTAAGCTTAGATGCTTGAAAATCCATTAGCATAGTGTCATCCTATTCTGAGTGTGCCTTGATCTCAACTACTCTATTTCTTTACTATGAATTTGAGCATAAATTCATACCCTAACTAAAATGGAAGCTAAATGTGGTATAATAAATTATTTATAATAACAATTGCATGCTCTAGTTGGAATATACTTTAGTGTGGTTTGTTATAGCTCATTTTAAGCCCATTTTTGCTCTATGCTACCCTAAAAATTTACTAGCAAGCCAAAAACACTTAATTAGCATTAAACATAAAATCTGAGACAAGGTCCTATGTTAAGTGACTCGATACTTGGCACTCCCTTTCAAATTCTTCCTTTTTGGGTATACTTGGGTGCCCAATGCTCTATTCCTTCCAAAATGAGCGTGAACTTTAAGTATTGCAGTTGTCAACCTTTACCTTTTGTGACCCAATCTCGATCTTTGCATTTGATCATTATCTGTTGTTCTACACTCAAAATATCCTTCTTATCCCTATATAAATAAAATCTTATGTCCTTCAAAAGATCCAATAATAATAAAAAGATGGCATGTAGTACAATTATACAAGGAATAAGCTATTAGCATATAGAGTAACAAACTACGAGAATTCTGGGGCGGCCAAGGGAAATCTGGGATCGACTAGGACTGGGGGATTGTTAAGAGATAATAATGGCATTTTCATTTTGGTTGTGGCACTCTCCTTGGGATCACAGTCCAATCACAAAGCAGAAGCCATAGGAGCTTTCCAAGTAATTGACCTTGCAAATAAAATGAACTTCAAAAACATTTGGATTAAAGGTGATTTAAATAACATTATTGAGTGCCTTCTTGGTAAATCCCCTCCTTCATGGACTATAAAAAGTTGGATACAAGAAGCTAAATCTCTCTTATCCAACTTTGATAAGGTTATATTTTTTCATTCCTTTAGGGAATATATAAGGGTGACTAACTATTTCGCCAATCAAGGGGTCAAGCACATGGGTCGACAGGCATGGAAGGCCTAAAGTGAACTAGGAGTTGACACTGGAGCCTTAACCGACTATGATATCTCTCATGGGAAAGTTATCATTTTTAATTATGATGAAGCGAAGTAGAGAATGGTACAGTGTCATCATTCTCTATGGTGGCGAGGACTGGCACGTAATATGGGTGCTTTGGTTTTGTTGTTGGCTCTCTGTTCAGGTCATTTGCTCTGCGATCAGTAGAAGAAATGTCAGTGAGAAAATTGGGGGAAGCAGAATGAGTGTTGAGCCGAACAATTGTAAGAAGCAGAAGAAAAATTTGAATGTGTGGAGGCATACTAAGGAGAGGGGGTTGATTCCTTTCCTTGAGAAGCTCTATGGTGCTAACCCGAAAATTATAGAGTACATTTTGCTAAAAACTAGAGGGATGAAAGAATTGTTCTCTATGGGAGGAAGGTAAATATAAATGAGAAAATCATTAGGGAAATCATTGGGCTCTCCACACATGGGGTGAATTTCTTTCGTGACAGAAACTTTTCAGATGAAGTAGTGGTGCAGGAGCACCTAGTTTCAAGAGGTTCCATGAGGTCAAGAGTGATGTCATGAGCAATTTCAATAATTTTTTATCTTATAAGGTTTATTTGAGTCATTCTAAATCATAATGTAAGGCTATGTAAGCCATTTTTCATAAATTGTCCAAAAGGTCCTCATGAGGTTGAAATGTTCCAAAATGTGTTAAAAGACCCCAATAAGGGTAATAAGAATGTAAAATGCATAAATGAGGAGTTCCAAATTGGTTAAAGGGTATTTATGAGAGTTCCCAAGGATGGGAATCACTATTTAAATGATGTAATGTTGGTCCAAACCAAAGAGAAAGAAGGAGTACATTTTGATTGAAATTGGGAATTCAAAAACCTTTGTTTCGCAGTCCTAAAATAGTTATATTCTCTAATTCCAGGCCTTGTATGGCCATATAAGGCCTGTAAAAGGTGCAAAATTATTCTGAAAAGTTAGGGCAATGAGTCAACTTTCTTTTGGCTTTGGTTTGGTGTTTTTTTATGAAGTAATGAATGAGTTATGTTAGTTTTTGTAAAAACGGTTTGTAAACCCTTATTTACAAAGGTGTGTGCAAGGGTTTGATCATATTCCAAATTTTAACATGGGAAAATTCTGAATATTAGTTATTATGAGAGTAGATTCAAGACGCTTTGAGATGGATTTCATTTCATATCAAAACATTCTTGATGCAGAGGTCATCAATCTCTAACGAACCGTTGGATCTTTACAAGTTTTGAATATATTTTAGAAATACTAGTTATATATGTCTCTACCAAAGCAATCAACAAAATATTGTCTGGTTTGAAAGATGTTATTAACAGAATGCAGGGTATCAAAACTGTCACAACTAGGATAGATTTGGAAGGTGATTAGAAGCATGAATTGGATGGACTCATGATTGATTGGTATGAGTTTTTATGGATATGGTGAAAGTTTTGTGATTAATTGAAGATTATTGATTGAATGTTTGAGTTTATGGAATGTAACGGTTGTAAGTATCTTTGATGAGATTGAGGAACCTATCATATTTGTTATTGATTCAATGATAAGGTGTGTTGTTACATGAGAAATGCCTCTAAAATGTTGTTCAAGTGATTGGATAAGCATGACCTTTGATGGTTGGTTGGTTTTACATGATGCTTTGGATCAAATTGGTATTAGAGCCCAGTAAATGGTCTGGGTTCGGAAAGTTGTTTTGTGGATAGAATGCCGAGGGAGGCAATCCACATAGTTGTTTTGTGTTTATGTTGTGTTTGGTTGTAGGTGTTGGATCCACCTAACTGCAGAGGAATAGGTTGAGGAGAGAAACTAGTTGTGGTTGCCAAAAGACTAGGAAGAGAGGAAAAAGAGACTCCTAGGTGAGGAAAAGGAAGTGTGAGTTTGTGTGGATGCCTGAGGAACACCTTGAGTTGCAGCCATTGGATACTCCATGGATGGGAATAGGTAAGAGGATGATTAACTTTTTGAAGTTGGTAGAAGTAGCATGAGGATAATGAGAGAATTATGAAAGGAAGAGGCAGAGGTAAAGATGAAGACAAAGACAAAGTTTCAGTCCAAGATACAAAATTTTCTTGCAGGTTGTTTCCAAGGGACTTGGAAATATTTCAAGGTCGGCAATATGGTGCAGGAGCACCTAGTTTCAAGAGGTTCCATGACGTCAAGAGTGATGTCATGAGAAATTTCAATAATTTTTGAGCTTATAAGGTCTATTTGAGTCATTGTAAATCATAATGTAAGGCTATGTAATCCATTTTTCATAAATTGTCCAAAAGGTCCTCATGAGGTTGAAATGTTCCAAAATGTGTTAAAAGACCCAAAAAATGGTAATAAGGATGTAAAATGCATAAATGAGGAGTTCCAAATTGGTTAAAGGGTAGTTATGAGAGTTCCCAAGGATGGGAATCACTATTTAAATGATGTAATGTTGATCCAAACCAAAGAGAAAGAAGGAGTACATTTTGATTGAAATTGGGAATTCAAAAACCTTTGTTTTTCAGTCCTAATAATGTTATCTTCTCTATTTCCAGGCCTTGTATGACCATGTAAGGCCTAGAAATGGTGTAAAATTATTATGAAAAGTTAGGGCAATGATTTAACTTTCTTTTGGCTTTGTTTTGGTGTTTTTTTATGAAGTAATGAATGAGTTATGTCAGCTTTTGTAAAAATAGTTTGTAAACCCTCATTTACAAAGGTGTGTGCAAGGGTTTGATCATATTCCAAATTTTAACATGGGAAAATTCTGAATATTAGTTATTATGAGAGTAGATTCAAGACACTTTGAGATGGATTTCATTTCATATCAAAACATTCTTGATGCAGAGGTCATCAATCTCTAACGAACCGTTGGATCTTTACAAGTTTTGAATATGTTTTAGAAATACTAGTTATATATGTCTCTACCAAAGCAATCGTCAAAATATTGTCTGGTTTGAAAGATGTTAATAACAGAATGCAGGGTATCAAAACTGTCACAACTGGGACAGATTTCGAAGGTGATTAGAAGCATGAATTGGATGGACTCATGATTGATTGGTATGAGTTTTTATGGATATGGTGAAAGTTTTGTGATTAACTGAAGATTATTGATTGAATGTTTGAGTTTATGGAATGTAAAGGTTGTAAGTATCTTTGATGAGATTGATGAACCTATCATATTTGTTATTGATTCAATGATAAGGTGTGTTGTTACATGAGAAATGCCTCTAAAATGTTGTTCAGGTGATTGGATCAGCATGATCTTTGATGGTTGGTTGGTTTTACATGATGCTTTGCATCAAATTGGTATCAGAGCCCAGCAAAAGCTCTAGGTTTCAAAAGTTGTTTTGTGGATAGAACGCTGAGGGAGGCAATCCACATAGTTGTTTTGTGTTTGTGTTGTGTTTGGTTGCAGGTGTTTGATCCACCTAACTGCAGAGGAATAGGTTGAGGAGAGAAACTGGTTGTGGTTGCCAAAAGACTAGGGAGAGAGGAAAAAGAGACTCCTAGGAGAGGCAAAGGGAGTGTGAGTTTGTGTGGATGCCTGTGGAACACCTTGAGTTGCAGCCTTTGGATACTCCATGGATGGGAATAGTTGAGAGGATGATTAATTTTTTGAAGTTGGTAGAAGCAACATGAGGATAATGAGGGAATTATGAAAGGAAGAGGTAGAGGTATAGATGAAGACAAAGACAAAGTTTTAGTCCAAGATACAAAATTTTCTTGCAGGTTGTTTCCAAGGGACTTGGAAAGATTTCAAGGTCGGCAGTATGGTGTAGGAGCACCTAGTTTCAAGAGGTTCCATGAGGTCAACAGTGATGTCATGAGAAATTTCAATAATTTTTGAGCTTATAAGGTCTATTTGAGTCATTGTAAATCATAATGTAAGGCTATGTAAGCCATTTTTCATAAATTGTCCAAAAGGTCCTCATGAGGTTGAAATGTTCCAAAATGTGTTAAAAGACCCAAAAGAGGGTAATAAGGATGTAAAATGCATAAATGAGGAGTTCCAAATTGGTTAAAGGGTAGTTATGAGAGTTCCCAAGGATGGGAATCACTATTTAAATGATGTAATGTTGATCCAAACCCAAGAGAAAGAAGGAGTACATTTTGATTGAAATTGGGAATTCAAGAACCTTTGTTTTTTAGTCCTAATACTGTTATCTTCTCTATTTCCAGGCCTTGTACGACCATGTAAGGCCTGGAAATGGTGTATAATTATTATGAAAAGTTAGGGCAATGATTTAACTTTCTTTTGGCTTTGTTTTGGTGTTTTTTTATGGAGTAATGAATGAGTTATGTTAGCTTTTGTAAAAATGGTTTGTAAACCCTCATTTACAAAGGTGTGTGCAAGGGTTTGATCAAATTCAAAATTTTAACCTTGGGAAAATTATGAATATTAGTTATTATGAGAGTAGATTCAAGAGGCTTTTAGATGGATTTCATTTCATATCAAATGGGTTTGTATTTTGGGAGATATTTGATGCCCTAGGCGGACTGTACATGCACATTTCTTGTTTTTTCTATAACAGTCAAAACGGTCTCGGTGCAAAGGGCATCAATCTCTAACGAACTGTTGCATATTTACAATTTTTTAATATATTTTATTAAGACTAGTTATATATGTCTCCACCGGAGCGATTGTCAAAATATTGTAGGGTTTGAAAGATGTTAATAACAGAATGCAGGGTATAAAAACTGTCACAACTGGGACAGATTTGGAAGGTGATTAGAAGCATGAATTCGATGGACTCATGATTGATTGGTATGAGTTTTTATAGATATGGTAAAAGTTTTGTGATTAACTGAAGATTATTGATTGAATGTTTGAGTTCATGGAATGTAAAGGTTATATGTATCTTTGATGAGATTGAGGAAACTATCATATTTGTTATTGATTCAATGATAAGGTGTGTTGTTACATGAGGAATGCCTCTAAAATGTTGTTCAGATGATTGTATCAGCATGATTCTTGATGGTTGGTTGGTTTTACATGATGCTTTGCATCAAATTGGTATCAGAGCCCAGCAAAAGGTCTGGGTTTGGAAAGTTGTTTTGTGGATAGAACGTCGAGGGAGGCAATCCACATAGTTGTTTTATGTTTGTGTTGCATTTGGTTGCAGGTGTTGGATCCACCTAACTGATGAGGAACAGGTTGAGGAGAGAACCTAGTTGTGGTTGCCAAAAGACTAGGGAGAGAGGAAAAAGAGACTCCTACGTGAGACAAAGGAAGTGTGAGTTTTTCTGGATGCCTGACGAACACCTTGAGTTGCAGCCATTGGATACTCCATGGATGGCAGTAGTTGAGAGGATGATTAAATTTTTGAACTTAGTAGAAGCAGCATGAGGATAATGAGAGAATTATGAAGGGAAGAGGTAGAGGTAAAGATGAAGACAAAGACAAAGTTTCTGTCCAAGATACAAAATTTTCTTGCAGGTTGTTTCCAATGGACCTGGAAAGAATTCAAGGTCAGTAGTACGGTGTAGGAGCACCTAGTTTCAAGAGGTTCCATGAGGTCAAGAGTGATGTCATGAGAAATTTCAATAATTTTTGAGGTTATAAGGTCTATTTGAGTCATTGTAAATCATAATTTAAGGCTATGTAAGCCAGTTTTCATAAATTGTCCAAAAGGTCCTCATGAGGTTGAAATGTTCCAAAATATATTAAAAGACCCAAATAAGGATAATAAGGATGTAAAATGCATAAATGAGGAGTTCCAAATTTGTTAAAGGGTAGGTATGAGAGTTCCCAAGGATGGGAATCACTATTTAAATGATGTAATGTTGATCCAAACCGAAGAGAAAGAAGGAGTACATTTTGATTGAAATTTGGAATTCAAAAACCTTTGTTTTGCAGTCCTAAAACAGTTATCTTCTCTATTTCTAGGCCTTGTGTGGCTGTGTAAGGCCTGGAAATGGTGTATAATTATTACAAAAAGTTAGGGCAATGAGTTAACTTTCATTTGGCTTTGGTTTGGTGTTTTTTTATGAAGTAATGAATGAGTTATGTTAGTTTTTGTAAAAACAGTTTGTAAACCCTCATTTACAAAGGTGTGTGCAAGGGTTTGATCATATTCCAAATTTTAACCACAGGAACATTCTGAATATTAGTTATTATGAGAGTAGATTCAAGAGGCTTTCAGATGGATTTTATTTCATATCAAATGGGTTTGTATTATGGGAGATATTTGATGCCCTAGGCGGACTGTACATGCACATTTCTTGTTTTTTCTATAACAGTCAAAATGGTCTCAGTGCAAAGGGCATCAATCTCTAATGAAATGTTGCATCTTTACAATTTTTTAATATATTTTACAAAGACTAGTTATATATGTCTCCATCGGAGCAATTGTCAAAATATTAGCTGGTTTGAAAGATGTTAGTAACAGAATGTAGGGTATCAAAACTGTCACAACTACGATAGATTTGGAAGGTGATTAGAAGCATAAATTGGATGGACTCATGATTCATTGGTATGAGTTTTTATGGATATGGTGAAATTTTTGTGATTAACAGAAGATTATTGGTTGAATGTTTGATTTTATGGAATGTAAAGGTTGTAAGTATCTTTGATGAGATTGAGGAAACTATAATATTTGTTATTGATTCAATGATAAGGTGTGTTGTTACATGAGAAATGCCTCTAAAATGTTGTTCAGATGATTGGATCAGCATGATCCTTGATGGTTGGTTGGTTTTACATGATGCTTTGCATCAAATTGGTATCAGAGCCCAGCAAAAGGTTTGGGTTTGGAAACTTGTTTTGTGGATAGAACGTCGAGGGAGGCAATCCACATAGTTGTTTTGTGTTTGTGTTGTGTTTGGTTGCAGGTGTTGGATCCACCTAATTGATGAGGAATAGGTTGAGGAGAGAACCTGGTTGTGGTTGCCAAAAGACTAGGGAGAGAGGAAAAAGAGACTCCTAGGTGAGGCAAAGGAAGTGTGATTCTGTGTGGATTCCTGAGGAACACCTTGAGTTTCAGCCATTGGATACTCCATGGATGGGAGTAGTTGAGAGGATGATTAACTTTTTGAAGTTGGTAGAAGCAGCACGAGGATAATGAGAGAATTATGAAAGGAAGAGACAGAGGTAAAGATGAAGACAAAGACAAAGTTTCTGTCCAAGATACAAAATTTTCTTGGAGGTTGTTTCCAAGGGACTTGGAAATATTTCAAGGTCGATAGTATAGTGCAGGAGCACCTAGTTTCAAGAGGTTCCATCAGGTCAAGAGTGATGTCATGAGAAATTTCAATAATTTTTGAGCTTATAAGGTCTATTTGAGTCATTGTAAATCATAATGTAAGGCTATGTAAGCCAGTTTTCATAAATTGTCCAAAAGGTCCTCATGAGGTTGAAATGTTCCAAAATGTGTTAAAAGACCCAAATAAGGGTAATAAGGATGTAAAATGCATAAATGAGGAGTTCCAAATTGGTTAAAGGGTAGGTATGAGAGTTCCCAAGGATGGGAATCACTATTTAAATGATGTAATGTTGATCCAAACCAAAGAGAAAGAAGGAGTACATTTTGATTGAAATTGGGAATTCAAAAACCTTTGTTTTGCAGTCCATGTAAGGCCTGGAAATGGTGTATAATTATTATGAAAAGTTAGGGCAATGAGTTAACTTTCTTTTGGCTTTGGTTTGGTGTTTTTTTATGAAGTACTGATTGAGTTATGTTAGTTTTTGTAAAAACAGTTTGTAAACCCTCATTTACAAAGGTGTGTGCAAGGGTTTGATCATATTCCAAATTTTAACCATGGAAAAATTATGAATATTAGTTATTATGAGAGTAGATTCAAGAGGCTTTCAGATGGATTTTATTTCATATCAAATGGGTTTGTATTTTGGGAGATATTTGATGCCCTAGGCGGACTTTACATGCACATTTCTTGTTTTTTCTATTATAGTCAAAATGGTCTCGATGCAGAGGGCATCAATCTCTAACGAACCTTTGCATCTTTAAAAAATTTTAATATGTTTTAGAAAGACTAGTTATATATGTCTCCACTGGAGCGATTTTCAAAATATTGTCTGGTTTGAAAGATGTTAATAATAGAATGCAGGGTATCAAAACTGTCACTACTGGGACAAATTTGGAAGGTGATTAGAAGCATGAATTGGATGGACTCATGATTGATTGGTATGAGTTTTTATGGATATGGTGAAAGTTTTGTGATTAAATGAAGATTATTGATTGAATGTTTGAGTTTATGGAATGTAAAGGTTGTAAGTATCTTTTAAGAGATTGAGGAACCTATCATATTTGTTATTGATTCAATGATAAGGTGTGTTGTTACATGAGAAATGCCTCTAAAATGTTGTTCAAATAATTGGATCAGCATGATCCTTGATGGTTGGTTGGTTTTACATGATGCTTTGCATCAAGTGGTCATCAAATTTCCCAAAACTAATGAGGAAAGGGAGGCACTGGTCAAAATTTCTAACAATTATTTTAATGTTGGGAAGGTAAAGAAGATATGGAGGGAGGTGCTCAGAGTTATCATTGAATACATCACAGTAGATGACATATTTACCAGAGTCTATGGCTACCATTTTTCCCTCAATCATTTTCAACAAAAGGTTAGGATTTCATTTCCTTACTAATTGTTTTGCTCTTTGAAACATAGTATTAAGAAACACTGAAAAATACCTAGGAAGTATCATGTGCTGCATGCTAGTCTTATTCAGTTAATCGATGAGAATTTTGAAAATATGTCGGCCCCGTCTAACCCCATTTCGGATATGGCCTTACAAGGATATAATACTAATATTAGTTTTTCTAAGGATGAATGTGAATGAGATACTGAATGGGAAGAGGAAGAGTCTCCCCCCTCCAAAAATTGTCGAAGAAAACCTCACAGAGCAAGCCTTTAGATAAAAACGTTACCTCATTGGCACTTCTCAAAAAGCTAAAAACAAGGAGAAAGCACCCCCCCACCAAGAAAAAGTAGGTTTCTTATTCTGAGGAATCTCCAATGGATTCCTTTTCTGCCCTAGATTCCATTGATGGTTCCCATACCTTTTACCCTCTCACTGACAAAGAAAATAGGCCCAAATTCCCTAGAGATATCATACCTGAAGACCACTACTTCAAGCCTAACTGGGAATTTCCTAATGACATACTCACAATAGACAAAAATGGGGCAGTTGAATACTTCAGGATTATTAAGTGGGTTTTTCATGAGATAAAGGACCTTAGCATGAACAAAAAGGTTGTCTCTAGTAAGCTGGATGAAATGGAAGCTAAAGGGGTCCCTCGAAATGTTGTTGGGGTTTTGTGGACCAAGGAAGAGAAGATGTTGATGGTCGAGTGCCTTCAAAGAATAGTCAAGCTCATGGATGAGATGAAAAAGGAAAAGAGGAAAAATATTAAGCATTTGGAAGGGGAAATTGGCAAAATCCAGGAAACTATGAACACCATCATGAAGAAAAGCCACATAATTGTGAAGAATTCTACTACTACTATGAGCACCTTGGTGGATAAGATGGAAAAAACCAAGTAGGGGACCCTATTTGTGGACTTGGAAGCTGACAAAGGCAAAAGACAGAAAGAGGATTTCGGCCCCTTGAAGAGGACTAGAACCAACCTAAAGAGAAAAGTGAAATCCACACCTCAGAAGATCCAGGAATTGAAGAAGGTGGCTCAGGAGATGAATAACCTTGAAGTTGAGATTACTGATACCTTAAAGTCCTTGGGTTAGCTTTGTCTGTCTGGTGTTGACTTGTTGCTGACTTCCGGCTTGTTGTTGTATTTCTTTTTTGTCTATTATGCAACTTTCCTTTCTTCGTGAACTTTGTTTGAATATTTTATCTAGCTTGTAAACTCTGTGGTTCTGGGTCCCTATAAAACCCATTTTTTCCTTAATAAAAAACAAACTAAAAGCATTCTACACTTAACTATGGATTCATGTTTCTCATTTATGATTATCATGATATTGTACTAACACTTGCATGAATTTCAAGAACATTACATCATTGCCTTTATGTGGATCTCCTTGACAAGGTTATATATTGGAGGTAATATTTTCATTTTGGAATTTATCATTGATTCATTTTACGTACTTGTGAGGGTATGCACTTTATTACTCATCATCTCTATGGTGGAGATAGGAACACCAATGTGGGGTTTGACTTAAGAAAGCCTCTATGTGGGACAACCATTTCCCCTTGATTTTATGTGTATAGGATCAAATCTGATTACCAAATAGCTATTAATAGACAAAAAAAGTAGCAAAAGATAGTGACAAACTTGTAATAGAAAAAAAACCCTCAAATTAAGGCATCAAGTTCCCCTATCCTACTAATTTGATCTAGATTTTTGGGAGACAAATTTGCAAATCTTTTTGATTGCAATTCTAACTATTTGTTGAATCCTCCAACATTGCTAGACTAGCGCACCTAGAACTTCTATATAGCATAGTTAGCTTTATATTTTAGATCCCAATTCCTCTCTATGTTCTCATCTTACATCTACTTTTTTATTGCATGTTTTCATTCTATATCTACTATTTACTATTAAACTTAGTCATTTTGTCATTATTAGTTTAGATCACATACATGCACTTCACTATCTCATTTCTCTTACAACACTGGAATAAAACCTCAACCCCTAGCTCTCCCTTGAGGACAATAGTTTAGCCCATTCACATTCCAATGTTATTACAAGGAATCAATATTTTTAGATTGCATTATTTGTCATGGGATCTCATTCCCCATCATTTCAAATATGAATAGGAAAATAATTCTAAAATTTAGTACTTTTCAAATTGAGTTAAATGGCTTGCCTGTAATGCTCTTCTCATCCCTTTATACTTATAGGACCCTTGTGCTTAATTTTATTCCATGTGAAGGACAATGACCACAGATGATAAGTATATTGTTAAAATAATGAAAAAAGAAGTAAGAGTCATTTAGAATTGTAATGATGACATGACTTGTCATATTTTTGAATTCTTTATTTATAGAAGATATTTTAACATCCAATTCACAATAGATTTAAATTGCATGTCTAAAATGTAGATCACATGATTTTAATAAGATAATCCAATAATTCAATACTCTATGTATCTCAATATTCATACATTAATAACAAGACTATAACTCTACGAATCTCATATATTTATCTCTTATATATAGAAAGAGAGAGAGAGAGAGAGAGACAGGGTCACCCAAAAATCAAAATATATAAAATATAACATGGCCCCTACATAGAAAAGGAAAAAGTGTGTTACCCTAGGAAAATCTCATTGATTAAATATTAAGTAAATGAAGGCAGCGAGTATTGAAAAATAAACATTAAAAAACCAAAGAGAAAATAGATAAAGGTAAATATAACTTTGAAGGAACAGTTATAAGTTAAGATTTGAATATAGTATTTTAATTAATGGTAATTTTTCTATATAAGGGAGAGGTTTATAGAGAAGTGTTTTTTTGTCTTCTTCCTTATTTTAATAATCATTTTTTTACTTTGTAAATGAATTCATATTTTATTGTATGTTCTTGATAAGTTATTTATATTTGTGGAATTCATCAAATCAAATTTTTATATAATAGAGGTTCAATCTTAAAAATTTCAAGTTCATTATAAAATTTTTGACCTTTCTTCTGTTCATTTGTAGCACATTTAGGTATCTACCATAAGGAGTACAAGGTAGTCTCATATTTTTATAAACCATCTATAGACCTGTATATAAACTGCAACTCCTCGCTAAGGAAATTTGGAAGAATAACAACTAAGAAACCAAAACACATAGCAAAACTAATTAAATTTATTACCTCTAAGAGTTCCCTAACGTCACTCATAAGAAACACTTACTAACATGCACTAATCATCACTAAGTTAATCACATAAAAATAACTAAATTCCAATACATAATTCAAAATCACATAAACATCCCCAATAGAATACATTGACTCAACTTATCAAATAAATCATTTAACTCACATGTAAAGTCTATGTTGACTTCATTTTAAAGATCCAAATGCAAGATTCCTATGATAACCTTAATTAAGAATAAGAACATACATATAATCCATATGTATACATTCACTTAAAGATATCCATTAATACAAATGCATATATCATATAGTAATATTACAATCCTTTCCACTGGGAATATCCATTTAAAAATACAAATATACAATTAAAAATTCTTTTACATCACTTTTGGAAGATACATAACTAATTATACAATACAAAGGTAGAATAATCTACATATGAATATAAAATCACTAGTTCACAAGGTAAGATCCATCCAAATTTTCATGAACAAGAACTATGGATACAAACCCCAATGGATGTTAAAGTACTACCACCTAACCATGTGGAACCTAAAGGTACACCCCCCATGCTAGAGATAGAAACAAGGGCCCATACAACAAGAAATAAAGCTAGGGATAAAATAACTAAACATACACACAACCAAGATACATAAGATACCAATGCACAAGATAAGTTAGAAAATTTAACAACTAGAAAACCATCCAAGATCTCCCAAAAGACTTCCAAAAATAGATAACAAACAAAGTCTTCAAAACAACTCCTAGAGCCTTCCACATTAAAATTGACAAAATAGGATACTAGGGTACATCAAGGAGATAGTTTAATTGCATAGCCTTCATATGGGTTATCCTGGAATCCTCTCAAGATCTCGACCCCCATTAGACAAGTCATAGAGAACCATACAATCCTTTTGTGAAGATAAGGTATTGCATGATCATGCCAGTTTCGAGCACCTCTTCAGACATATTGGCCTTCCCAACCTTATCCCACGTCTATACGAGCACACGAGGCCATGAGTGGGGCACAAATTTTTTTCTTATCTGTGTGTGAAATGCAACCCAAAGTTTTATTAATGTTATCACTTATTACTCTACTCACCTATGGGTTACCAGAGTAGCAGCTTAGGGCCTTGACCCCCATAGAGAGTCACTCCCCCTTTATGCACCTAGATAACCTATTCTCTATGTCTCAGCATGAAAATCATGAAGCATAATGATAACCAAATAGGAAAATAAAGAATCCACATACATGCATAGATAGCACAATCTGCAAGTAGGACTTCCAAACAAAGACCAATATCAAGGTCAAGTCCTGAAACTGAATTATAACCTCAAAATCAATAATCCTTTCACAAGACAAATCAAGAAAGGGAATATGAACACCAATCCAACCAAAATAAGAACAATCAAACACATAATTTTAAAATTGACAGGATACATAGTTACCCTATAGCCTTTCAAGCTAACTAGGAAACCAAATTGAACAAAAAATTGTAAACTGAGACAAACCCAAAAAATATGACATAGAGATTCATACACGGTTTCCAATCAAACATTAAGAAACACTGATCATTTGAAACAATCAAACACTACACCATATTTAGGCATATTCTAATCTTTTTAGAATACGAATAAATAATTGAATACAAACAATAGATTCATTTAAAAAATCATGAAACCAAATCCTCCTAATATTCAATTTTAATTAAAACTATAAATTAAAGTGAAGTCAAAACTAGGAAATAGGAACCTACTTGGAAACTTGTGAAGAAAGATAAGAGAGAGAAGGAGAAAAGATTGCAGACAAATCTATGAATGTGAATCCCCTTCAAATCAACAACCAAAATTCCAACAACCAAGATCAAATAAATCCAATCCATGCTTCAAGAAACCTCATAAAATATTCTGTCAATCAACATTGCAAACCCTTCTAAAAAATTCACAATCCAAAAATTCTCCCCCAAAATTCTTCACAAATTGCAACAATATTTCTTCTCCCAAAATTTTATGAAAAGGAAACATAAAATAAAACTCCTATAAGGAAAAAATATACACAAAACTCAACTACAACCTAAAAAAATCTTGACAAAAACATGCATAAAAGAAAAGCAAAACCCTACTTCAAAAATCATGAAAAATAACATAAAATCAATAATATTAAATTAATTTATCAATAGAAATCCAGATAAAATAATAAAATAATAATTATTAAATATTAAATAATCAATTAAAAATCTCCTAAACATAGTTAACTCCCACTTAACAACCAAGCAAACAATAAATAATTAATTCCAACTAAAATTATAATTATCCATAAAAATAAGACAACTAGTTCCACCAAAATAGAACAATCAATTCCAAAATAAAGCTTAATTTCCACTCAAGATAACTACCACACAATAAAATATAATTTCCACTATAAAATAACATGCATAAATAAATCACTTAATAAATAACATCCATTAATAGGAATATATTTATTAAATCAAAAACATAATTAAAGCCATAATAAACAATTATGAATTATTATTTAATTTGAAACACTCAACTTATAATTAATATTAATAATCAGTATAACATAAAATCCCTCACACTCAACTAAATCATAAAATAATGTCAATATCAATACAAGACTTACCATCAACAACAAGCTGGTTAAATATTTTCTACATGAAAAATCTGACAAGATAAAAATAAAGATTAGATAATTATCCCTGTGTTAGGACAATGGCTAGGGTTAGATACTTTTTGGGGCTTGGACTATCTCTTGTACCATCATTGGGATTTGAAGGCATGCTCAGACATATAGATATACATATACATATACATATACATATACCTCATATGGAGATCACGAATGAGTAATACAAAATCATTCTTTTCACCCTAATCCCCAAGGAAACAATGCAATAATGATCTATTCTACACATAAAATCCATAAGCATCAATATCATCAATCATCAATCATCAAATCCAAATAATAACATCTGATCATAGATTCACATCTCATAAAGCATCACTATAAATTACCAATATAAAATCCAAGTCAAAAGTATACCATCATTAATACCAATATGTCCATGTCAAATAAAGTATAACAGTAATCATATCTTGAAACATATAAGCATCATAAAATAGTCCAATAACATGTATCACATGAATGTATCCACACACACAAACCAGTGAAATGAACCATATATAATGAGTCAAACATAGTCTAAGTCAAAGTAATAAGTATTTGAATCAAAGCATGGAGGGGTACTACAAAGACTCCCTAGCATCATGGACTATAAAAGAAATTTTCTTTCTATCTTTGTTTCCTATGAAAATAGTGGATGGTGGTACATATTTTTAATAGTGAATTAGAGAAGATTTTAATTTTTTTATTGGTGTAAGAAAAAAACTAGAATGAACGGTTGAAAGAAAAATTGCTATAGCATTCATAGAGGTTGAGACAAAGAAACTTAAACCTATTCCTGAAACTACCATAGGTAATGGCAAAAGGAACCCAAATCCCAAACTTAGAAATATAAAATGATTATTGCAGAGGTTATTTCAAAACAACAGATTATTTTTAAAAAAAAGCCTCCATCAAATAATAGGAAAAACCATCTATACAGATAATGAAAAGAAGATTGTATTCACATAATGACATGATCAAAACTGAAACACAACAACCATAATACCAAAGATATTAAACAACATTACACAATTGCATAATGAAGCACACACAAATATTGCAAATAACACTATGAAATAGTGGCAAAGACAACAAGGATGATCTCCTCACTGCATAAGCAAGGAGGCACTAGTGAAAGGCTAAGAAGTGATGAGACAACTCACCATGATAAACATGAGAGAGAGAGAGAGAGAGAGAGAGAGAGAGAGAGAGAGAGAGATATAGAGAGAGAGAGAGAGAGAGAGAGAGAGAGAGAGAGAGGATACTAATCTCATTATCATTTTCTCTCACAATCCATACACAATGATGGGATAAGGAAATAACCTCCAATCCATATCAAACTAGGTTTAACAATACTTGACAACACACTCAAATACCAACAACAATGAATAGATTCCTAGAAGTCAATGTTGCTCGAATAGAATACAAATCTATCATTTTCAAAATAAGGAGTAGGACAAGAATACAATCACTTCAATCCACTCAATAGTAACCCAAGATGATCACAAACAAAGGCAAACCTACACAAGTGATTTCCTAACAAGGAGTTACAAACTCTAAATCAAATAGAAGGATGACAAATCACTAATCACTTCCCAAGGCAAGGAGATGCTAAAATTATTCATGCAAGACACATGTAAAAATAATGACATATTGGGAAGGCTCTAGAGACAAAGAGGTAAAAAATTCATACACAAGGTCACCCTAAGAAATGGTCGATAGAGGCTTACCAATGATGAAATGATGAAAATGGGTAGTTTGACAACAAAGGGTAGCCAAACAAGACAATATCACTCAAATGGGACACCGAGGCCTAATAGCATAGTAGCACCCACATGGTGTAGTCCAAGTTTGGTGCTTAAGTCCTAGTCAACCACTAGTGTCCTCTACTAGTGTTGGTGTCCTCACCTAGTGCTAGGATCTAGATAGGGGGATGTAGTCTATATAAGGTGTTGGTGCACATACAACTAAGCAATTTCAAGTAGTAATAGGACCTGTAAGACATGCCAAACACCCTAAAGAAGCTGAAAACAACCCTTAACAAACACAAAGCCTAAAAATAGTGAAAAACAACACCAAGTCGAACAAATAATTCTATATATTGAGCACACAATGACACAAATGAGTGAAGGAGAAGGTAGGGAGGTGCATTACGACCTTCCAAATATTCTTACATGCTTCCATTAGAAAAATGACATAATAAAATCTAGTTCATTACTTTTTATTAAAAAAAGTATGAATAAATAAAAAGATCATTGCAATCACATCTACACATAGAGAATCTTAAGCACATTTTATAGCATTATGTTAGCATCCTTGACATTGTATTGATTGTTTGACATGTCGCCACATCTTATTCAGAACTCTTACTAGATTTGACTATTAGCAAATAAATGCATGCCTCCCCTCTACGAATACAATAGAAAAAGAAACATTGATAACAAACAAAACCAAATTATTAAGATTCAAGCATATAAGAAAAATCTTAAATGAAACCAAACCATATGATTAAACTAATCTTACATTAAAAAATAAACAAAATTATAAATATGTTTATTTTAACTCTTCTAGTAAACCTCATAGTATTCTATTCTTCAATTTCCCTTATTTAAACGTCAAGTAACATAATTTGATATTAAATCCTCATATGCTATATACTTTATCTTTGATTTCGAAGACCGCCTTAATTCATATACTTGTTTTCCTTGAGTGCAAATTAAATACAAGGTCAAAGTGTTATTAATTTTGAAAGCATTGCGGGTTTCATGTGCAGATTATAATGTGAATACTATCTTAATCTTTCAGTTCATGTTCCTCGCTCAAGTAGACAAATTATACTCCACTATACTTCGAGCTCATATATGTATCAAAGAATAAAATAATGATGTGGTTGATGGTTATCACCAATATTAATTCGGAAGCGTGAAGAATGTTCATGAATTTGGTTTAGCCTTTTCGTCTGAAAAGATTAATAATGATTTTATTACTTTGTTTATTAGAGTCAAAGTCTGAGATTCACAGCCATAGCATATGTTGCGTACGCATATAGTTATGCAGAAGAATGCCCGAAGTTGCAACGAAGTCTTCCTTAATAAAATGCTTTATCTATTATTGTACATTTAATGGGTAAGTTGCGTAACTACCAATGATAACAGTGCTGAAAGTTCAGTAACAGTGCTGAAATGGAGAGGGGATTCTGGCCTTTCTGATGGAGCTGCTTATCATGTATATATGTCATGTATATATGTCGTAGTTATTCAATTAACTTAAATATTACAATTTTTTTTTTTTTTTAATCTAAACATTTTATTTTAAATTTTGATTTATTTAAGTGATTCATTTAAAATTGTATTAGATTCTTCAGTAATCTTTTTAGTAATGTGGTTGTAGATGAATTATCTAAACAAATCAAAATTTATGTTATTTATTCAAATCTCACATTTAAAATGTTGAAACATCATGCAAGATTTTGATCTTTTTGATGAAGCTGCTTACCATGTCCATAAATATTTAATTTTTTGATCTTTTGATTTAAACAGCATATTCTAAATTCTGATGACAGTTCATATCAAATTACATTAATTTCTTGAATAGAACCCATTTATTAATATAATTTCAGATATACTACTTAAACAAGTGAAAACTTAAAATATATTATTTATATTTAACTTAACATTTGTAATGTTCTAAGATCATTAAAACTATAATGTTGGAAGACAAATGCAAAAATATTTAAGCTAAGAGCATACATCAAACATCAACTTAATCTGCGTGTACATTTACATTCAAACACTACAAACACACGCTCTAACATAAATATTCTAAGATTTCTTTTTGGTTTCAGGTGGACATGAAAGGAGGATAATATGACGCAGGAGATAATGTGAAATTCAGCTTCCCAATGGCATTTACCACCACCATGTTATCATGGAGCGTCTTGGAAATTGGCGGAAAGATGGGAAATGAACTCCAGCATGCCAAGGAAGCCATTCGTTGGGCTACAGATTACTTGCTCAAAGCCGCCGCTTATCCAGGCACTCTATACTTCCAGGTATCCATGCAAAAGTTGGGGTATCTTGATTAATTTAACACTACAAACGTGCGTAATATTTAAATTAATAGAGTCAGATGATTACTCCAAAATTTAAATTAAATACAATTGTAATTTGATGAAATTGAAAGGTGGGAGTGTAAAAGATAGAAGATAAACAAATACAGTTTGCAGAAATAAAAACATGAAAAACAGAGCATAGAGACTAAACACCAGATTTTATCGTGGTTCAGCAAACTTAGCCTACATCCACACTGAGAATAGAGAGCTTGTATTATATCAACAGATTAAGTTTTACAATGATACAACAGCAGCTTTAAATAAGCTTCCAACTACACCGGAAAGTGAAGAGACAGTTTTTGAGGGAAGGCTATGATGTTTGTTGGTCTTCGTCTTAACAATCTCCCACCTGATAGCCAACAGATGCTGCTATTGATCAGTCATTCCCCTGCTCTTCTTGCTGATTTACTTCTTCATTACGAGCCCAAGAGAAGTCCTAGCACTTTCGAACTTCTCCTTGGACACACTTTTAGTAAAGATATCTACCGGGTTCACATGTGTCAATTTTAACAACCTTCAACTTGCCTTCTTCAACCATATGACGAACAAAATGAGCATGCACATCAATATGTTTAGAACGTCGCTGAGAGGAATGGTTATGAGCCATAAAAATGGCGTTGCGACTATCACAAAACATAACATAATCGCTTTGTTGGTACTTCATTTCACCAAACAATCGTTGCAGCCAGATCATTTCTCTTGCACCTTCAGAAAGAGCCAAATACTCAGCCTCTACAAAAGAAAGGGCAATAGAACGTTGCAGCCTAGAGGCCCAACTAATGGCAGCTCCAACAAACATGAAGACATAACTAGTAGTAGACCTCCATTTGTCTAAATCTCCGACAAGATCCGAATCTGTGAAACCTTGTAACTGAACATTATTGCCACCAAAGCATAATGCATAATCTGAAGTTCCTTTTAGGTACCTTAATATCCACTTAACCGCTTCCCAATGAATTTTCCCAGGATTGCTCATGAATCTACTCACAACTCCCACCGCATGAGCAATGTCGGGACGTGTAGAAACCATAGCATACCTAATGCTACCAACTGCTGATTTGTAAGGAATTCCTTCCATGAAATCCTTGTCTTCTTGTGTTTTTTGGCACAAATCAGAATATAACTGAAAATGAGTGGCAAGTGGGGTAGAAACAATATTGGCATCAGCAATACCAAAATGATCAATTACTTTGTCAATCTATTCCTTTTGTGACAAAGTGATCTCCTTCTTCTCTCTATCTTGGGTGATCATCATGCCAAGAATCTTCTTGGCTGCCCGTAAATCCTTCATAACAAATTTACTTGCCAATTTAGTTTTTAACTCACCAACAATTCTAGAACTTGTACCACCTACCAACATATCATCAACATAGAGAAGAAGAATGACGAATTCACCATTCAAAAGTTTCTTGTAGTAGATACACGGATCAGATTCACATCTTATGAAGTTATGTTCAATCATGAAAGAATCGAACTTAACATCCACTGCCTTGGGGCTTGTTTGAGCCCATACAAGCTACGTTTTAGTCGACAATAGAGATGTTCCTGTCCTTTTTGCACAAAGCCTTTAGGCTGATTCATGTACAATTCTCCATTAATGTCTACATGCAGAAACGTTGTCTTCACATCAAGTTGTTCCAACTCAAGGTCCCATATAGTTGCAAGTCCTAAAACAGTTTGGATTGCTGTCATCTTCACAATTGGAGAGAAAATTTTAGTGAAATCGATCCCTTTTTCTTGAGCATAACCCTTTACCACCAATCTGGCTTTGTAACGCTTCCTACCAAATCCCATGTGTTATTAGCTTCAATCGAACTCATTTCTTCTTGCATAGCACCCTGTCATTTATCCCAATTTTCATCCTTCATAGCTACATGAAAATTTGAAGGTTCTATATATTCAGAGAGCAATAAAATGGACTCTACCTCCTCAGCAAAGAAAAGTTCATAATCAAAGAATTTGGATGGAATCTTTCCTTGTCTACTTGATCTTCTGACATTCCCTAAATCAATTTTAACATTAGCTAGGTCTTTTTCTCTTATATCCCCATCACTATGCTCTTGGTCTTTTTCAGATGGTGAATGCCTTTTATTAGAGGAGAATGCACCTTTTTGCACCCTGACATTTTCATCATTATGACCATTATCACCACTACTTTTGCACATATGTTGGTCAATACTGTAAATTGGAGAGTCAATAGATGGCTGCATACCAAGCTGTGAGTCACAGACAGGGGAATAACTTGTAGGCTGCGTATTGAACAAAGACTATTGCTGCATTGAAGACAAACCATCATGCCACCATGTAGTATCTAAACGTGTTGAAGTGTTATGAACAGAAGAATTATTTCTAACAGAAGAATTATTTCAAACAAAATTGCCACCGCTTCCTCTATGAGTAGGATCGTAGCAAGTATGTGGTTGCGTATATGACTGCAATTCCAAGGGGCAGTGTGGGATGGTTTGTGTTGACTGGGAAAAGCACTGGGGAGTGCATAGAAAGGGATGTGGAGCAGCTGGCATGGCACCCGAACCTGCCACAATGTCAGTCAAAATACCATCCTGCAGATTTTGTGCAATATGAGTTGTATGGTTTTCAATCACCGTACCATTGAGTGCATGCTTGGGGTGTTGAGCCTATTCTATGTAGGGATTAAGATTTGAAATCACTTCCCTTCCCGTGTCATTACCTGGAGAAAACTCTATCATCGATTGGGATGAAGAAAAGGTAGGGGTTGAAGATAACAAAGAGGTAGGAGAAATAGGGGGTGTCAAATATCTTATAGAATCACCATTATTACATTAATTTGGCAACTATATATATTCATTATTTGAATTGCCATGTTTCTCCAATCTTGGAAATACTGTCTCATTAAAGACAACATCTCTGCTACAAACTATTTTCTTTCCAACAGGATCCCAAAGTCTGAAACCAAATTGATGTTTGCCATAGCCTACGAAGATGCCTCACTATGGTTTAAAATCTAGCTTTGTCCTCTTTTCTTTAGGGAAATAAACATAGGCTTCACATCCAAAAAATCAAATGTGTGTATATGAAATCCATTTTCCTAACCATTCCTCTTTCAGAATACCAAAATTCATTCATGATGAAGGACTCCAGTTGATTATATACACAATTGTATTACAAGCCTCAGCCCAAAACTCCTTGCTTAAACCAACATTTGAGAGCATGCACCGTGCTTTCTCAAGGATAGTTCAATTGAGCCTTTCCGCTGCCCCATTCTCTTGAGGGGTGAATGGAACAATTCTAATTCTTCTAATGCCCTGATCTACACAAAAGTTATCAAACTCCAAGGAACAAAATTCACCTCCATTATCCATTTTTAAACACTTTATTTTGTGACCACTTTGGTTTTCAACAAGTGCTTTGAAAATTTTGAATTTTGAAAACACTTTAGATTTACGGGACATCATATAAATCCAAAATTTTCTA
This sequence comes from Cryptomeria japonica, assembly GCF_030272615.1. Taxonomy (NCBI): domain Eukaryota; kingdom Viridiplantae; phylum Streptophyta; class Pinopsida; order Cupressales; family Cupressaceae; genus Cryptomeria; species Cryptomeria japonica. Next base: position 633,037,323 of record NC_081407.1, read on the forward strand.
GTACAATCATCTAGGAAAGTAACAAAATAGTTTTCCCCTCCATAAGAGGTTACCTCCATAGGTTCGAAGACATCCGAGTGCACCAATTCCAGCGGTGTTGTCTTCATGTCATGTCCATTCTTCAAGAAGTTGTCTTGTCTTTGCTTCCCATGAAGACAATGTTCACAATACTCTAGATTTGCTGATTGTAGACCCGAAAGCTAGTCACGATTGAGCATCACCTCAAGGCCTTTCTTGCTCATGTGACCTAACCGTTGATGCGAAAGGGCTACATCGCTTCCCACAAGTGTCATAGCAGCTCCCACCTCATCAATGGTTTTCACAATGTAGAGATTACCTGTCTTGTCTCCTTTTGCAATAGCTAAGGAACCTATGGCTATTTTCCATGTGTCTGTGAGTTCGGTTTTAAAGCCTTGTGTATATAATTGGCTAACTGAAATCAAATTTCTCTTTAATTGAGGAACATGTCTAACATCTTTGAGCAATAATTTGGCTCCTCCATCTAGATGCAAGACAACATCACCTTTCCCAATGATTTTACAAGCTTTGTTGTCACCCAAGTATACTTCTCCAAAATTGCCTTCTTGATAATTTGTGAATGCATCCATGAGAGAGGAAGCATGAAAAGAGGCACCAAAATCAATTACCCACGAATTAGATTTTGTAACAGTTGTAGCTAGTACTAGAATCCCATCATCTTTATCATGGACTATGTTTTCTTCGATGTCCAATACTTTGTCTTGTGCCTTCTTGTACTTTCTACAATCTTTCTTGACATGACCAGCCTTCCCACAAAACCAACAACCGCCTTCTCTTCCTCTAGACTGCGATCTTCTAGCTGATTTGGACCTCCGATAGTTATTATTTCTGCCTCTATATTGGCTTCTTCCTCTATTTTCGGTGCTCACCATTGTGAGAGCATTGCTAGATGAGGGCTCATCATTCTTCCTCCTTAAATCTTCAGAGAGAAGAGTGGCTGAAATTCATCAAAGGCCAACTTCTTGGAGCTTGATGTCGTAGTGCTTATAGCTGTCACAACTCCATCCCAGCTGTTTGGTAGAGAGCATAAGAGAAGAACAACTTTATTTTCATCGTCTTGAGTCATTCCAACCGAATTCGCTTGGCTGATCAAAGTGTTGAATTCATTAATATGGTTCGCCATTGTGCAACCTTCCTTCATCTTGAGTTTATAAAGTTTCTTCATGATGAAGACTTTATTTGCAGCAGACGCCATAGCATATGTTTTTATCAGTTTGTCCCCAACTTCTTTTGTAGTTTTCTCCTCTGCAACATTGAACAGAACATTTTCATTCAGCGAAAGAAAAATTGTTGCCTTGGCTTTTTCATCAAGGGTCTCCCAATCTTCGTCTTTCATGGTAGAAGGCTTCTTTGATTTTCCTTCGAGCACAAGTTTAAGGTCTTGCTTGATCAGCAAAGATTGCATCTGAATCTTCCATATCCTGAAATTCTTTTTGGAAAATTTCTGCACCTTCAAATACTCCATCTTCAAGAAATGCAATTACCAAATTTCCAAACAACTGTGCACCCAGCTCTGATACCAATTGCAAAAGATAGAAAATAAACAAATACAGTTTGCAGAAATAAAAAGATGAAAAACATGAAAAACAGAACACAAAAACTAAACACCAGATTTTATCGTAGTTCGGCAAACTTAACCTACATCCACACTGAGAACAGAGGTCTTTTATTATATCAACAGATTACGTTTTACACTGATACAACAGCAGCTTTAAATAAGCTTCCAACTACACCGGAATGTGAAGAGACACAATTTTGGAGGGAAGGCAATGATGTCCGTTGGTCTTCATCTGAACAGGGAGAGGCCAGAAGACATGGACACTCCTCGCAGCGTGTACAAAATAGATGCTCAGAATCCAGGCTTGGATGTTGCTTCTGAAACAGCTGCGGCACTTGCTACGGCTTCCATGGTTTTCAAGAAAACAGACGGCCCTTATTCTAAGCTCCTCCTCCAAACTGCAGTGCGGGTGAAGTCACTTTATTTAAATGAATGATAATGTTATGCCTCATCCAACTTTGAAAGTGGTTTATAATTATCTATTGGGAAAGAAAATCCAAAATAATTTGTGTTGTACAAGATTAAATCATTTTTCAGTTTACTGTAGATTGAATTTAAACAGCATTCTAAGTTTTTATCCATTTAGTGGCTCATCTGAATTTAAAGTAAGATTTATCTATAAGTATGATTTAAGATGAGCCGTCATCTCAAGAAATCTATATTATTCAATTTGAAATCTCAGAATCAATTTTAAACAACATATGCTTAAATGATAACCTATATTATTCAACTTGAAATCTCCAAATCATTTTTAAACAACATCTTCTAAACTTTGATATGCTTAAATGGCTCACCTGTAGTCACAGTAAGCTCTACCTATCGAAGATGAACAACCTAAACGAACAAATCTCAACGTCTTATTTAAGCCGAAATATCTGCTATTAATCCTAGCTATCATGATGATTATCAGGTGTTTGCTTTGGCGGACGAGCATAGAGGAGCTTACAGTGACTCCCTCGCCTCTGTTGTCTGCCCGTATTATTGCTCTACTCTAGCTACCGCGTAAGTATAACTATATATAAATGTAATTGAAATTTCAATAACTACCTGGAAGGTAATAGAAATTGATTTGTTTCATCCAGGACGAACTGCTGTGGGGTGCAACATGGCTGGCAAAAGCCACGAGAAGTCAAAAATATTTTAACTACATACAATCAAATGGCCCCGCTCTGGGCTATCGCGATAACGTCAACGTTATGAGCTGAAACCAAAAACATCTAGGCACAAGAGTTCTTTTGGCTCGGGTATGTTACCGTGCACATTTAAAGTCATAAACTCCTGTTTTTTTTTCACGTTAGAACTCATTTCATATCTTCTTACTCGTGTTCTTGGCGGGAGGTTATGCTAAACAAAGTGAAGTCTCTTGGTGAATATCAAGGCCTTGCTAACAATTTTATTTGTTCTCTGTTGTCTGGAACGTCTTCAGCGCGATATTCACCAGGTCACAATGAGTTATTATCTCTATTGAGTAAAATTATCGTTATGTTTCTTCCATACACTAGAAAACATGTTCTTTATGTATTCAGGTGGTCTTCTGTTCAACGGCCCAACTGATCAATGTAATTTGCAATATGTTACATCCAAGATCTTCTTGCTCTTCACCTACGCCAAATAATTGAGCAACTCCAAGCAAGTAGTGATATGCGCTAATACCATAATCACTCCCTCCAAACTACGCTCCATTGCAAAAAGACAGGTAAACAACATATACTTCTGCTTTATATTCTAGTAACATCTCAGTTGAAATTATTCCAAACTTCTGTGCTTTTTCGGGGCTCAGGTCGATTACATCTCGGGAGACAATCCCCTAGGAATGTCATACATGGTGGGGTACGGTCCAAAATTTCCACAGCATATTCATCACCGCGGATCATCTTTGTCTTCAATTTACGCCCATCCAAAGATTATATCATGCAACGATGGTTTCATATACAGCAGCTCGCCCAATCCGAACGTTCTGGTTGGAGTAGTTGTGGGAGGGCCCGATGCGAATGGCCAATTCAAGGATGAGCGCTTTGACTATTCACATTCTGAGCCAGCTACTTAGATTAACGCTCCACTGGTTGGATCCCTCGCCTATCTGCCTCGCTCCTAAACTAGTTTTAATTTCTTTATCACACAAAATCTATAGAACCGCGATAATAAGCGTCGTTCTCTATACAGGCGGTCCACACTATACATAATGACAATTAATACTTTTGTCTCTTTGCCATTAAGAGGTGTAGTTTCATTCTATTTCTATAGCTTTTGATCTATGATTCTCTTGTTTAGCATTTTTTATTTTTATTGTTTGATATCTATTTAAATCTTATTTATTAATTTTTATTCATGTATAATTATTATATCATTGATTTTTATTATTTTTTTTTCAATTATCAAGTGATGTATATATTTCATAATTGTGTAGCTTCCCCTCTTTCATAGAACTTGCTTCTTAATAAATGTTAACAAGCTTTACTTGTACTGTTCAAAAATTCTAATGATAAACCTAAGGATGATGTACCTTATCGACAATATTTTATGTTCTCTTGAGGTAGGATAAAATTGTACAATTCTTGAGGTCCCAAACCTAATATTATTATCATCGGATATACTTATAATAATTATCTCCTTTATATAGATCTTGTCCTAATAACATAATAGAAAGGTAAACCTCTAAACCCAAAATAACCCTACTTATACATAATATAATAATTGTACAAATTATTTTCATAAATTATTATAAAAAAAATAAAGAATATGTACCACACATTGATATCTTAATCCACCTAAATACATTGTGATATGATCCCTAGATACCTAATATGACATCCCATCTTGACATCATTCATCCTAACAAATTCCTGAACCACTTCTTTACTGTAACACCTAAGACATGTATTTCAATCAACAAAACTTATATTTTTCAAACATGGAGTAACGTGTAAAGCCTAGAATAATGAGCAGCAAGACCAACAAATAGGCTAATTATAATAGCATTGGATGACCTTTAGTATCCTTTTAAACCCAAACTTGGGCATTTCGATGCATGTGGTGCCCACTATATAACAAGTCCTGATGTAAATAGAGAACATGGGTAGCATCGCTATATATACCAATTCCCATTCATTTCTCTTTCACTCTACCAAATCAAATTGAATAAGCACAATGAATATCAAGATGAGATTTATGTGTGATTATCACTCCCTTTCTCATACCCATCATGCTTGAGGAATGTATTTTTAAGATTAAAATCTTGTTAATTCCTAATACATGCGAAAATAACATTTCACAATGAATGGGGTACTTTCATTTATAATATGAGAGAATTGCTTTCCAATCAATAAGTAGTGTATACACTAAAAAATGGTCTGGAGATAATTGATTAAATACAGAGTTATTTAATTAATGAACCCTTCCCAATTGATTAAATACGCAACTGATTTAATTAATTACCCCTTTAATTCCTCTACTTGTGACTAGATATACGGATTTATTCATTTAGTTCATTCGATAATTCCTCTTAATTAATTAATTTCCCCCATCAAATTCAATTCTTCTAATCCTATAATTAAATAAACAAATTAATGACTTGTTAAATTTCATTATTCATTTCTTAATTATTTGAATTTATAAATTCAAATGAGCACATGGCTCCTACCTTTAACCACCTAGTATAACCACCCCCTAACCTAACCCATTCAATTTCACCTTGGGTATAACAAACCCTATACCTTCAAACTTGCACATCCTAACATCTTTTTAACCCATTTGGAGTGTACACACTTCTTTGAATACACATGGCACCTTTGCCACATGTCTTCTCCCCTTTGGCACTTGCCCTCTAATGAGAAATTTATTGAAGATCCTTGCCACTTGTCACCACAGAGATGACATGTGTCCTTCCTTCCAACCTCTTCTCCAACTTCCTCAATCTTAGCCATTGATGTCTCTTGATCAGATCATGACCGTTGATTCTTGCCAGTTCAACCTTGGCCTTGGAAATCCTATAAATATCCCTCATTTTCATCAATAAATCCCCCTGTATCTTAGATTAATTTGCATTGTTATTATCTTGCAATTTGCATTTATCAATTATCATTCAGAATATCATTTTTTGCATAATTTGAGCATCATGTCATAATAATCTTGCATTTAATCTAGAATAATGTAGCTACTCATATCTTTATTTGGCATCTTGATGGTCATTGCTTGCTTCTGAGAGCCACACCTATCAACCTTCAATGTCCTTGATATTAGAGGAGGATGGAACATGATAAAGGAGGTGAAGTTACATTTTTTATTTTTAAATTGCTTCCTAGTTTTAATACTTGTTTCATCTATGTGTTGTTTTATTTTGTTTAATGATTGACACACTTTTTCAACACACAACTAGTATTTGAATTTATTAAAGGATGCCTTTTCTAGATGTATTTTTAAGGTTAAAATCTAGTTCTTAATTCTTCAGACATGCAAAAATAACCTTTCACAATCAAACTTAGAGGATAGCCTGGAGGATGATGTTAGAGCTCTCCTTCGATATGATAGATCACATGAGATACATGGTGGCTCTCCATCAAATTTCTATTTTCAATGATGGGTAAAATATTTATTTCTATTCATGGTTGATATCGTGGCGAGGCTACAAGCAAATTGCTTCATTATTGCTTGCATGCTTTCTGGTTCTTTAGTGAGCTCTTCTGACTTTTATGATGCCTACATATTCTGCTTAACCATTATAAACTTAAGAACTTTGTAAATTCTATAATGGGTGGTGATAGGTTTCGTGTTGAGCCTGTTGATTGTGAAGGCCTAAGGGCCAACCAAACTATCTAGAGAATTCTAGAAAAGGGGGAGCTTATGCCCTATATAGAAAAGTTGCATGGATGGGATCCTAAAGTGTCTAGGATTTTTGCTAGAGGATGGAAAGATGGAAGACTTACCTTGTTTGGAATGGCAATGTTAGTGGATGAGTCCCTTATTGCAAAGATTACTGGGCTCCCTATGAGGGGTCTCAAAGTTTATAGAGACCGAAAATATTTGGACCCGATGGTGAAGAAATTCCCCAAAAATGACAAAGAAAGGAATTTGCTGGTGAAGAAAACTAAAATTTTCTATGATGCAAATACATTAAACCGATTTGGAGGGAGGTTCTGAATGTGTTAATGGAAAACATTACCATGGACGGTCCATACTCATGGGTCTTCAGTCATCATTTTGTTTTTCTTAATCACTTCAGACACAAGGCTAGGGTTTCTTTTCCTTTCTATCTTTTATCATCCTTCAATGCTAGCATTTCTGAACATAGAGAGAATTCTAGTGCTAAGCTTATCCTTCATAAGCCTCTTTTGGTTCTTATTTATGAACATTTTAAGGCCATTTCTACCAATCTTAATTCCCCCTCATTTCTATTCAGAAAATATGGATTTGGAAAACCACAATTCTAATGATTCCAACTAGAACATGGACATGGAAGATGAGTGCCCTGTTCCCCCTATGAAAAATCCAAGAATATTCCCCCTTATGTTGGGAAAGAGAAGAATATTGACTTAGATTTTGACCCCTACCCTACCTCAAGTGCCAAGAATGACTCTAAGAAGCTAAAAGGTCCTTCCATGCCTAAGGGAAAGGCTTTTGACTTAGAGGAACATTTAACCATGCATGATTATTAGGCTCCCCAGTCTCCCCTGCATTCACTCAACTCTTACCCTTCTATGAATAGGGAAAATAGACCATGATTCAATAACCAACTCGAACCAGACTCTCCCCTATTGAATTTGGACTAGGAGTTCCCCACTAATATCCTGGCTATTGCTAGAAATGGTGTAGTGAATTCTTTCCGGATAATGAAGTGGGTTTTCCATGAGATCAAGAATCTCAATATAAAATAGAGGGCCATTAGCAGCAAAGTGGAAAGGCTGGAAACAAGCAATGAGGGCTCTCATTACAGACAAAGTTTCAAGGGTAAAGACCTTTGGACGAAATAGGAAAAGGTTTCTATTATTGATTGTCTAACAAAAAATGTTGAAGCCCTGAATAGCTTGAGAAAGGACTATGAGATTAATATTCCAGTCATGGAGAAGAAGATTAAAAATATTAGAGTCTCTCCACTCCATTATGTCCCATAGTCATATTGTTATCAAGACCACCACTGATAGCATGAATACCATGGTTATAACTATGGAGAAGGGAAATCAAAGCAACTTAGTCATGGAGTTGTACTTGGAAAAGGAAAAAGGAAATGATGAGTCAGAGGTTCCAAGCAAAAGAACATGAGCCAATTTGAAGACGAAATTTGAAAAAATCCCTACAGAAGATTCAAGAATTTAAAAAAGTGGCTTAGAATATGAATCTTCTTAAGGTAGAGGTCACTAAGACCCTTAAGACTTTGGCCTAGTTGTCTTTGGATTTTATTGGGTTTCTTGCTGGTGTTGGGTTGCCTTTTTCTCCGTTTTTTCTCTTTTGGCATCATTTTGCTTAATTCTTATGCTTTGCATGTTTTATCTTGGTGATTGACCTTTTGTAAAGTGTTCTAGGTCTCTTAAAAACCTTCTTTTACTGTAATAAAAAATCTTTCACAATGAAAGGGGCACTTTCATTTATAAAGTGACGCTATTTAGATAAATAAATGTAAGAATTACTTTTCAAAGTTTGAATTTTACTTTTAAGGGAGTCATTAGGAAAAGAATTGTCATATATTAATGACATTATTGTATTTTCCAATTTCAACCCTATTTTTTGGGCTAAAGAAAATAAACCCCTTGCTCCCCCTTCTAAGAAAGTTGATTTGGTGGACTCTGAGGAGGAAGAGGAATCTAAGGATTCATATTATTCCTCATCCATAGGCTCAAATTGGTCTTCGGATGGTTCTAAGGAGAAAGGCCCCTTCACCCCCTGTGAGGCTCCCCATCACCAACACATGGTGTTTCTACTCTCAAGCTTGATTCCTTTGTTCTGGCTGATAAAGTTTCTAGGTTGGTAGAGGTGGTTGACAAACGTGATGCAATCATTCATTGGCTCTTCTCCCAACTAAATATGTTTAAGAAGAAGATCAATATGATGGAAGTGGTGGCTAAAGTGGAGGCTCGTGGTGATTATTGGGCATTGGATGAAAATGACAAGAGGGTTTGGAAATCTACCAGTGACATGGATATAAAATTGGAAAGTTGGGAGACTATTGAAGAAAAAATTAAGGATCTCAATGCAAATATTACTCAAATGGATGAGAGGAAATACATGGTTTAATTGAAGGAAAATCATGAGGCTCTCAAAAGAAAAGAAGAGGAACTGACTTCTCTAAGCGAAGAAATGGAGATGAAGGATTCTACCTCTTTGCATGCAATCCAGGAGGAGATAGAACGTAGGAAGGTGAAGAGAAAGAGACAACTAGTGTCTCCTTCTATGGAATTATACCCGCTCACCTCTTCTTTCAAGGCTACTCTAGATTCGGTTACATTAGCCTCTAGGAAAGATTCTAACAAAAATCCATCTTTTTCTGAGGTAGTTAAGATTTTATTCTAGGATTGGCAAGATGATAATGCATCCACTTAGTAGACCATTCCTTTGTTTCTTTCATGGGTGGTTATTAGTGTGGTCTATTTTTTTCTCTCTATGTAGTGGTCCTATTCTAGTCGTCTACTATTTTTTTGCATTTTTTTATTTTACCAGTAGTTTTTTGGCTAGGTGTGCACTCCTCATGCACCCTAAATAGTTTCTCTTAAGAAGTTATATAAAAGGTTAGGGCCTATCCCATATGAATTAATTAAAACAACTTGTGTAAGTTTTAGTAAAATTCTATAGCAATGCAAAGGTCATAGAATAAGTTTGAAGCCTAGAAAAGTGTATTTTTAAAATAATTAAAAGGAAGCTTCTAGGTCACTTGATTTCAATATATAAAATTTCTATTAATATTTGTAGACACCAAAAAGTGTCCTACCTTAATTAAATAAATATTTTATTTATTTAATTATTTTATCCTAAGTCTTCTACTAATTAAATAAAATTTAATTTATTGAATTAATTCAATTATCATTTTTTATCCCCTTTCTCTATTTAAATAAATATTATTATTTTTAAATTATCCTTTCCCTAAATTAAATAAATATTTTATTTATTTAATAGGCCCCAATTCCTCTATTAATTAAATAAATCTTTATTTATTTAATCAATTCATTAGCTTTTTCACTCTATAACACATGTCATTTACTTCTTAATTTTCATCTACCTACCCCTTCATTATTTTATTAGTTTTCCTAACTACCCTCTTATTATTTTATCATTTTCTATACCTACCCTTTAACCCTAGTTGACCATTTATCTTTTCACCTCTTAATCTTATCCCTCCTTTCTCTAAAAGGTGTCTTGTATATAAGAGGATATTCTCATCATTATCAACCCTAATCAGCAATCTAACTTTTTATGCGATCAATCAATCTTCGTGTGATCAAGCAACTTCACAACCACAATCCATTATTTGATTAGATCTTGTGCATATACAAAATCTGAGAGAAAATATATCAAACAACATAAATGGAGATACGAGACAATGAAGATCAAATCCTACTTGGAATTTGAATGGTACTATTGTTCGATTTTTTAATTTGCATGTTCTTAGATTTCTTCATTGGTGTATGGTGAATTTTTTTATTGTAGAACTAGGATTATTTTTTATTCGATCTTTGTGGTTTTGCAATAGTTTTTCATCATCATTTTCACCTCATAGAACATTAATAGAAAAAAATCTCCCTTAGGGTTTCAATAGTCAAGGAGTAATAAATAGTTAAATTTAATTGTTAATTTTATTTATAAATTTATTTTCATATTTGTTAAGAGTTCAATCCCTTGAATGAAACATTGAAAAATGGTGCTTAAATAGAATAGATTTTAAATGAACATGGAACTTTCAATAATGTTAAAAAATAAGTGGCAAACAACCTATTTTGAAAATATTAGATTATTGAATGCTTCTATCACTTCTTTTTTAGATTTGGCTCTAAAAATTTTATAAGACATTTTTATTGCACTATTGAACCTACAAAAATATGTATTGTTGAAATTACATGATAACAAAGAGAATAAAATAAAAAAGTTGAGGACAATATGTTAAAAATTTTAACTTTTTTCCATTAGCATAAGTTTCAAACTAAAGGATGACAATATTCAAGGTTTATTTGTCACTAGTTTGCTTCCACATATTAAAAGACTAGTTTTCCAAGACTTATCTATGATTTTTTATATTTATGTTTAGTATGTGCAAATGCAAGTGTTTTAAATTGGAGGATCCTTCTTTACACAATTAAATTTTTAATGGCCCCTCTAATAGCTTTGATATTTCATTATTAGAAACTTTTAAAATAGGGACAATGATAATCAATCAATTGTTTGTTATATTGAAAACCTTTAAAAGATCCAAATATTTGATTAGATTGGAGGAACATCCACATCTTATATTGGAACATAATATTATCAGTTTTCCTTTAGTTAAACCATTGGATATTTGTAAAATAATTCACAACACATGGTTTAGTAGATTTATTTTTGTCATGATATAGATGGGAAATCTATAAATAGTTGCACCAAACTAAAACATAAAATTAAGGATCTTATCCATAAATGAATGAAACAAGTTTAGAATAATTATGATCATACACATAAGTAGGTTATACAAATAAATTTAAATTATAAGGATTAATTTGATAATGATCAAATTGGTGACATTGTATCACATATTGATGTCACACAAGAAGAAAGGTAAGTTTTATGCCTCATGTTTCATCTTGTATAACTCCTTGCACTACATGGGTCTCAAATTAATATCATTAATTAAGATACAAAAAAGAGAACTTCATATATGGAGTCCCAAATGCAAATAAAAGGATAATACTTAAAAAGGCTAGAACACCAAATAAACCTCTTTGAAGCATATTTACTAAGGTAACTCTTTTACATCATGATGAAATATTTCTATATAAGGGTAGTAACAAGGAAAATTCTATTTATCCCAACATTATATTTATTTCATATGACTTCATTTGTGTTTTCCGTATATGTTTTATTGTGTCTCCCACTTGGGACACTATTTTAATGAAATTTGATATATTTCCACTTTTATGATGGTATCTCTCCATTAATTATATTATTTCAACATGTATCCTCATTGGTAGCATTATACTTCTTATCATTATCTATGATTTTATGATTTACCTGTCCATATGTTATAACATGATCAAATTATTATGTTTATATGATTATCTAAATTGTCAAGATTTTATTATTTTTCATATAATTTATCATTTTATTAAGATTTATTGCACTTGAAACCAATTGGAAGAGGTCATATAATGTAACTCGTAGTCTTTTCATTAGTTTGGTTATATAGTTAGTACTTCATGATTTCTTGCATTTTAGAAAGATCTCATTAATTTTTGTCTCCAAGAACCATCTCTTACTTTTGTTTCTCTAATTAGTAACTATTTTAATTCTATGTAAAATTTTCTTGTTCTAATTTTTTTTAATTTGGTCATAAACAACTTGGATGTATTTTACATTCTTACCAAATGTTTGTTATTGATTTTTCTTTTATTTTGTCAAGAAATGTAGTACTCATTACAAGGAGAATGTAAAAAAAATATTTTTTGTCTTTAAACAAGTTTTTGTATATTTACTTTAGTGTTGCATTTTTATTTATTTTTATATTGGCATATATATATTCCTACTCATTTCCATCCAATTCAAAGTGAAATGAATGTTTTGGTCAAAGTTAAATGCATTTCTCCTTTCTTTTATCTTTTGGGCTTACTTTGACCTACATATTATTATGTAATGAATATTTTCTAAGTGGTATTATTTTTTCTTAAATATGATACATATCTTGAGCCTTAATGGTCCTATTTCTATTAATGGTATTATCTTTCAATTTTCTACATAGGTTTGAATGTAAAATTCATGGGATTAACCCAAGTAAATTGTATAAATTAAGGAAATGAACCTTCAAATTTAAATTATGTGCCTAACAATCCTTTTTCTAAGTCATTATTGTGTCATGTCTTGATACAAAATATATTTTGTTTGTACCCTTTGGAGTTGTATTGAAGGGAAAAACCTATTTTTTTAAGAGAACCTAGAAATCATCTAAATGCCTCATAGGATTCTTGTTTGACCATTCATAAAAGAATAAAGTACTACATCACAAGCTTGCATCATCATCTATGCCACACAAACACGATTTCCTTATATCTTTGATAATTTTTAAGTATTATAAAATAGTATCATAGTGGTTTGACATAAGGAGAATTGGTACAACCCCACTAAACTCTCTATACATTTTTTCAACATAATCAGCTTATTATTATAAATATAGATATTTTTGTTGATGTAGAATTCTTCTAGGATTGATCTATTTTCTAAATTAAAATTCACTTCTACATATATTGTTTAAATAAAAACACACTTGTGATGATATTTTTTTAATATTTACACTCACAAATTTGACTATTAAAAATCTAAGAATGACCTACTTTTGGTTTTAGCATCTTACTTCCAACAAGTTGAAGCATAAGAAATTCGATGTTAAGATTAAAAATCTATAATAAAATAATGGACAACTATCTATCAATCATGGTACTCCCCCAATTATAGTTGGTTGAAGTTAAATTTTGATGGGTCCTTCAAAGGGAACCCAAGTTGACCAAGAGGGGGTGGTGTCATTAGAGACTCAAGAGAAAAAATGGTGGTGTCCTACGTGTCCAATCTAGGTGTAGAGTCATAAATTGTCACATCCAATTTACATCTCATGTTGTTCTCCCACTTTAGTGTGTCATATCCCCATCCTCTCTCTAGGTTTGGTTTCACCCTATTATCCAACTTTGAGAAGAGTACCTAAATCTAGTTTCATGTCACAGCTTGTATCCAAGTTGAAAACCTAGCATATGAGATCCCTTGTGATAATTATGAATTATTCTCCATTTGTAGAACAAATAGCTCTTCTTTTTGGCACATATTTACTAGCTATCACTATGATCAATTCAACATTAACAAATAAATTTTACACTACCAACCTTCTCAATCCTAATCACCTAGGGTTGCAGATTTGAATACCTTTGAATATCTTTCTATAATGATATCTAAAAATCTCATACCCATGATCTAGGGTCCAAGATTCTCGAAGTACCTTTTAGACATCTTCAAATTTTTCCTAACGAGGGTTAGTACCCTGTGATTTCCTTGGTCTCGAAGCTGAACTAGATAGTTGATCAATGAAATCTTGATTGAAGTCTTCATCTTTTAGCTTTCAGTTGAGATGGGTTTTTTGATGAACTTTCCATTATACTAGGGCTTGAATAAACTAAGGAGATGCAACCAATTCTTCTTATCAAGAGAAAATTAGGACTCTTTTTCTACTTTATGATCTTTATGAATATCAATTAGTGTTTGAATTCTGACAAACAAGTCTACAAAAATCTCTAATTTATAGCATCAAAGGTCCTCATGAAAAGTAAATAAAATCAAGAGTGTGAGAAACAAGACTTTAGATAGCTCACTATTTTAGTGGTGCTAAAAACTACTTTAAAGACCTTGAGAATTCATTCTAAGCCACATAGAATGCTTTTAATTTTACTATTGCTTGTGTTGAGACCTCTGAGAAATCACAATTATTTTATAACATAATTTGGTAAAAATTCCCAATTAAATCAATCAATTCCATTCATTAATCCTTCATCATGTAGAGTTCATTATGATAGATGTATTTGTTGCTAAATTTAAATCCTCACCATTGATCCAAAAGAATCAGTAGCCATCGACTGAATTTGAATTTTCCCCACTAATCTCACTTTTCCTTTTTGTTGATTATTGGGTTGTTGGTGCTCTAGAAATCCCCTAGTGATAGATACAAGCTCCATTGATGTCCAAGTTACAAGTACTTAGTGTCATCGTTGGGTTGTCGGAACCCAAAAGGTCTTCCATTGACAAAAAGAGTTTCAATGACCTCTTAATTTCTCTAGCTCAATATCCATGTCCATTGAAACACAAGCCACAATTTTCATCTGTTGATTCTTCATCGCTGGGTCATTGGGCCATGAAAGGGCTCCAACAATAGTTGTTACCTCACCAATAGAACAAGCCCACTCTAACATGTCACTGCCTTGTTGTTGTTCCCATAAGCCCACAACCATGATTCCATCACCAAGGCATTTGATGTCAAAAGAGGCTCTAATGATAGTGTAAGTTCCACTGAGGTCTTGGGCCTACCACGGGCCTACAAGCCATAATAACTACCTTTGATTCTTCAATTGGTGGATCATTGGAGCTTGAAAGAGTGCCCAATGATAAAATAGGTTTCAACTATAGGTATATAATGCCCATTCCATGTTACCACATTGCATCCATCGTTGGGTTGCTAGGTCTTGGGAAAGCTCCCAACGATAGTGAAAACTTCAACAATAGACTAGTATACCTATTCCTTGTGATTGTATCATTTGCATCATTAGGTCATTGAGGCTTAAAATATTGACCAACAATAGTGGAAGCCTCAATGATGGGGCTCGATAGTTAAAAGGACTTATTTTGCATGTAAACACTTAGTGTATAGTAGGGAGTTAAGGGGTGATAGGGTTGTAAATTTATGATATCAAATCCAAAGAGGTAGAAAACATACCTAAGAAATATTTGACCCGATAAGAACCAAAAGGATAACACTTGGGGCCAATAAATAAACAATCAAAAGACCCTAAGCTGTGATTAACACAACCTATGACCAAGAAATGCAAGTCATCGGAAAACTATGACATGAGCCAAAACCAACTTGAATTTTAGGGTCGCAAGATGTTTAAAAAGCAATATGTAACCCTAAGATTGAGAATTTTACACCAATCCCAATAGATTGTCTATACATATTTACATATTTTAAATTTAGCATAGATTTTAACTATATAAAATAATTTTTATTTTATTATTGTAATTTAGTGATTAATGATTTCAATATGCCTCATATGTATTTAAAGTGTTGGTAATCGCATGATTTGATTATTGGGGTAATTTGGGAGATATGTATTACAATGTAAAGTACTATTATATTTTATTTTAATTATGAATAGGAATGAAGTTTTAAAATGGAAAAGTCTATTCCCATACTAAATTCTATTTTCACAATGTTTATTTCTAAAAAACCCTACTACATGGTGAATTTGGATTGTTCACTGGGAGAGATTTAGTTGTATTATTATGTGGGTTGGAGCTTGTTAGAATTATCTTGGTGGATTTTATTGACTACCCAAATAATTGGATCTCCCATCTTGTGTATGCAAAGTTATTTGATTTTGAAGATTTATGATAAATTTGAGGTTGCAGATTGATTTATCTTTAATTTCTATTTCTTTTTTGCTTCTAAATTGTTGTATTTTATTTTTTAAATGATTGCAATCATCTTCTTAGTTTAAATGATTTCATTTTTTTATTTTTACAATGAGATTCATATAAAAATGAGAAAACCATGTTTTATGAAATGTTGTGTTAATTTTTTTCTCTCCAACTTTGATTAAGGCTTTGAGTTTAGGGTTAATGATTAATGATGGATATCTAAGGATTTACCTCTCACTCCCTCCTTTCCTCCTTCCCTCTCTCTCTCTCCCTCTATTCTCTCTCTCACCTATGTCTCCCTTCTCTAAGTCTCTCCCACCTTCTCTCCCTCTCTACCTTTCCTTTCCTCCTTACCTCCATCGTTATCCCTGCATCCCTACCTCTCTCTTATTATCTCTTCCTTTGTTATTGTTTCTTCTCTCTGACTGTATTCTCTTAATTTCTTCATCTCCCTCCCACCCTCTCTCTACCCCCTCTCCATGTCTCTCCCTATCTCCCTCTCTACATCTCTATGTCTCCATCCCTATCCACTTACCAACCTCTCTGTTACATCTATCTCTCAACCTCTAGATCTTTCACCTCTCTCCTCCTATATCTCTCTCACATCTATCTCTCACCTCCCCCCCCCCCCCTCTCTCTCTCTCTCTCTCTCTCTCTCTCTCTCTCTCTCTCTCTCTCTCTCTCTCTCTCTTCATTCTTTCATTTTCTTCTATTTATCCATCATCCCTCTACCTCTCTCCTCTAGAGGTATGTCACTCACTCCCTATCTATTTGTTCCTCCCTCCTTAGCCCTTTATTTCTATTATTCTTATTTATCTCCTTTTCATGATCCTTTTCCTTTGTAGGTCATCAAATCTCCCCTCTTTCATCCCCCTCTATCCCATTCTAGGTATCTCAAATCTCTCTCCCCCTCTACATATCTCACCTCTCAATGTGTCCTCTCTCTATTTTTCTCCATCTCCACTTATCTCTCTCCCTTACCACTCTCCCTTTATGATCTCTCTCATTCTCTTCTCTCTACTCCCTTACCTATCTATATCCTCCTTCCCTAGGTCTCTCAATCCCTCCACACTATTCCATAAAACCAATACCTTAAACCATATACTATATAAAGTGGAGGGAGAGGTAATGAATTAGAGAGGAGACAGAGGGAGAAGAAACAAATAAAAAAAAGAGAGATAAGTAAGAAGGGATCAAGGAATAAGTAGACATGGAGGGAGTGAGGGACCTAGTAAAGGAGGAGAGAGATAAATGAGGGGAGAGAGAGAAGAGAATGAGTTATTTCATAAAGAGAAAGGTGTAAAGGGGGATGGTTGAGATACCTATATGGGGATAGAGAGGTGGGTGATGAGACATATATTAAGAGGTTGAGAGGTAGAGAGGGTGAAAGGGAGAAACCTAGAGAGGGGAGAGACAGAGGGTGGGGGGAGAGGTGATGACTTGGACAATGAAGAAATAGGGATAATAATAGAGAGTGGGGGAGAGAGGGATATGGAGGTAAGGAGGGAGAGATTCTTATAGAGGGAGACATGAAGAAAGGGGGGGGGAGGGAGAGAGAATAATATAGATATAAGAACAATGAGAAAGAGAGGGCTAAGGAGGGAGAGAGGTAAAAGTAGATAGGGAGTGATTGCGAGAGATATAGATGGGAGAGGTAGAGAAGTGAGGGGTAGAGAGAGAGAGAGAGGGTGGGGGTGGGGTAGATTGGAACAAAGGGTGGGAGAGACCTAAAGAGGGAAGAGATGGGAGTGAAGAGAGGGAGAGATATATGTCTAGAGTCTTAGGGAGATAAAGAGAGTGAGATAGGGAGAAACAAATAATAGAGCATGTTAATAGTGATATGACCATGTTTTTGATCCCTCCTATGATTTGGAATCAGATTGGTCCCTTGCAACTTTAGAGGAGATTACCACCTTTTCCACTAATTAGGAGATTTTTGACACTAAGACTAGCCCTCTGAACTTGGAATCGAAGGTCTTAAAAATGGAGGCAAATTTTGAGCAGGAAGGCCTAGTGATTAAATGACTTTTTTCACAATTCAATCTGGTGATCAAGAAGATTAATATATTAGAGGTCGTGATCGAGGCTAATGCTAGGGCAGACAAAGGGGTTATGGAGGAGAAGGATGAATAGGTTTGAGAAGTTATGAGCAATATGGCTAGTAAATTAGAGAATTGGGATATAGTTGAAGGAATGTTGAAATACCTTAGTGAGAAGATGTCCCAAAGAAATGAGAACAAGTTTGTTATGGAGCTAAAAGGAAAGCTAGGTGATCATTATGAGCACAATTGAGGAGATGTCGAAGAGAAGCCAAGAGATGGTCCTAAAGAATCCGGCTTCCCTATAAGCTATCTAGGAGGAAATCAATCGTAAGGAAGCCAAGCACAAGAGACATGCTTTGTCCCCTTCTACTTTGGTGGAGCTCCCTGTCTCTGTGGTTAAAGATACTTTGGATTTTGGTTTTCCAAAGTTTTCTAAGGACTCTAATAAAAAAATCTCTTTCTTCAAATGATAAAATTTTAGGGTTGTGTAAAGATTGGCAACAAAGTAATGCCTCTGCCAAGTAGACCATCTTTTTGTGTCTTTGGTGATTAGTTGGTTTTTTGTGGAAATTTTGTTTGTTGGTTTTGTCCCTAGTCTTGATCTAGTTCTTGGTGGTTCCTTACTATTTTTTGGTGTTTCTTTTTAGCTAGGTGTGTATCTATCATGTGTCCAAGGTGGGTCTTTTCTACGAATATATAATGGTATGGGCCTAACCCACTTTTAATTAATTAGTACTTAAATTTGAATAAGTCTAGAAATTGATATGATCTTCTAAAACCTAGAATTTACATTATAACTCCTAAATATTTGAAGCCACTCTCTAACATCCTACCAATATATACATCAAATATAACTTAAAGTATAAGAAGGAAAAACACATTGAAAATATTTAACTATAGAGGCCTAAAAGATGAATAAATTAAATAATTAAAAATTATTTAATTAATAATAGAACGATAATAAACTAATTAAATAATTAAAGAAGAAATATTAGTAATTAATTAAATTAAAAAATATGGATAGAAGAAATAATGATAAACCGATGATATGACAAGATGAAAACACATTAGTCATTTTTAGATGTGTACACTATCAGCACAATTTTCTTACTAAATTTAGTGTTCACATGCATGTGTTTGTGTGTGTGCATGCATACACCTAACTGCACACACATGCACACACTCTCTCACACACAAGTTCTCAAATAAAATAAAAATAATAATAAATAAAAATCATGTACTAAATAAAATATTTAAAAATTATATAATTATCTCTAATTAAATGTTAAATATTGTTATTCTAAAAAGATTACAAAATCATTTGTTATATTTGAAAAAAACTTTTAATTACAATTTAATTTTTCTAAACCGAAAACTATTCGTTTAATACAAAGAATTATATAAATTAAACAATTCAAAAATCTTCCTCAAAACATAAAACATGTTTAGTAGTAAGACAATTACTTATAAGGAAAACATCATATTATCTATAGCTTAAAAAATGAAGACACGCGATTATTTAGATTTTAAACATCAAAATATTTAGTGATATCAACCAGGATAGTCACACATGATGTGATAAAAATAATTTACACTTCATAATCTTGAATATTAGCAAACTATCATGTTTACAATCTATATGTCATACCCTTCTCATGGCTTTTAATATTCCTATTTATTTCTTCTTCTTTTTTTTCTTTTTTACTCTTAATCTATATTTCTCGTATGCTTGTTCAAATTTTATATATTTGCATTATTATTTTTTATGTAGATATGTTCTATATTAGAATAGTTAAATATTTTTTTTAAATTATCAATAATTTGAATATTCAGTATAATATATTGATTGGTTGAAGGCAAAATTAAATATGTGTTATTTTTTATATATATTTTAATTTAAAATTTAAAAATTAATTAGCAATTATTTTTTATTAAGATAAATGGGTTTTATAGGGGCCCGAAACCCAAAACCAAACATAAAATTAAGAAAGATGAAACAATCACTAACCAGTCCAAAACCAATAGAAAAACAACCATGGAAATAGTGAAGAGCCCATACAGAACAACAACCAACAAAAAACCTAAACTAACAACACAAAAAGAGAAAACTAAACCAGAGAGTGCATAAGCTCATAGTTCTTTTGGATCATATCCTTGTTGATCTCCTCAAGCTCTTCCAAGATAAATGTCATTGAAGTCCTCTCCTGATTCTTGCTCCTTGTTATGGTAAAGAGGCCTATAGTAACTTGTGATCCTGCTCCTTGTGAGCTTGTTCTTGAATTTTCTTCTTCTATTTAGTATCCAATGGTGGGACACTAGAGATAGGTTGGGTTCTATGGATAGCCATCATCTCATTGACCTTTCTAAGACCCCCAGTACTGTTGTTCATGGCTTCCTTACTAATCTTGACCAATTTCCTCAAGTTGCCCTTAATCTCCTCAAAGTTGTTTTCCAACTATCCAATCCTAGACTCGTGATCCTTTTTCATGACTTCAACATCTTCAGTAAGCTTATGGGTCATTCGAAGAAGCATATCAACTTTCTTTGGCATGGGATTCTCAGTGAAAGTATCAATAATACCCTTAATTCCTACCTTCAACATGTTAATTTCATTGTTGATCAAAAGAAAGCATTTTTATTAGCTATTGGTAGAATTTGTCAAGAGCACCTAGAAATCCATGTCCTTTTTTGTTATCTTTCGGGTCCACCTAGTCAACATTGAGGGGGATGTCAAGTCTGATTCCTTCCTCTTCCCTTTCCTCAACTTCCCGTGTTTTTCTCAATTTTGAATTTTTTGGATTTTGCGGGCCCAAACCTTGTGACTTGGGGGTAGGAGTTTTAAATTTATTGGCAGCCCATCTAGGGTGTTTGTTTCTTCTCGTACTACTGGTGCTAGGTGTGATATTCTGTGGAGGGCCCTCTTCCTTAGAGGAACAATAGTCTAGGTCCTCTAGTACCTTGAGGTCCCACCAATTCATAGCTATACCTATAGTGTCCACCCTTGACTTGACTTGTTTGGACTAGAGTTGACTTTCATTTCATGCTTCATAGACTTATCTAGACTATATTTGATGATTTGGATGATTATTTGACATGTGATTCAGTTACGCATTATTAATGCTAGACATTATTGGACATATATTTTTTGGATTATTTATATGATGATGACTCTATGATTATTGATCATGTGATTCAATGTATATATATATGCTTGATGGATTGTACATACTTACTATGTGATGGATTATCGATAGATTAGTTTGATAATGGATTTGATGTTGATTATGATTATGCTAACTCTATTTTATGATTACATTGGATGAGATTCTTATGAGATGTGTTTGACTACTATTTGAATGTCTTCGTGATAGATACAATTCCACATCACTCATTGCGAGCAGGATGTGTCGTCACGATTCTCTATCGCTTGCTAGTTCTATATATGTATATGTTGTATTATCGTTTTGTGGTTGCAGGATTTTGTAGGTACCAGACATCGACTCCGCCTAGTTTCACAGGTCTTAAGAGTTTCTTTAATTCCAATGGCTTATGTGGTTTAGAGGTGACATGAGTTCCCTTCCCATGCTCTAGGCCTAAGTTGGGCACCATGTGTCATGAGCGTCTTTGCGTAATTCACCCCGTCTTTAGTAAGTTGTGGCATTGTGAGTATGAATGTGTTTATTGATTGATTTAATTAATTTGATGCATGATTTTATAGATTCCTTGATTGGTTTAATTATTGGTTCAATATAGTTTTTATTTGAGTATTTAATTATGTGTGATTTAATGTCTTTTATTTACTTATTTGTTTATTGTTCATTTGGGATTTATTGTTTAATTAGTTATTTATTTATTTAATGTTTATTTATTTTAAGAGGGTTTAATATTTATGTGGTGTTTATTGTTTAATCTTTATTGTTGTTTAATTATTATTTAATATTGGTAGTTTAAGCCTTATTGGTATTTAACTATTTATTTATTTTCCTATGGTTCAATTGTTTATGTGATACTTAATATTTATTTAGCTCTTTCACTAGTACATTTGGGTCAAGATTTTGACGGCCAATCGTTAGATTTCCGACCACATTTCGTCGCACTACCGACAAAAATAGCCATCGAAAACTTTGTGTCGGAAGTTCCAACTATCCTCGTTGTTGTTGCAATTTTGACATTACCACAACCTTTCTGACGGCCACCATGCATGCTCATTCCACCAACGAATACCGTTGCCATCTCGGGCTGTCGTCGGAATTCCGACACCAAAGTATAAAATTCCGACAGAGGAGTGTTGTGGGATGCAAAGCATCCTTGTCGGGTGTTTCATTGGTGGTCGTCGGAATTCCAACGATGAGAGATGATGTGGGTCGAACGGCTTTGCCGTCGGTGCATGAAAGCATTGAACGAGTTCTACTTTTAAAAATTACATGAAACATTTTTAATTCATTTGATTCAATGTTATTTGCAAAAAATGATTATCAATGATGTTTCCTTTCTCCAAGAATTGTCTACGACCTTTCCGTCAGATAATATGTAACATCGGATGACTAAATTTTTTCTTTACAATTGCTTATTTAATTTAAGTATTATCTCAGCGTGAATTAAAATTTATATATGTACGGAAGCAGAACATACAAGTTGAAGAGTCTCTTGCATGCAAATTTCCTAAAAGAAAGCAAGCAGACATTATCTTGAATGACATAGAAACAAGCTCATCTGGTGCCTAGAAGAGAGAAATTGGAGAATGGCAGAGGAAAGTGTTTAAGGGTGATAAATAGATAGATAGTATGCAATACAAACAAACAATGTCTGGAGTGTCTGATGTGACGTCTCTAATTTATGTCCGGAGGGTCTAACTAGTTTTGGAGTTCCTGCAAAACCTATTGGACCACGCTTGGAGGAAATCAATGTGTTCATGCAAGGAGCACTTTTTTTCTATTATGAGAATGATACTTTTGCACCTAGGGATATTTGGAAGTCAATATCCAAAAATTTCTATAGTGTGGAACAAGAGTTGGTGGACTCGAAGTATAATTGTTAGCTTTCAGAAGACCAAGAGGTTATGTACACAATCTCCCAATAGAAGAGCGACCACAAGAATTACCTCTCCCCCCAATGACTATTCAGGAAGCACTTCCTCAAACAAAGGACTATTGGCCTCCATGGGATCAAAGAAAAAAATTAAAGCATAGACTCTAGACAATGTGGTGGTGTCCTCCGTGAAGAACTCTACACTATAATTCAAAATTCATGAGGGAAACTGCAGGATAGTGAAGAGAAATACAATCTTGAAAAGTGGGAAGAATGGATCTTGGTTTGGGTGGGGCCAAGTCAAGCGGCTCCTCTAGAGGTTGACGAGATAGAAATCATATTAGGATTTGAAAAAGATCACACTCGTGGAACTTCGTGTGCGAGTGATCGATTACGGTGTTTGGGTAATGCATTCCAAATAGATACAGTTGCATGCCATCAAGACTGTATCTATTTGGAATGCATTACCCAAACACCGCAATTGATCACTCGCACACGAAGTTCAACGAGTGTGATCTTTTTCAAATCCTAATATGATTTCTATCTCATCAACCTCAAGAGGAGCCACCTGACTTGGCCCCACCCAAACCAAGATCCATTCTTCCCACTTTTCAAGATTGTATTTCTCTTTACTATCTTGCAATTTCCCTCGTGAATTTTCAATTATAGTGTAGAGTTCTTCACGGAGGACACCACCACATCGTCTAGAGTCTATGCTTTAATTTTTTTCTTTGATCCCATGGAGGCCAATAGTCCTCTGTTTGAGGAAGTTCTTCCTGAATAGTCATGGGGGGGAGAGGTAATTCTTGAAATCGCTCTTCTATTGGGAGATTGTGTACATAACCTCTTGGTCTTCTAAAAGCTGACAATTATACTTCGAGTCCGCCAACTCTTGTTCCACACTATAGAAATTTTTGGATATTGAATTCCAAATATCCCTAGGTGCAAAAGTATCATTCTCATAATAGAAAAAAGGTGCTCCTTGCACGAACACATTGATTTCCTCCAAGCATGGCCCAATATGTTTCGCAGGAACTCCAAAACCAGTTAGACCATCTGGACATAAATTAGAGACGTCACATCAGACACTCTAGACATTGTTTGTTTGTATTGCATACTATCTATCTATTTATCACCCTTAAACACTTTCCTCTGCCATTCTCCAGTTGCTCTCTTCTAGGCAGCTGATGAGCTTGTTTCCATGTCATTCAAGATAATGCCTGCTTGCTTTCTTTTAGGAAATTTGCTTGCACATGACTCTTGGACTTGTATGTTCTGCTTCCGTACAGATATAAATTTTAATTCACGCTGAGATAATAATTAAATAAAATAAGCATTTGTAATGAAAAGATTTAGTCATTCGATGTTACATATTATCTGACAGAAAGGTCATAAACAATTCTTGGAGAAAGGAATTATCATTGATAATCATTTTTTTCAAATAACACTGAATCAAATAAATTAAAAATGTTTCATGTAACTTTTAAAAGTAGAACTCATTCAATGCTTTCATGCACCGATGGCAAAGCCATCTGACCCACATCATTATGCATAATAGAACAAATCAATATAATAGGCTATTATAAAGAATATATACAAAAATATGAAAGAACATTAAATTACCATTACAAACCCATAAACCATTAAATAGTGAAAATAGATATAAATTTGTAAATGTCTCCCTATAAACACCACAACCATAACCAAAACAAAAAAAATTCTTACCTGCAAAAACTTAGCTGGTGAGTTGCAAGTCTACAACATCTCTCAGATGATCAAACCATTTCTTAATTTTGTTCTTCTAGTTAGTCAATGGATTTAGTTTCATGTTCAAGTTTACTATTTGAAGCCTTCTGTTTCACTATATTTGAGACATAATAAAATTCTTGTGAGTAGGAAATTGATTCAGGAGTTACGTGTGAAGAATTTGGCAAAGTAAATGATGACAATCAAACTCAAATTTTATTTGTCTTGGTTAAAGACTTTTATCCTGATGGCATTAAATTAAAGTTCTTTCTCTATTTTTGGTGATCTCTAGAGCAGAGGTTGCTTTGCATCGACCTGGGATACATTTAACTTGTGTTGTATCTGCGGAAATATATATCCTAGGACGATGCAATGCAACCTCTGCTCCACCAATACCAGATAGAAGAGAAAGTACTTTAATTTAAAGCCATCACAATAAAATACTTTCAAGACATATATTAGGTATAAAAGGAAGCCTACCCTGTCATTTGAAGGGGTTTACCTACAATTCAAGTGATCTCTTAATTATAAAATCAATTCAATTCCAAGTGAACGTGCAATCAAGCATTCATCAAGAATTGAAGGAGAAATCAAGCTAATAAAGATATCATCTTTTAAATTAAGAAATGGGCAAGAGATTAAGAATACAAACCTTCCATATTGCACACTTCAAGGTATATTAAAATCAGTTTAAAGTGTATTCATTTAGGGACCTTTCATAAAATATTCTCAACTTACATATCATAAAAGGATCTGCTCCACCAATACCAGATAGAAGAGAAAGTACTTTAATTTAAAGCCATCGGGATAAAATGCTTTCAAGACATATAAAATCAAGTGATCTCTTAGTTATAAAATCAATTCAATTCCAAGTGAATAGGCAATCAAGCATTGAAGGAGAATTCAAGTTGGTGCAGGTGAATTTGGAAGACAAAAGGACTCAATGAAGCCAATAAAGACTTTTGAAGGTCTTAGGAGTGAAGAGCCAATCAATTATGCACACAATGAAGCCATTAAAGACAATCACCATTAGCATAGATTGCAGGATATGCACAAGATGTGTTTGAAATGGATTTAGAAACTTCCAACCAAATGTGATTAGTGAGTATAGATGTTGTAGTGCAACTACCCAGGTACACATGCATGCAAAATATGTAAGCTTAGATAAGGCACATGAACTATTTGACATAATGCCTCAAAGATCACCCAATATCCAATGACGGTTGGGAGAAAGAAAACATCAATTTTTTCATAATCTTAAATATTTCTTTATTCATCACTATAAATCTATTATGAATATAGTGTCAATATTGCAGAAGTTTATTCTATTATGAATGCAATATTTAGGGATGTAATCTTTATATATTTTTTTTAATTAGGAAAAGGTCCTAATGCAATCCACAACTAATTAATCTACAGAAAGATACCACTAAAGAAAGAAATTCAATCCTCACCACTATGGTCTTGAAGGCTTTTAAGACACTTGGATTCCTATTTTGGCTTGCTTTTCCTTGACCCTATGTTAAGATAGTAAACTAGTTTGAGAGAATCCATTGGGTGGGAAATTGTGTATGGTTGCAATTATTTTCATGCATGGAAAGTGGTTTAAAGTTTGGACCAATAGAGGATAAGTATTTCTTGAACCTTCAAGGACATGTGTAGAGCACCGCATGGATGTTTCTCCATTATTGAACTCTTTGAATATGTAAGTAAATTATTTTTGGTTGATGACACAGTAAGTGTGGTATTTGTCTTTTCGATATGTTGTGGATAATATTAATCAAATATGGAATTTTTTTGATGCTATATACACTATGTTTTGGATTGAATTTAGGTAAGCGAAGAGGTAATGGAAGAATGAAAGAGGTACACAAAGGAAGAAGAGTGAAATGGGTGGTTTGGGATGGAGGTTACAAGTATATATGATAATTCGTATGGATAATTTGTTGTCTATAAAGAGGCAAATAAGCTATCACAACTTCAACATGAATGAATGCCTCATCTACAGAAGTAAAAGGTACCTCTAATGGTTTCAAAATTTGTCAAAATAGTTATGATATACCAAATAATCAAGTGGAATATCCTTTAGGTAACTAATATTATCTTCAAACTATTTATTTTGATTTTCATCATATCCTTTCCATGTGAATTTCCCTTGGTTTTAGTCCCATTTTTTCTTTATTTTATATATATTGAAAACAAAATTTATAGATGCATGCCTCTACTTGTCTCACCACTCATTAATTGTTTGGGATTTTTCATTCCATTCACCAGGGTTGGCATCTATTCTAAGACTTTGTGTCATGGCCAAGCTAAATTATTTGCCTCTAGTTTCTCTCCAATCTAGTCACCTAGTAGCATGTGAAATCTATCTCTTCCTAATTATTATTCTCTCCATCTTGTTAATGACCATTTCATTAATGAATCCTTCCTCAAGATTCTTTCCAAAGTAATAATCTTGCATATTGGAAAATAAATTACGCTTCTATTTTTCCAAGCTACTCTTCCTTATAATGTTTAGATTTATTCTAAAGTGCTCATTGTGACTCATGTTTACTACTCTTCCTATTAGTCTCATTCCAATATCTCCTACAAAAATATGGAATGATTACATTTATATTTTATTTGTGTCTCCTAAATATCCACAAAATTTGGAACAATAATACAATTTTTCAATAATATTTAATTGTAAAAGAAAGGATTAAAATGGAACTAAACACTCTAAATAAATTAATTAGGGTTAAAGGGATAAACTAGGATCCATCTTCTTACAGTCTAGGCCTTAGAATAGATTTTATTGACACTTCACCTTTTGCCCTTTTTTCAATTCAAGTTAGTTTAGGACAAAAAGCATCGCGAGATTGAAATATCAGATGATCAAGTTCTAGCTATTCAAGCATTCGACAATTCAACATAAGTCCCCTTGTGATACCAGCAATCACATCAACCAACTATGTTTATCCACACGTCGTGACCCGACATACCAGAACCTTCGAGTTGTCTCAAGTGATCCTTAAGCAAATCTCCAGCATTTGAGTAACTTTGTTCAAGAGAGGATAAGATACTTTTGGGTATTTTATTCTACGTTCGCATGTGCATAAAAAACACATCAACACCTCCCACTTGTCAATGGATAAGCTAAAGTTGCTCTATAATGAATGGTTTATAAGGCACACCACTTGATGAAGGTTTTGCAAATGGGGTGGCAAGTTGAATGGGTTTGATCTTGGGACAATCTACATGGTTAAACGTGCTTGATTTAGAGTAGTATTAGTATGGGTGACCTCCTAGGAATCCCTAATGCTTCACCGCTATGAGCATCACTTTGATGAAATGAGTACTAAGTGATCCATTCTTATCAGGGGTTCATGTAAACTACTCATGAGAATGGGTCAGCTTGACTCTAAAACTATGAAAGTGAATTTTGATATAAATATCATAGTATGAAAGTCTTGTGAAAACACTCATTCTTCTAGCATTGAAAGTTCCGAGAGAGTTATTAAGGGGATTCTCATGTGTATAGATTCAATGTATAAGTTCAAGATAGATATTGAGGTGATATTTCTTTCCTTTTGGTACATCAATCTTTAAATTGGATGTTCTTTTGCCTTCATGGTAGGGAGTAAGTAATTTTTATGTGGGTTACTTTTTTCATTATTGGATTATTAAGGAAAACATAGTTTGTGAAGAGGAGGTTTTTCTTGTTATCTTATAAAAAAATTGGGTATTAGCTATTATAATAAATGATAGACAAAACAATGTCCTCTAAGGCTGTTGAAAAGAAATATCTATATGATGGATTCTCTTCCCAATTTATCTTCAAAGTTATTTAGTAAATATTTGGGAAACCAAAATAGGGTATGTTGATTTGCAAAGGAAGAACTAAATACAAAAATTCCCAAAAGAAGATGTGTTAGCTAATTATTTTTACAAAGTGATTATTGTACTACCTTACCTTGTTTTATCTTAGCTTGAAAAAAAAAGTCTAGTTTAGATTATTTTCCTATAAAGCAAAACGGTCTAACAATATTGTTATCAAATGCAAATATTTAGAAGCTATTCCATATGATATTCTTGATAAAACCATTTCTTTTATAGAATCTAGAAAGGTAAATATTTTAAGATTTGACTATGGAGATGGCCACCCAAGATCTAGAGGTCTAATGGAAAGCACAACAAAATGAGAAGATCAATATGACACGAATAAACTATATTCCTATCAATGAATTCAAGTTTACAATATGAATGAATGAGATTATAAATAGAACCCCTTGATTACATAGGTCATGTAGGACAATAATAATTTGAAATAAATGTCCACCACACATCTGATCTCCTTCAAGATAAGCATTAAAATATGAAGTACACAACCTATCTTACCTACAATGAGGAAAATACAAATTATCTAACACCAGAAGATGCAATCAACTTCACTCCAATGGCTTCCTGAAAACCAAAGCATGATCTATCTAGCCATAGTTGGGAATTTTTCACACTATTTAAAATAATGTCTCCCATTACCAACGACTAATTGATCAATGTCGGCCCCTGTTCCCCACTACGGCCGTGGCATATGAAGATATGATTACCATATTGATGTGTAAGCTACCGATAGAGTCTCCCACACCTGGAAGGAAGTTGATCAGCCATCAAATCAGTGACCACTTTTCTTAATGGCTTACACCGAAACAATCTTATCACTTTTAGTTTGTCTGGAAGCAAAAAAATTAATGATACCAAGGTGACGCGTGTTATGTTCCACTCAACGCAAAAAGAATAAAATATTTCTGGGATCTTAACTCTAGTAACAGTTAATTTTTTTAACATGTTATCTATATTAAAGATTATTGGATAATTTTTCTAATTCTTGCTATTTTTGGAGAAGTTTGAAGGGAGGAGATAAAGGGTTAGAACGCTTAGAGAATGAACGAAGAAGAAGCCAATTCCATAGATAAAAATTATAATTATCATGGGGAGGGACATTAAAATGATATGC
The DNA here is from genome assembly GCF_030272615.1 of Cryptomeria japonica. NCBI lineage: Eukaryota > Viridiplantae > Streptophyta > Pinopsida > Cupressales > Cupressaceae > Cryptomeria > Cryptomeria japonica. The sequence goes on from NC_081407.1 coordinate 633,067,066, forward strand.
TTCGAGTGGGGAGGTGCATTAAAATGATATGATATGCTTCGAGTGGGAAACTCCTTATGGGAAGTGACATGGATAACGAGACCTCCTATAATTGTGTGTGGAATTTAGGTTGAGTCAAGGGAAAATAATCTTTGATTGAGCAGGTATTAAAGAAAAGAATCTTTGATTGAACAAAATCATTATCATTTGTTTTTTTTCTGAGTTATTGGACTGCTAGTGATTCAGTTATGTTTATTAGTTATTTCTGTAGCTTCAATTTTGTAATATTTAATTGTTTTATTCAATCTAAAAATAATAATAATTGATATTTACAAAATGCTACTGGTCAATAAAAATTAGATAATATGATTCTTAAACTTCCCTTAGTGGGACGATAAACTAACAAAAAAATGATACATTTTCAGATCCACTTTGACATACTATGTTAGTGGCCCTTAAATCTCCAAAAGATATAAAAAAGAAATGATAAAATGGAATCCTCCCTTCATTGGCTTTAAAACTGAACTTTGATAGGGTGGCTAGGTATAAACCTAAGATTTTTTATAATGAAGAGATTTTGTGAGCTATTTCAATTTTTTTTTATCTATTGGTCCAGAATATGAGGCTAAGTTTTAAGCCTTCTTGAATAGTTTGAATCTTTGCAAAGAGAAGAATCTTGCTAATATAGATGTGAAGTGGATTCTCAAATTTAAATAAATCCAATTAGCACACATAAATTTGTAAATTAGAAAGTTCAAAATATTACTTGCTCCATTTGAAATTTTCTATATAGCTTACACGATGTACGAGCAACTACTAACTATACCTATGAACAATACATTTTGGAGGTCATTTTGAATGACAAAAAGCATTGGGAGAATCTATAGTTTGGATTTCATTCATATTGTATTCCCTCGGATTGGCCAAGGAGATCCCAAGGTAGGTTTCAGTTAATTATCTTTTCACATTCATGTGGCTGTCATAAGTGTCCATGGCCTTTCTTTTACTCTTGCTAAGTTTCAAAGGATGGACGATGATGTAAAAACTTAAACCAAGTGATTGTTGTAATGGATGGTGTTGTAAAGGCCATACGATAGGTCACTAATATTTAATGTTTCCAAGGTAAACATTTACATGGAGGTATAGTGTATGAAGAATTTCTTCTAACTTTCATTCTTATTCTCATAAAAAAGCATTGTGTAGCTGGCAAACGCCTTCATCAAGGAGATGAAAGAGGTAGTGCACGATGAGAAGCCAAAAGGTTGGGTTTCTTGGTGGATATTCAATGTTAATTTTATGTCTTAACCAAGCCACCTTCTAACCATGATTAAAGATAAATATAAAAGGTTAAAACAAGACAAATATGATGAGCCCAATCTCATACAAAATTATGTGATTTATATATATACACATTAAGACATTCCCTTAAAAGGATGAAAAAAGCAAATGAAAAAGAAATCATCTATAGAAATTTCACCATTATAGAATCAATAAACCAAATGAATCTGAATCACCACATATCCTCCCAGTTTCTCCTCCACACCATAACAAATCTGATAAACTAAAGAAGTGACGACCTAATATTTCAGTCAAGAAGCTATTTCTTCATCTGGTGAAGAAACTTACTATAGTTGTTGAATGAGGATCCTCCTTCCTTCACCACATCTCTACTGCTTCTCATCAATTTGGTGATGTGCTTCCTTATCTCTGCACCATCTTCTCCCACCAGCAACTTGTCAATGGCTCTAACAATCTCCCCCTTCTATATTATTCCATCCTTATTCGATTCCATAGGCATGGAGGGAATATACCTTACTTTCTTCTCTTCTTTGGGAGCTCCTTCAATAACACCAAAAACAACTAGTCTAACCAAAACGCAAGAAGGAAAAGAAAAAAATTATGAAGAAGTGTCGTGACTCTATCTTACCATCCTGAGCAAGGGTCCCAAGAGAGATGAGCCTTGGAATGAAGTAGCGGATGGCACAGTTGGTGACGAGCGATGCGTGGAAAGCAAAGAGAGGAATCTTATAGAAATTGGCTACCACCTTTAACCCGAAACATGTCATTGCATCTACTATTATACCGGTGATCTTGTGCTCTTCTTCCCTCTCGTTGATCTCCTAAATAAGGCTCTTAATTATGGAAGGTGCCATGTTGTTATCTAATGCTTGCAATAGATTTGGAATGTTGGTGCGTTTGTCATCGGGCGGCAAGCTTGTCACACCAATATTGATCTTCCCTGCCATGATTAAACCCATAGGTTCGCTACAGAGGCGGGATTTTGTAAAGAGGCGGGATTTATGAAATGACTTGGTCTTTTCTTTTTTTTTAAAGTAATGCACGCTGTCATTGGAATTTCGACGAACGCAGGCACTTTTTCTAAAAAACCCTAAATGTCATTGCATTAGCATCGGAATTCCGACAAAATCGGGCATTTTTTCAAAAAAAACAAGTTTTATCACAATATACCTTCTCCGTCGGAAACCTCCATCGGAATTTTAGGCTAAATGTATTAGTGTTTAATCTATTTACAAGCTTTTGTTTTTAAGTACCCATTTGATTTATTTTAGCCTATGGTTATTTGCATAGTTTATTATTTTTCAGGTGGGAAGTATTTTATCTTATCTCTTATTACACCTACTTATACTAATGTATTTTCTTTATATTATTTCCTACCTACCCTTTATTCCCATTGGTGGAATTCGAAATGAAAAATAAAATATTATAACTATAGTGAGTAGGTGAAATATATTCCGAATTGGAATATTTTGATTGGCTAATGAGGAGGGTAGGGTTTCTGGTTTTCATGGTTTTTATTTTCTAGCTTGTGGTGGTTCATGAGTTACATTATCTTGGATTTCTTTGCAGCTTTACTTCTTGGCTCTTGAATTTGGGAATTAGGATTTTCTCGAGCTTGCTAGAGTTTTGTGTGGGCTCTTCATCAGCTTCCTTCCATCACACAGGGTGTAGCTCGGAGGTTTTTGCCTTTATTTTAGTTTTTCAGACTTCTAGGTTTGTATTCTTCATGTCTGCACTATTTGGGGAGATGGGAATGCTATTTTCTTCTCTCTTTTATTTGAGTCTTCTATAGTATAGGAGAAATATATGGGTGTAAAATTATATTGCATAGTTTGGATTTGGGAAAGAATATTGTTTTTGGGCATTGTCGTGAGTGCACAGCCTGAGTATTGCATTTTCTTTTCTAGGTTTATTTTCCTTCACATTAATATCTTTGTTTCTTATTTTCTTGGAGATTGAATCTCCTTGTTGAGAGTTTTGTTGTGGATTTGGGGTTTTGAGTGAGGTTGGAGCTCTTTATGAACTTCCTAGTCTAGCATTGTCGTGAGGGAGAATCACAAAACCTCTTTCCTTTCTTCTTAAATTATTATGTTTTTTTTTGTGATGTTATTCTATGTGTTGAATGAGGTATTAATTTTTTATGAGAGTTTGTTGGCTTTTGGTGAAGTTTTGTACAAGTTTTCTGAGTTTTGATAGTCTTTGTTCCTTTCGAAAAGAGTTTTGTGCATAAGTTAGTGATATGTTTTTGGAAAGATATAAAGCCTTGATTTTTGTTGTTTGTATTGGTTTTCATCTTCTTGAAGGACTTTCAATGTATTTTTATTGTGATTGGTTTCGTCATTTTACCTTGATTGTGCATTTTGTATTTTGGATTTTGTACTTGGCATTTTTCTACAATTTTTGCTCTCTGTGACAAATGTGCCACAAAATTGAGCATATGCACCATAAGATTTAACAAATGCACCACAAGAATGAACATATGTGCCAATTCAACATGTAAATGCACTATTTCATTGAACATGTGTGCCATTTCACTGAACATATGCGCCAATCTGCAGGGTTTTAGGGTTTGTCAGGTTTATGAGTTTATTTGATGATTTCTCAGTTGGGGCTTGTACTAGAGGCATTCTCAGGGCTTGATTGATGTTTTCCAGTGGTGGATGATTAGTTTTTATGTCCTCTTATGGATTTCTTTGTGTGTTTTTATCATTTTATGATTGTTGTATAAGGCTCTCTTTCATGTTCATGCGTCGTGAAAGAAGAGTGTTGGAATTGAGATTCTTGAGCCAACTCATGAAAGGCCTTGCTGTGACTATATATTTTTCTAATGAAATTTTTTATGGCCCTTTTTGGTTGGCCCTTGATGTATATATTTTTCCAAGAGGATATTTGGTTGTTCTTTTGGTTTTGTCCTCCTATAGCCAATTGCATGTTCTTGTTCATGAATGAAAGTTATTGGTTGCATATTGTTGATTATGGTTTTCAGATTTGCATATAGTTTTTGGATCCTCTTGTGATTATTATTGTTTGGATCCATGTTAGGGGGAGTAGGCTTCCTTGTGATGATCGGGGTCACAAGAGATAGGCTTGCATGAGGTTCCTTGTAAGGATGCATGAGGTCTAGACCGCCAGGGCACACTGGGAGTTTACCATGATTTGTAAATAAGTGATAACCTAATAACTAATAGGTTGGGTAATTAGATTCATTAATAAAGATAATAATAAGTGACGCACGAGTCTCATTACTTGATCCTAGGGAGGATTGTTTATGATAAGCATGAGAAGGCCATTTCTATGTCAAGTCAATCTCCCTTGATCTCTCCTGGGTTGAGATGGCTCCACATGTCCATCAGGCTTGTGCCTTATGTTGTTATATTTGTTATATTTTAAGGATGGCATGTGATGACACACCACCCCTACATGTGTTCCCTTGACAATTTATGTTTATGCCTTATTTGTTACATTTCATATCTTGTGAGTTGTACGCCTCTGGGAGTTTATTCTTATCTTCTTGTGATTGGCTCTTGCATGAGAGTCCTTGTGTGTGGATAGTCTCTTTGGTTATAGTTGCTAGCTTAGGTTTAGAGTGTTTGTTGGGACCTTGTGTTATCTCCTAGCACAGAGTGTGGTTCCTTTGGTTCCACATGGTCGGGTGGTTGGTGTTTTTAAGCCATTGGGATGTTCTCTTGAATTCTTTTTATGTGGATGTGAATTCTTCTTCTCAATGTACTATGGATGTACCTTGTACAAATTTATGTAATCATTATGATGGAATCATCTAATGTATTATTCTTGTATGTAGTAGCTGAGACATTGTACTAGGAAGAGCTATGCACGTGATGTATTTATGTAATTGTAATTGTAATAAGTTTGTAATGGAATCCAGGATCAGGATTATGTCATGGATTGTAATGATAGTCTAGTGTCATAAAATTGCAACCCCTACAATTTTAACCACATTTTGGGTCCTCACCTTGGCGATGTCATCTCCTTCCCTAACCGGGACCTATTTCTACATTTCTAACCCTTCTCTCTTCCCCCTTCATTTCTTGTGTCTTCTTTAGAACCTATCTGGGCCCCAAAATAGGGCTGGACAGGGGCATGGCACCCCTATCCCCACCCCTTAAGGTGGTCCTATGTTCAATCTACCCAATCTCCTATGCATTTATTGTCTTTGAGGTTTATTATTCCTTTTTGGTGGACTTCGGTGGTTGAAAATTAATCCTTGAGGTATGTATAAAAGGGAATTCAATACACTCATTCATGGATGGATGATAGATGATAAGAGATAGAGAGCATAAGGAGAAGACATGAGATTTCAAGTTCATTATCAAGCATTCAAGCATTTAGGTCTTCATTCATCAATTGCAACAACATTACAACATTCATTCGCAAGAATGCATGTGTGTTAGGGTTTTGTCATGTTACATGCCATTTCATATAATACTTTTTATTACATTCAAGAAGCAAAGAAATCATCATCAGCAAGTTACAAATGTACATGGTATACATCTCCATTGTTCATAGTCAAGCATTTTCAATTACTTTCTTTCTAGGTTGATTCCTCAATCAGGGTTTGACTAAGGCAAACCCCCATCTACAACCCCCCTTTCTTCTCTTTTCTGTATGTAGGTTGTAGGTGTGCAACTGTAATTCTAGGTTTGGGCTTCATTTGCAGAGATGGAAGAACCCTTTTCATTTTGCGGATTTTGTGGTAGACCATGTACATTCCCGCCACGGTCCCGATGACTTTTCTCCAAATTTATAGGGCAGATCCGCTTCAGTTTAATTAGCTCGGATATGAAGTTACAACATGATCCTTGACTAGTAGCTCCTCGTTTCTTCTCTCTTTTCCACATAGTCAACAAGTCAGCTTTTTCATTTACAAAAGAGGGTAAATCATACTTCAACCATTTGCAATCCACTCAATATTTACATCCTTGTTTCCCTCAGATTTGGATCTAGTGGATTCAACCCCTCTTTTGAATGTAAAGTCCTCCTCCAAGTGAAAATCATCCTAGTGGCTTCCTTTTTCTCTCCTAGGTGGGGAGTCACTAGGATCTAATTTTCCACTTTACATTTTGGTGAACCCGGCGTCTTACACATTAATTCTGATTTCTCATTCTTAGATTTGATTAATTGCAATTTGAATTTCAAATTTTCATTTTCAAGTTTGATCTATTAGCAAATTTTAGAGGTTAATTGCATAAAAACCCTAATTTTTTATTTTGAGAAAATTAAGCTTGGGAGGTGTAAAATTTTAATTGCTTGTTTCAGATCTGAGATCTATTTTCAAATTTGCAATTTGAATCTGTCTCGTTATTCTGAAGATTCAGTGGTTAAATCATAAAACCCTAATTTTTAAGATCTTTTCATTTTCGACCTTTGATTGCAATTTTGACTGATCTAGACATCTCCAGATTGGCTATTTTTTTGGATTCCACATTAAAATCATAATCTCTATCATCCCTGAAAATTTCAAAAAAAGTTGGTTGGACCGTGTGCATTCCCGCCATGGTCCTTGAATTTTTCCCCGAAATTTCGATAGACGAAATTCACTGTATTTTTCTACTCAAATCCAAAAAATCAGTGTATTTTATCAATTTTACTAGTCTCTAAGGTCAACCAAAAATTCAAAATTCATCAAATTCACATCTTAAAATTAATTTTCATAAAAAGGTCCAAATTTTAGATTTGCTTTTCCAACAAATTCAAATTTCACTTAAGAGACTTTTAAATGGTCATTAATAAATTGGATTTAGTTGCTCTTTCACATGTGATTACATTAATTTTTGTATATATTTATAATGTGTCAGATAAGAGTTTCTTCCATTTTATGTTGCTTCTCTTTCTTCATAGCACTTGGTCCTATTGTGTTGTTAGGATTTCCAAATTATTATCTTTAGATCTCAAAGCTTTCATGTATTGAATTTATATTGTATTATGGTGATGTTGTTAACAAAATGCATTTCCTATGTTAATCACCTTAAATCTTTTGTAGCTCCTAAACCTAAAGATCCTAACCCTTGTACCTCTCCTAGGGTATCTTGTGTGGATGAAATGAGATCTAATGCTTTAACCAATGATCCTTCTACAAGAGAGAAAACATTGGAAATCAATATGGATCCATCTTCTTCTTCTACAATCACCCTTGAGCAAGGGGAGCACTATGACAACATCAAAATTCTTACATCTTTAGATCCTCCTTATTCTCCTAGGACCTATCCTCAACATCAAATTCTATGTAGAGAGAATGATATCATGTATTTTATTCATGACCTTTCTCCTCCCATAGAAAGCACTAAAAATGAGCTTTTAGATGATGAAGATGTTCTTCCCCAATCTTCCAAAAAGGATAAGCTTGATAAAGGTAAAGAGATTCTCACTCCACATGATACTCTTCCTTCATCTACAAATCCTTTTCTGCCTCCCTATACATTAGATTTCAAAGAAATTCATGATCTTGTTCCTCCATCTAGTCAATTGCAACGTTCTTATAGTCGTGGCTTTCATATAATTACAAAACAGGGTTTTAAAGGACAACGAATTGGGAAATTTGAGCATGGAATTTGTGTCCCTATAAACCCTCCTACACAAACTACTACAAGAGGCCTAGGAAGTACCCCTCTTTCTATGGATGAATTCCTTAGACTTCAAAACTTTAAAGACTACCTTCAAAAACAACAAATCAAGAGAGCCCACAAGAATGCTTCTTCTTGAAAGCATCCTTTTTGTTCATTTCATCAAACCCATGACCATAATGCTGATGATTGCCCCGATTTTCAAAAATCTATTCAAGATGGTATAGATAGTGGCAAAATTAGAATTGTGGATCATGAAACTTGTTCTCCCAAAAAACCTTCTTCTTCATGGGAAGATGATGTTAGGATAAGTGGTGAACAACTGAGAGGGGGGGTGAATCAATTGTTAACAGATTATATCATTTAATCCACTTATTAACCTTAAACTAGATTAAGTACTGGTAAAGGAGAAACAGATACCGGTAAACAATACAACTTAGCAATTAAAAAGATAATCAATGCAAAGCAACCATACCACGTAACACCATGATTTTTATGTGGAAAAATCAGAAAGGGAAATACTACGGTGGCAAGCCTACCCACAGTCAAATGATACTTCTGCATAAAGTATATGTTACAATGAGGGGGATGCACATGCAAGAAGGCACATTGCTTAGAGAGTACTTCTCATTACAAAAGAGTCTCACTGACTATAGAGGTTAAAACCACCTCAAGATATATGGACAACAATCTAGAATAATGAACTGCCAGAGATGGCATCTACCATGCCTGATTACAGTCTCGGTTAAGCTCAATATCGGAAGCCTTTGACCTCTTCCTTAATCCCAATTAGATCACCTATGATCAACCAAATATCCTTTGCATATGATATTACATTGCATGAGCACAACCACCTATTACAATGAGATCTTACATCATTTTATACCAACCCTAAGGCCTAAACCAATTAGGTTAGCCACCTAAAGATATTACAATAAGATCATTACATAAATCCATATTACAATGATATGCCATGTCGTGTTAAGCCCAAAACAACAATAACAAATCCATAAATCATCCTGAAAGATCTTGGTAATGTGTAGAGTACACATTAACATGATACCGGTCCATAATCTAGATAGGTAATGGACCTATTTTGGGTCCACCATGCCAAAGCAATGTCTTCAAGCAGTTGAAGAACAATCAAAGAGCATCTTTAGTATCCTAAAATCCATCTAGAAGCTGCACCAACACCACTTATGCATCCTATCAAGATTCCTCAGTGAAAGCTCTTTTGATTGAGCCTTAAACCAATGTCGGTAAGGGTTTACAAGAGTGTATGATAGCATTTGATTACCAATTCAATACCAACTGATCAAAACATGCTCAAGGAGCATGTAACACATGAAATCAAACATACTTCACTGATCCAAACATGTCGGAAGTGTCCAACAGATAGTCTCTTCTGCCGGTAACACTAGATCTTCTACCGATAGCCAAAACCTATCTGTTGGTAACCAACCATAATAGCTATTGTTGCCATCAATGACTAAACATCAATGCAACACATAATCAATTCATCCATAATGCCAACAATCTCCCCCTTTGGCATTGATGGAAACACTAGATGTAAAAAACATCTAAGTACCAAGAAATGCCAAACAAGTCTCCCCCTGTGGAAGACAACCAACAATCTCTTGAATATCAATAACTCTCCCCCTAATGTATACAACTCCTTTTCCTATTTTTCACATTAATATCTCTCCCCCTTTGACATCAATGCCAGAAATATGACAAAAATATCAAAGCAATAATTTAAACCTCTAAATCTCAAAGCTGACTACTCCCCCTGAGTAGTAGCATCACTCATCAGTACCGAAATGAATAATTTCTCTAATAATGCATGTCAGACTGATGACAAACTGCATCAATCAATTCTCTATCAAAGAGGCAGAAACCCCTAACCTGTCTCTCAAATACTAAAATGATTCCTTAGATAATGGTTTAGTGAATATATCTGCAATCTATTCTTTAGTGTTCATATAAACTAGTTTGACTTCCTTTCCTTCTACTTTGTCCTTCAGAAAGTTATACTTTATTGATGTATGCTTAGTCTTAGAGTGAAATACTGGATTCTTAGACATGTCAATAGCTGCAGAGTTATCATAGTAGATAACTACCAGTTCACTACAATTTACCCTGATATCCTTCAACATTTGCTTCATCCATAAGACTTGAGTGCAATTAGTTTCTTCTGCAACATACTTGGCTTATGTAGTAGGTAAAGAAATGCATGACTATTTTTTGCTGATCCATGAAACCAGTTTCTTTCCAAGAAAAAAAGCTCCACCAAAAGTGCTCTTCCTGTCATCAGTATCTCATGCTCAATCTGAGTCAGTATATGCACATAAATTGAAATCATCATTTTTAGAATACCATAAACTATATTATGTTGTTCCTTACAAATACCAGAATATCCTTTTTACTGCACATTCATGATTTTCTTTAGGATTACTTTGATATCTAGAAACAATACTTACTGCATTCATAATATACAGTCTAGTCTGAGTTAAATATAATAGACCACCAATCATAGACTTATACCTTGTCGGATTTACTGGTGTAGAAGTATCCTTGATAGATAATTTCTCACTTGTCACCATAGGAGTACTTACTGGTATGGAATTATCCATACCAAACTTCTTCAATAATTCCCTCAGATAATTAGTTTGATAGATAAAAATGACTTTCTTAGTTTGAGTAATCTGCAAACCTAAGAAAAATCTCATTTCACCAATCATGGACATTTCAAATTCATTTTGCATATTGTTAGCAAATTCCATGCACACTTTATCTTCTCCTCCAAAAATGATATCATCAACAAATACTTCAATCATCAGAATATCATTATCAATGATCTTATAATATAAATTACTATCAATACTGCCTTTAGTAAAACCAAGCTTCATAAGATATTTATCCAACCTTTCATACCAAACTCTAGGAGCTTGTTTCAATCCATATAAAGCTTTCTTCAATCTGCAAACCATATCTTTATCATTTGTCAATGAAAATCCACTAGGTTGCTCAATATATACTTCTTCCTCAAGTTCACCATTCAAAAATGCACATTTAACATCTATTTGATAAACCTTATAGTTCTTATAAGTTGCATAGGCAAGAAATAGTCTAACAGCTTCAATTCTAGCTACACATGCAAATATCTCACCATAATCAATTCCTTCCATTTGAGAATATCCTTTTCAAACCAATTTAGCCTTGTTTCTTACAACTTGACCATCCTCGTTCAATTTATTCCGAAAAACCCATTTAGTTCCAATAACATTCTTATTTTTAGGTCGGGGAACTAAAGTCCAAGTTTCATTCTTCTCTATCTGATCTAATTCATCTTCCATAGCCTTTAACAAATGTTTGTCCTTACAAGCTTCAATAAGAGTTACCAGTTCAACTTGAGAAATAAGACATACCTCTTCATTTTCCAGTCTTCTTCTTGTCATAACTCCCTTGCTCCTATCTCTAATAATTTGATCTTCAAAATGATTTAATCTTACATACCTTGGTGTCTTCTGAACTTCAGGTCCACTACTTTGATCATCAGTCATAGTTCAATTTTTTGATTGTGTTAGTGTAACTGTCTCAGTTTCCTATACCAATTGAGGCATTGTTGGACTAGTTATGATCATTTCTACTGCCTTTTCCCTATCATATGATATAGATTGATTTCTCTACTGCTCATCCACTTTCACATTAGTACTTTCCATAATTTTTTGCAATATTTTTTTATAGCATCTATATGCTTTCCTTTGAATTGAATAACCAAGAAATATCCCTTCATCACATCTAGGATCAAACTTCTAATTAAATCATCTCTTTTCATATAGCATATACTTCCAAAAATTCTAAAATATTTAATAGTAGGTGTATGTCCAAACCATAGTTCATAAGGAGTCTTACCGGTTTCACCTTTGATGTGAACTTTGTTGAATGTGTAGATTGTTTTACTCAATGCTTTTCTCTAGTAGATATGAGGCAATTTGTCTTCCATCATCATAGATCTTGCTGCATCCAAAATGGTTATGTTCTTTATTTCCACTACTCCATTCTGCTGATGAGTCCTAGGTGCAGATAATTGTCTCCCGATTCCATCTGTCTCACAATAACTGTTAAATTCATGAGAAGTGAACTCACTACCATGATCTGATCTTAGACATTTGATTTTCAATCCAGTTTCGGTTTCAACTTTTTCTTTAAAAATCTTGAATTTCTCAAAGGCTTCAGACTCCTCCCTTAGAAAAGTCACCCACATCATTCTAGAATAGTCATCAATGATAAAAATGAAATACCTATCACCTTGAAAGCTTCTAGTCCTTGTTGGACCACATAAGTCAGTGTGAATCAAATCCGGTACATCATTAGATTTATCATGTATGCTCTTAAAAGAAGTTCTAACTTGCTTTCCCAATTGACATTCCTTACATACCTAATTATGAGGCTTCATAATCTTAGGTATATCTCTAACTGCCTTAGTTGAACTAATCTTAACAATACAATCAAAATTAACATGACACAACCTCTTATGCCATAACCAACTCTCATCAATGTGAGTAATCAAACATGTCTTATTACCAGTGTTCAAGTGAAAGATATTACCTCCAGTCTGAATGTCGGTTGCAATCTCCAAACCAGTCTTGTTAATGATTTGGCATTTTCTATCTTTAAACTGAAGTTGGAAACCCTTGTCCATAAATTGACCAACACTCAAAAGATTATTCTTTAAACCTTCTACATATAGTCATTATCAGTATTATGCTTACCATCCAGAGAAATAATACCTCTACCTTTCATCAACATGCTTTGTCATCTCCAAATCTGTCTTGACCCCCATTGTATTCTTGTAGGGACAAAAATTTTCCTTTATCTCCAATCATATGATGTTAGCATCCACCATCAATTGCCCATTCAACCTTATCTTCAATTTTTGTTTGTAGGGCCTTGTCTTCATTCATGATAGCCGATTCTGGTTTATCTTCCTCTAAAGCATAGAACACCCATTTCTTTCCATTGTCAGATCCACTAGCAGATTCTTTTGTCAGTTCATCTTTAGAGTCATCACTTACTCCTTCCTCATCCGCTATGTAGCATTGTTTACTTTTCTTGAATCTATATATGTTTTGGCTAGGCTTAAATGATTTCTTAACTCTTTCCTCAAACCTTGCATTCCTTTCAAGACATCTAGATGCAAAATGACCAATCTTATTACATGCAAAACATTTAAAAGGTGCTTTTCCTTCATACTTACTTCCTGTCAGACCTTTAGGTACTCTTCTAGCAAATAAGGCTTCAAGTTGCTCAAATCCTTCATCTTCTTTCCTCATGTCTTCCAATTCTTTTGAATATAGCACTCTCCAATTACTTTTGCCAATGGCTGATGATGATGATGCATGAAAAGAAGGTTCAAAATTTATAGCTCCAGAAGATCCAAATTCTTCAAGCTCAAAAGAAGATAATTTCCCAATCAGAATGTTTCTGTTAACTAAAGATTTTGCCATTGTTCTCAACTTATTAATTGTAGTTGTCTTCATCTTGTAAGTCGGTGGAAGGGCTCTCAAGACTTTGGAAACTATTTCATCTTCACTCAAAAATCCTCCACAACATTGAATTCTCATAACAATCTCATTTAATCTTTCCATAAACACAACAATTCTTTCATTATCTTTCATCTTCAAGTTTTCATATCTTACTCGGTAACCATCAAGTTTAGCAATTTTGATAGTAGGATCACCTTCATTCAGAGTTTGCAATTTATCCCACATAGCCTTTGCCGATGATTTATTAGTCAATCCCATTATCTGTTGATCAGTAAGTGCCCACCAGAGGGCTTTTCTAGCTTTGCAATCATTTTCAATATCCTTATTCAAGTCTAGAGGAGCAGGATTGCTAGATGTCGGATCATAGGGTGTGTATCCTTTCTCAATGATCTCCCAAATATTCTTTCCAAGACATCTAAGATGAGTCTCCATTCGAATTGTCCATATCCCATAATTTGTTCCATCAAGCTTAGGGATTTCTCTTCTGAAAAATAGTTGCTGGTGGATTTGAAGTGTTAGCTGCCATAGGATCTACCTCAAGAGGTTAAGCTTCTGCAAAAGAGGACCAAAGCTCTGATACCAATTGTTAGGATAACCTATGAACAAATGAGAGGGGGGGGAGGGGGGGGGCGTGAATCAGTTGTTAACAAATTATATCATTTAATCCACTTATTAACCTTAAACCAGATTAAGTACTGGTAAAGCAAAAATAGATACCGATAAATAATACAACTTAGCAATTAAACAAATAATCAATGCAAAGCAACCATACCACATAGCACCATGATTTGTACGTGGAAAACCCGAAAAGGGAAAAACCATGGTGGGAAGCCTACCCACAGTCAAATGATACTTCTGCAAAACGTATGTGTTACAATGAGGGGCATGTACATGCAAGAAGGCACACTTCCTAGAGCATACTACTCATTACAAAAGAGTCTCACTGACTACAAAAGTTAAAACCACCTCAAGATATATGGATAATAATCCAGAATAATAAACTGCTAGAGATAACATCTAACATGCCTGATCACAGTCCTGGTTAAGCTCAATACCAGAGGCCTTTGACCTCTTCCTTAATCCCAATTCGATCACCTATGATCGATCAAATCTCCTTCGCATATGATATTACATTCCATGACCACAACCACCTATTACAATGAGATCTTACATCGTTTATACCAACCCTAAGGCCTAAACCAATTACGTCGGCCAGCTAAAAGATATTACAATAAGATCATTACATAAATCCATATTATAACGATATGCCATGTCGGCTTAAGATCAAAACAACAATAACAAATCGATAAATCATCCTGAAACATCTTGGTAATGTGTAGAGTACATGTTAACATGATACCAGTCCATAACCTAGATAGGTAATGGACCTATTCTGGGTCCACCATGCCAAAGTAATGTCTTCAAGCAGTTGAAGCACAATCAAAGAACATCTTTAGCATCCTGAAATCCATCTAGAAGCAACACCAACACCACTTATGCATCCTGTCAAGATTCCTCAAATAAAGCTCTGTCGGTTGAGCCTTAAACCAATGTCGATAAGGGTTTACAAGAGTGTATGATAGCATCTGATTACCAAGTCAATACCAACTGACCAAAACATTCTCAAGCAACATGTAACACATGAAATCAAACATACTTCACTGATCCAAACATGCCGGAAGTGTCCATTAGATAGTCTCTTCTATTAGTAACACTAGATCTTCTACCGGTAACCAAAACCTATATGTCGGTAACCAACCATAACAACTAGTGTTGACATCAATGACAAAACATCAATGCAACACATAATAAATTCATCCATAATGCCAATAGATGATATTTACCATCCTGACAGATTAGCTACAAGAATCTATTGGAGGTTGAAATTGTAAAGCGGAAAATCGCGGTCGAACCCTAGTTGGTCTCCCCTCTTCTAACTCCAAGGAGAGAGAAGGGAGGTTCGCTAGGATTCGATGGGTTTTCACTTAGGGGGAAGACTTTACATTCAAAAGAGGGGTTGAAACTCATAAGATTCAATCCCACACGATGTAAGATTGGATGCTAAATGAATTTCAAGGGTTTGGAAAGCAAAGCTACCCTCTTTTGTAAAGAATGTTGATTAAGGAAATTAAGCTAAGGATGCATAAAAAGTCATAAAGATTCGCTTATAAACTGAGTTCGGGTTATAGGATGAAGCTGCGGACCTGGAATTAGCAGTAAAATGTTGATACGGCGCTGTCCTGCAAATTTGAGAAAAAGTTGTCAGGATGATGGCGCCCGGCGCCACGGTCCTCCGAAAAATCCACGAAAAGAAGGGGGATCTGTTCGTCTCTGCACAAGGATTCCAGATCTTCAATTTCAGCCGCGTACCTGCAACCTACACACAGAAAAGCAAAGACGATTGGGGGGTTAGGGATTAGGGGTTTGCCTTTAGGTCAAACCCCGGTTTTGGAATTAACCAAGAAATGAGCAAGAGCTGTAAATGTAAATGACTGTAAAACAAGTACTAATACCTTGTTCTAAGGATGTTTGTATCCTTATGTGCAAAGGTTTAGATGTTGTATGTTGTATGTTGTATGTTGTATGTTGTAGCATGTAGTATGTGATCTCCTCTTCAATGGTTGAATCCTTGTCTTGAATGTAACACTTAGCCTTGAATGGAGACTTGAAATGATCAATTGCTTGAAAGAATGCTTGAATGCCTGAATGCTTGAGTATAGTTTCCACGCCTTTTTCCTCATATTGAATGAAAGAGGAAAATGTAGTTTATATACTTGTCAATTAGGGCTGATAGACTGATTTTCCCGACCTTAGGCCGACCAGGGAATGTAATTTTCCAAATTGCAAACGAAAAGACCCGATACCACTTAGGAAACCGGGCCCAAAATAGGACCCAGGGACTAGAGCGCTGGGCGCCATGGTCCTGGAGGACCAAGGCGTTGGGCGCCCTGGTCCTGGAGGACCAGGGCGCTGGGCGCTCTGGTCCCACCTCCCGGGGCAGCAGGGTGCAAGGAGGTTCAGGCCAGGATGCATGAAAAATGCAGTTTTCAGTGTCGTGAGCAAGTTTTGGGGTCTCCATTCAGGTTGCGTGTTGTGTCGCCATTGTGAAGACCGAAATGCAGTCGAAATTGCAATTGTCGCAATTTTAGGACGCTACATTTAGCCCCCACTTTAGCGGGAGTATGTATGCTCATACTTCCGGTAAAGTACAAGGAAACAACGTTGAAAGACTTTCACCACGTCAAGGAGGCAAGATACACCAAGCCCCCAGTGGACTAAGGATCTTACAACTTCGATTGACAAAGTAAAAGGGAAGATCACGAGGAAGAACCATGACTGTCAGTAGTAAGGTTCCCTCACTATGAGTCATGCAAAAGAAATACCAAAAATCTTCAAGACAAAGCTAAGTTTGCCAAGAAGTTTTCAAGTATCTTTGAAAGGATAGACAGGGTGTATGCCCCCCTATGTTAAAGCGATCGCACACGCCTCAACGGGGGTGATTGTTTTAACGTAGTGATACACATAAGAAATGAGAAAGGAAAAAGGAGCACGTTATCGCAAAGATTTAGCCCCCAAGTGTGAGATAAACCCAAGGATAATAGACACAAAACACAAAGCACGAGGTGACTTCGCTTTCCTCGGGGTCAGTATGCTGTATGATAAGTCATGTATATATATCATATGTATGTATGCATAATTGTTCTTCATTCCCCAATCAAGGAAGGTCACCTAGAAGAAGGGAACACATGTGTCTTTTGAGTCAACATGAGAGAGATCGAGAGATCTCAATGCTTTGCATCGTCCTCAAGTAGACAACACTAAGGATGACAAATAGAAGAATGAGAATAACATATAGAAGAAGTAACAAAAGGGAGGGGGAGAGAATCTGCCATGCTAATGTAACTAGTCTAGCATGTCATCTACCCCCCGATCTTGCTGATCAATGTTTCGGGAAGGCAGGGAACACGCTAGAGGAGGAACATCCAACACAGCAGATGGAGCTATCACAAGATCCAAACAAGGGCTATGTTCATGTTCCAAGCCACATTGTTCTTGTCTAGGAGCTAGGATAAGTGCTTTAGAAAATTCGGTAGATAAATGGTTATCAACATCAACAAGTTCATATTCACTATCAGAAGCAAAGGGAGTAACATTTTCATCTATATCATCATCAAGATTTATAAAAATAGGATCTTTAACTCGCACAGGATCAAGACCATCATGCATCTTATGTTTAGGAGATTTAGGCTCAATATCCGGCTGAGGAGAAAATGGAATAATGCTTGTTGAAGGTGTTTTTGGAGATTGCAAAGTTTGAGAAGCAGCTGCTTGAGCCCTAAGATGACGCTTTCATCGACGTTCCCGTGCAGAACGATTACGTCTAGTCTTAGTAGGAAGTGTAAAAGATAGAGGAGGAGGAATGCTCTCATCCCTATCACTTGGGTGTTTAGGTTGTGGTCTCTTAGGCTGGATAATAGGAGAAGAAGAAGGTCTCTTCTCTCTATAGAAGGCAGGAGGAGGAACTGCTCCATATAAAGGAGGAGTTTTTGGTTTAGGAAGAAGACCAAGTCCATCATGACGAGGAGGTATAGGTCTATTTTTAGAAGATTTATTAGGCATAGACATAGTCGCATCCATAGGGACGGGTTGGGAATCTTCTTGGGGAAAGACATTAGTTTTGTCTTTCAAAGGAAGAATTTCCTTCTCAAGAATGATAGGAATGTCAAGTTTAGGTGTTCTAGGTTCACTTAGAGATAAGATCATATCTGTTTTCCACTTTTGATAAGATTTGAAAAGATGATCACTTCGCGGAGGAAGAGATTGGAATTGTTTGGGCCAAAAGTAATCAATAGGAACACTAGAGGTTCTTTCGGCTGGTTTAAAGAGACTATGATTGACAGTAACAACTTCACCATTATGGGGAAATTTCAAACACTTATGAATAGGAGAAGCAATAGCTTTCATGGAAGATAGCCAAGGATAGCGAAGCTTCACACGAAATTGTTCGGAAGAAGGAATAATAGCAAAGTTCACATCAAGGGATTTGTTATGGACCCCAATAGGCAATGTAATAGAACCAATTGCAGGAGAAGAAAATGCATCAAATAGTTTCACAATCACATCTGTTTTGTCATAGATCACTTGATTCAATTGCAAAGTAAAAAGAAATTCTTCAGTAATAACATTAACCATGCACGAAGGATCAATAAGCACTCCACGGCAAGGCATATTCTTGACTTTTGCAACTATGTATAAAGGACCATCAGGTGCCTTAATGGTTTCGCTAGAATCAAATGTGATGGAAGGTTCTTTAGGGTTTTCTTGCTGCTCTACAAAGTTAATCACATTCGGAGTCATAGACACAAGACCATCAGATGAGAAAGAGGAATCATTAGCCTCAATCACATTAGAAGTATGAGAAGTATGAGAAGGTAATGGATCAGTAAAAATCTGAAGATTTTGGTTAGGAGGAGCTACAGATGTGTTGCCTTTATCATTCACTCCAGAAACAGAAATAGTATTATTATCAATCAAATCTTGAATTTTACCCTTTAAAGAAAAGCATTTTTCAGTATCATGACCAGGCTGATGATGAAAGTGACAAAAAGCTTTGTGATCAAAATAAGGTGAAGTAATCTTTGCAGGATCAATTTGTCTTATAGGAGGAAGGGTAAGTACATTTTGTCCCAATAACTTATTCATAATATCATGCAATGATTCATTCAAAGGAGTATATTTTCTTTCTTTCTTGAAAAATTTAGAAATAGGAGGCACACCTGATGCTGCATTCACATTGTTGTTGATGATGTTTTCATTGAATTTGATGGAATCTCTGTTCGGTTTAAACTTCCCAAATGGTTGTTGACTGCTATCACCCTTATCACTCGGAGCCATAGGATGTGATTGTTCCATTTGACTCACAGTCAGTTGATAATTGTGAAGAGTGGCACACAACTGTTGGAAAGAGGTAAACTCAGAAAATAGAAGTTTGTCTCGAATATCTTTTTGCAAATTAGAAATAAAGATTCTTTGAATATCATTATCAGGCACTGGAAAAGAGATTTGAGCATACAAATGCTTATATCTACCAATGAAATCAGTCACTTTTTCTTTAACACCTTGTTTACAATGCATTAAATCAATCAAAGTAACTTTAGGACTTATATTGTTTTGAAATTGTTGAATGAAAGCATTTGCAAGTTGTTCGAAAGAAGTAATAGAATAAGAAGGCAACGAGCAATACCATTGTAGGGCTTTGTCTCTTAATGTTCTAGTAAATAGTTTTGCAAGCAACCTTTGGTCATAAGCAAAATCAGTACATATTGTTTGAAAAGTCTTAACATGTGTTAGAGGATCTCCTTTACCATTATAAAGTTCCAAATGCGGGATTTCAACATGCTTAGGAGGAATAGCTCGAACAATGTCAAGAGAAAGTGGGCTCACAACATCAAATGTGGGCACACTAAACTTAGATTGATTCATAGAGGCAATTTGTTGCTGTAAAGAAGAGACAGTTTGTGCAAGATTATTAATGGTAGCTTCAGTCGAAGAGTTCATATTAGGTGTGTTAGATTGAGATGGAGGTGTGATGTTATTGAAAGATGGTAAAGAGTAAGGTGGTGGGACCCTATGATAGTCAACCATAGGGGATGATTGGATAGGAGGAACACTACAAGGAGGAATGGAATGGTTAAATGAATTGCCCCCTTGTGTCATGTTCATTTATGAAGATGTAATAGGAACACTTATTGAAGGAATGAATGAAGAAGTCGGATTAAATGAAGGAATAGGGTTAATTGAAGAAGGAGGATTGCCCCCATGACTAGTAATCACAGGAGGAATGTCTTGTATAGAGGTAGCCATGATGTTCGATGTAAAGGTAGGTAAACTAGCAATAGAAGTGGTCAAAGGAATAGAATGATTGACTTGTGTAGGAGGTTGTGTATAACCTAAAGATTCAGCACAACTCTTCATAGGCATCACATTCGAATCCACAATGTGTGCAATACCACGTAAAACATCAATTCCATTCTTATCACTTTGAAGCATACGTTTTAGACCCTCAATTAAAGGAAGAGCTTGACTATCGGGATACTCATGAGACATCCATTGGTGAAAATCGTCAAATTGGTTATCCAATTTGGAAAGTTGTTCAACAGAAACTTCATGGGGAGCTTCTTCATCATTAAGAGGATTAGAGGAATTACCCATGTCCTCGTTAAAAAGACTACTCAAATTAGGTTCCATCTCCTCGGTAGTTAAACCTCGGAAAGACTTAATTCTACGGCTTCATCTAACGGGAATAGTGTAAGTAGGGCTTATTGTTGTAAAACTCATGCACTAGAGAGAGAGAGAAGGATTTGATTTTAGAGGTAGCAATTTTAAGTAAAACCAGCCAATCTTCCAGATTTAAGCTGTTAAATGCAATCACAACAGTCTCCCGAAATTTCGAAAAAAATGTCCGGGACCGTGGCGCTCGGAGTGCAACACGGTCCTTGCAACTTTTTTCGAAATTTGCAGGGATGAAAGGTATGATCATTTTAGAGCTAATCTGAAAAAATTGAGGGATTTTACGATCTGTAGATAGGCCAAATTAAAGTTGCAAATTCAAAATTGAACCCTATCAAGATTGTCGAAAAATGCAAAATTTGAATTTTGAAAAAGAGAGGGAAACTGAAATTTTGAATTTTATGATTTTAGAGGGAATGTCAAGAGCAATGCAAATTTTGAAATTTGAAAATTGACTCAATTTCACGCAAAATTCAATTTTGAAAGCGGAAATCAAAGTTGTTGTAATTAAGCACTTAATTTCAAAAGTCACAAAATGCAAATATTTGAATAAAGCACTGAGATTTTGAATGAATAAAAACACACTTTTCAAATTTAAGACAGTAAGAACACAATTTTGACACAAAATTTCAGTTTCAATAATTTTTGAATGATTAGGAGCCTTAGACCAAGCAATCACAAGACCAACTTTGACTGTAATTTTGAAAGTGTTATAATTGACAAAATCAGCCAAAATTCTGGATTTTAGCAAGAAAATACAGCAAGATCTTGCTCCCGAAATTTTGGAAAAAATATCGGGGACGATGGCGCTCGGAGTGCAACACGGTCCTCGCAACTTTTTTCCAAATTTTCAGGGATGAAAGATATTGTGATTTTATTGCGGAATCCAAAGTTACAGCTGATTTGGAGATGTTTTGATCGGTCAAATTGTCGGACAAAGGTTGAATCAAGAGGGTTTCAAAAATTAGGGTTTTGACTTTTAACCACTTAATTTTCAGAATTAAAGCACAAATATGAATTGATAATTTGTAATAGAAGGATAGATCTGAAACAAGCATTAACATTTAGACATTTCGCAAGTTTAATTACTAAAAAGAAATTTTAGGGTTTTAATGCAATCACCTCTAAAACTTTGCAAAAGATCAAACATGGAAATGTAATCAATTTTTTCAGATCTAAGCATGAAAAATCAGAAAGGATGTTCACGTCGGGTTCACCAAAATGTAAAGCGGAAAATCGCAGTCGAACCCTAGTTGGTCTCCCCTCTTCTAACTCCAAGGAGAGAGAAGGGAGGTTTGCTAGGATTCGATGGGTTTTCACTTAGGGGGAAGACTTTACATTCAAAAGAGGGGTTGAAACTCATAAGATTCAATCCCACACGATGTAAGATTGGATGCTAAATGAATTTCAAGGGTTTGGAAAGCAAAGCTACCCTCTTTTGTAAAGAATGTTGATTAAGGAAATTAAGCTAAGGATGCATAGAAAGTCATAAAGATTCGCTTATAAACTGAGTTCGGGTTATAGGATGAAGCTGCGGACCTGGAATTAGCAGTAAAATGTCGATACGGCGCTATCCTGCAAATTTGAGAAAAAGTTGTCGGGACGATGGCACCCGGCGCCACGGTCCTCCGAAAAATCCGCGAAACGAAGGGGGATCTGTTCGTCTCTGCACAAGGATTCCAGATCTTCAATTTCAGCCGCGTACCTGCAACCTACACACAGAAAAGCGAAGATGATTGGGGGGTTAGGGATTAGGGGTTTGCCTTTAGGTCAAACCCCGGTTTTGGAATTAACCAAGAAATGAGCAAGAGCTGTAAATGTAAATGACTGTAAAACAAGTACTAATACCTTGTTCTAAGGATGTTTGTATCCTTATGTGCGAAGGTTTAGATGTTGTATGTTGTATGTTGTATGTTGTATGTTGTAGCATGTAGTATGTGATCTCCTCTTCAATGGTTGAATCCTTGTCTTGAATGCAACACTTAGCCTTGAATGGAGACTTGAAATGATCAATTGCTTGAAAGAATGCTTGAATGCCTGAATGCTTGAGTATAGTTTCCACGCCTTTTTCCTCATATCGAATGAAAGAGGAAAATGTAGTTTATATACTTGTCAATTAGGGCTGATAGACTGATTTTCCCGACCTTAGGCCGACCAGGGAATGTAATTTTCCAAATTGCAAACGAAAAGACCCGATACCACTTAGGAAACCGGGCCCAAAATAGGACCCAGGGACCAGGGCGCTGGGCGCCATGGTCCTGGAGGACCAGGGCGCTGGGCGCCCTGGTCCTAGAGGACCAGGGCGCTGGGCGCTCTGGTCCCACCTCCCGGGGCAGCAAGGTGCAAGGAGGTTCAGGCCAGGATGCATGAAAAATGCAGTTTTCAGTGTCGTGAGCAAGTTTTGGGGTCTCCATTCAGGTTGCGTGTTGCGTCACCATCGTGAAGACCGAAATGCAGTCGAAATTGCAAGTGTCGCAATTTTAGGACGCTACAGAAATATGACAAGAACATTTCCTTTCCTCCTCAAAATAAAAACAAAAATCTTAAGCAAGTGAAAGGTATTGAATATTTCATTTTTCATGATTTACATTTACATTCTATTGGAAAATGTTATGCATTTAAAAAATTTGCTCAACTACAATATGATCTTGCACACATTTGTCTCACAGAAGATCTAGTTGTCTTTCTTCATAAAAACATCGTACCTTAGTACTTCCTTTCCCTTCATGTCGTTGTTCACCCTATGGCATAATTATCCCATATAATGAGGGCTCTTTATCATTAGTGTTGGTAGTATTTTACTTTAACATACTTTGGGGCAACAACATGAAGTCCATTTTTCTCTTTTTTCTATGCATTTATCTCTATCTTGGCGCATTATTCATTATTAGATCTATTTTCTTGCATAGGATTATTCCTATGTGAGAATATAATTATTCTTTGGTTTTCCTCTTTACTTGGAGAGGGGAATCTTCAATGAGTATTGCACTTCATCTCTTTCATTCATTCTCTTGGAAATCTTACCTCTTCTATGGTTTTGACTATTCACAAGTATGATATGCCCCTCAGAAGGGAATGATCTCTTGAGAAGTATGTATCCCTTCCTTGAAAGGATTTGTTCCACTAGGATGAAATATCTCTTGAAACTAATCACCATCAGAAAATGTGTAATATTTCTCCTTGTTCTTCTCACTTGGGGGGCAAGGATTTTCAATCCTTTCCCTTATATCTTTATTTCCTTTAGGGGCTGCATTTTTCATATTTGATTATCATTTCTTACAATGGTATGCTTCTATGATTAATCCCCCTTTGGGAATATATGATGCTTTTTCTCTCTTCTTTTTGAAGATTACCACTTCTTGAGATGGTATTTTACATTTACTAATGTCTTTTCTTGCATGTGTTCATGTAAGTTCATTGCACATTTTCTTATGTTTAATCTCTCTCTAGTAGGTTGTGTAATCTCTTCTCATTGTCCCTTAGCATGGGGGGCAATGATCCTTTTCTCTCTCTTTCTCTAGGGATCCACTTTGCCCTATTAAGTGGATGGTGTGAGTTCTATTACTTGATGTCATTCCTTATGTAGACTTGTTGGTTATCGGCTTAAGGATTCTCTCTTATACAAGAAGTAAACTAATCCTTGACTACAACCTCTTTTACACTTGGTAATGTACATCTATGATAAATCCAGCCATCCCTCTATGGGCTAAACGTGAGTCATCCCTCATCAAGAATCCCTTTCACCTAGAAATAGGAGGAAGGATTGCATTCATGTTCTAGAAGATGTTATATTTGTCTAAGACAACTCCTCTTGGGGGTAGATGTCTTTTTGAACAAAGATCTCTTCTCCTCCAAGGATCACCTTTACACTTACACCAAGATATCTCTTTTCAACTATCTTATCCTTTCTTGAAGATTATTCCCTCTCTTGCTTGGATTTATGATATTGTTGCATGGTGGATATTTTCTTTGTGATGAAGGTAGGTATCCTTGTTCTACTTTCCGCAAGATATCAAAATTAGCCTATGTTGACTTCTTAAGGGGGGAGCACCCATACTGCTCCTTTGTACTATACTTCTCTCATACATTGAATAGTGGGACATTCTTGGAACCACAAGGAAACCTCTTAGAGAAAGATGTCATCACTTTTTGTACAATGGGTCATTCTCGGAACCAGAGCATGGTCTCTTAGAGCGAGATGTCTTCACTTCTTGTCTTGTATAGTGAGACATTCTTGGAACTAGGGGGAAACCTCTTAGAGCAAGATGTCATCACTTTTCTCTTGTATAGTGTGCCATTCTCAAAACTAGAGCACGGTCTCTTAGAGCGATATGACGCCACTTTCCTCTTATGCTTGGAACTAGAGCATGGTCTCTCAGAGTGAGATATCACACCTTTCTTGGCACCTGTACTATACATTCTATACAGGTTGTAGCGTACTCAAGCATAGAATCCTATGCGGCACTTCAAACCTCACTTGCACACACGCACATGAGGTTGAGTGGAACTAACAGAGTTCTCACTCCCTCTCTCTTTACATGGAGCACCTAAGCAAGCTCTAGGGCCGAGATTTTTCATGTCCTTCTCTCTATGGATCACCTATTTTTAGGGGAGAGATGTCCATGGTTTCTTTCTTCTTCACTTTTCTTCTCATGGATCACCAAGGTGTGTATTCATGTTTTCTCTCTTCTTCCTCTCATCAACTCATAGTTTTACTATTGATAGTTCATGGATGATGTCAACTTTTGTCTTTTATGTGGCCGCTCATGTTTATGTAATGGCAATGGTCTTTGTCTCATGATTAGTTGTTGAGATATCTGAGCTCAGATCACTTTGGCTAATTATCTTGTCGTCTTGTGTCTTATTCTTGTCATGTGTCTCTTTTGTACTTTGTCTTTGTTTTGTGTGTCTTGTGCCTTTTTGTTTTGTGTTCTCTTACATATGTTGGCATGAGTTAAGACCCTAAGATTGGGGGATTTTTGCTCCTCAATATTAGTGGTTTCTTATACTCCTTGTGGTTTTTGTTCTGCACCTCTCATCTTCATCTCTCTTTTATTCTACTTTACCAGCAGTAGTGGCGTAAGTCATACTCCCACTAAAGTGGGGGCTAAATGTAGTGTCATAAAATTGTGACCCCTGCAATTTTAACCATATTTTGGGTCCTCACCTTGGCGATGACATCTCCTTCCCTAACCCAGACCTATTTCTATATTTCTAACCCTTCTCTATTCCTCCTTCATGTCTTGTGTCTGCTTTAGACCCTATTCGGGCCCCAAAATAGGGTAGGACAGGGGTGTGGCACCCCTATCCCCCTAGGACAAGGGCATCTTCCCCACCCCTTAGGGTGGTCCTATGTTCGGTCTACCTGATATCTTATGCATTTCTTGTCTTCGGGGTTTGTTATTCCTCTTTGTCAGCCTTCAGTGGTTGAAAATTAATCCTTGAGGCATGTATAAAAAGGAATTCAATACCCTCAGTCATGGACGAATTACAGATGATAAGAGATAGAGAGCATAAGGAGAAGACACAAGATTTCAAGGTCATTGTCAAGCATTCGAGTCTTCTTCATTCATCCATTGGAGCAACATTACAACATTCATTTGCAAGCATGAGTGTGTGTTAGGGTTTTTTCATGTTACATGCCATTTCATATAACTTTTTTTATTACATTCAAGAAGCAAAACAATCATCATCTACAAGTTGCAGATCTACAAGGTATACATCTCCATTGTTTACATTCAAGAATTTGCAATTACTTTCTTTCGAGGTTGATTCCTCAACCGGGGTTTGACTAAGGAAAACCCCTATCCACAACCCCCATTTCTTCCTTTTTTTGTATGTAGGTTGCAGGTGCGCAGCTGTAATTGTAGGTTTGGGCTTCATTTGCAGAGACGAAAGATCCCTTTTCATTTCATGGATTTTGTGGTGGACCATGTACATTCCCGCCACGGTCCTGACGACTTTTCTCCAAATTTGCAGGGAAGATCCGTGTCAGTTTAATTAGCTCAGATCCAAAGTTACAGCGCGATCCCGAGCTAGTAGCTTGTCATTTCACTCATTTCCTCTCTCTTTTCCACATAGTCAACAAGTCAACTTTTGCATTTACAAAAGAGGGTAAATCATACTTCAACCACTTGCAATCCACTTAGAATTCACATCCTTGTTTCCCTTGGATTTGGATCTAGTGGATTCAACCCCTCTTTTGAATGTAAAGTCCTCCTCCAAGTGAAAATCATCCTAGTGGCTTCCTTTCTCTCTCCTAGCTGGGGAGTCACTAGGATCCAATTTTCTACTTTATAGAGACTATATGGTGTATCATGTTGTACTTGTAGAATAGAAGGAAATGACTTTATGTACATTGGAATTATAATGTTTTACATTTGAAATGAAATGGATTTATATTATGGTGTCACTGTGTTAGTTGGAATTTATTTATGTAATTGTAATTAGGATGTAAATTAATGTATGGAGGAACCTTAATGATTGGTTAATCATAAGATAAGAAAAGAATATGTTAGAAGATGTAAACTAGGTTTAGAGAAGATGATATGATTCATGTAGATGCATTGGTAGAAACAAAATTATGCATTGCATGCAAAGAATTGTTAAGTGAGAAGATTGCATTAAGATTCTTGTATTATGCATTTGGAATTAATGTTAAAATAAATGATCATGAAAGATATTTAGATGCATGAGTAGCATGGTATTGCATTATCATGGAAAAAGAACAAGAGCATGTAGGTAGGAAAGGATATATTAAATCACATTTGGATTTGGTGCATAAAATGAATGTAGGATAAGGGGGTTATCTTGCATTTTAAAAAAAGAATGAATCATGCTAGTTGAATGATAGATTAGTATGCATATAATAATGGATAAATAATCTAGTAGGTTTCATATCTAATGGTTAGGAAATGAATAAGATGCATTAAGCTTAGATGGGATGTGATTATCATGTGAGTAGGATATTATTATGATATTTAATTAAGTAATGACATTGAGGTACCCTAGGGAAAGGTTAATGATGTTATGTTATTCCGGCTTACGCAAACTAATGAATGTGTAGTGATGTATGTTCATAATGGTCGATTGTTTAATGAATGTTGTTAGATGGAGATGTTATGAGTTGCATTAGTTGATAATAGATGTTTTAATTTTTTTTTATGGGCAAGTGCAAGGTAATGAGTCACAAATTCGCAGAAGTCCGTGCGTTGGAAAATGCACTCTTATAAACAGGGGCCCGTTTTCAAAAAACAAACAGGGGCCCATTTCTAAAAAACAGGCCCCCGTTTCTAAAAAATAGGCCCCCGTTTCTAAATCGCATTTTTCCTTTTTTTTCCACAAGCCGCCCTTGTTTGAAAATGGGGGCCCGTTTTGTGGAAGTTGATTCCACAACCCGCCACTTGGCTCAGGATTAGGCCCGGGATAGGCCTGGGATGGCCACACCTGAGACATGGACCTGCAAATTCAAATCTCCATGAATGAAAGCACAAATATGAACTTGAGAAATAGTTTACGTGCCTCTAATCAGAAAATTTTTATACGAAATTAAAACCCATTTCAGATTATACTGTCTAGATTCTAAATATGTAAATTTATTTAAAAATTGATTATTTTAACTATTTTTCATTTAATTTATACTAAATTGGGTCCATAAATTTGAAATATTAACTAATTTTGTTAATTTAATAACCTTTTTATTTTAAAGAATTTTGGAAGAAAAATTATATGTCATCAATCTACACAAAATTCTTTTGTATTTAAAAAAAAAAAAATCAAACAATGTTAAGTTTACATCAAATTATGTGGGTCATACACGTCAAATTTTTAAAAAGATAATTACGGCCATTAAAAAATTAATTAAAAAAAAAATATAAGGAAAAAAAATACAAAAAAATATGCTCATCAATCTTCAGTGTTACAAAACATTTCCCAAAATGGTTTGAGCAAATAATTTTAATTGTGTCAAAAAGTGTGGGTCGTACACATGCATGGTATGGTCCTGAAACAGGCATTTTTAAAACATAGTTTTCAGAACTCCATTCAAAAAGTTATTTTTTATTATGTGGGTATTAAAATAAATTACATATTTGGAAAGTAAACTTAGAGGGCTATCTTTTATATTACTAACTTTTTCCAAGATTCAATCTCTAAGTGTTTCAAAATTTAAGCTCAAATGAGAAAAAATCTGAAAATCAGGGAAAACACTTCCACTTGTTGGCCAAAAAGTGGACTCATCTTCTTGCACTGACCCTTATCTCTAACAGTATGCAGATGCTTAGTTTCTCTAGGGTATTTTGGCAGGCATTACAATACCACCCCATCATCCTCAATCTCAATATCAAACGCAACTTGCACATCAGGGTTGGTGGACAATTTGGGGGTTTTCACTACAGAGGAGGGTTTAACCCTATGGGATTTAACATATTCCATGATGATCATTATTAAACCCTCGTGTAGAACAGGGTTGTCACTATTCTTGGCATGACTCACTAAACTATGCTCCAGAGATGAAAGCAAATAAAAGGGCCATGTGATTCTTCTATCATCCCTAAAGTGATTCAAGATCATAAAGTGGTAAGAAAAGATACTAGCAAACTGATCATCTATGACTATGTACCTCATAATGACTTCAACCATGTCCGCCCAAAGCAACAACAAGTATTTCCTAATATAGCCTCCATCTGCCATTTTTCACACTATGTCTCTTTCACTTTGCTTGTCAAAAAAGATCGAGAGGGCTTCCTCCGTAGCTTTCTCTCTCTGTAGAACTTCCTGCCAACCATTTGCAAACCCGTGATCTGAGTAATAAAGGCCTCATCAATTCTGAATTCAACCCCAAAAGCTGTAAGGATGCCTTTGTGCAAACCATTAACAAACTCTTTTGTCATTTTTGGGTTTGACCATGAAGTTTCTTGAGACAGGGCACAACACCACCATCTATAATCTTCGTCCATAATTTCCCGTTCTTTTCCCATTTATTATAGGAAGAAGGTTCCATCCTATTTTTATCTGCCCCCATGAAAATGCTTCCTCTGCAAATTTGGATATGGCCACCAAACTCGAACCAAGAAGTAAAAAACCAAACGATGAAGAAAGCTCTAGAAACCCTAGTATTGAATCCTGGCCGCAAATCCCAAAAAAGGCCTTTACAGACTTGGCATGCTGTCATCATTAAAATGTGAGGCAAGATTATCGACGTCCTTTCTTGTCAGTTCACATAGGTGACTGGGGAAATTTTCCTTTTTCATCTACCACTTTGTGTTTGGATACACCACACTTAGGTTTGCTATGTAGTCAACAACCTATTACCTTCCCAATACACATTGGAGATTTTCAACTCATCAAATTTAGTCATCATGATATGGAATTCTTGAATTAAATGCTTGAGAGTCTAGCTAGGGTCCGTCTCTCTACTTAGACATCTAATTATGTTTAGCGAATCACTCTCAAGCCATACTTTTTAAAAACCCTCTGAGACAACAATTTGTAACCCAATCTAATTAATTAACAATTGTTATAATATATGTCAGTAAATATAACTTCATTTTATTTCCAATAAGGTAAACTACCTATATTGTTAGTATTGACAAGTAAGTTTTTTTAGTATTTTTATGGATTATTGGAATTTCATTTTTCTTAACTCATGAAGTGTTTGATCTTAAATATATTAGATCATGTGAAACATTAATTTTTTTGTTTGGCATTATGAAAAAATATATTGACTTGTTTTGTCAACTATAATCTATTATTATGTTTACAATGGACCACAACATACCTTCAATCTAAATTCTTTCGATTGATTTCATTTCTTAATATTTTTGTGTATGTGTGTGTGTCTGTGCATGCATGATATCAAAAGTTTGTTAGCATTCAACCTTAGAAGCACACAGTTTGAAAATACAATATATTAAGCACATAATTTGAAAACACAATATACTTTTGAAAGTATATTTTATCAGTATAATGAATTATTCTTCATGTTTTTTGTATATATACATAAATATGTCTCTATGTGTGTTCATGTGTAATTCTACCAAAATCTTGGTCCTTCTCAAACTTAAAACCACACAAGTTGTGTGTGTTGGGCACGTGTGTGCTACCAAAGGTTTTTTTTATTACGAAAAAAATAGGTTTTGAGGGGACCCAAAACCCCATAAAATAGGTTTTGAAGGGACCCAAAACCCTCAAATTTTATAAGGATCCCTAACCCATAATACAAAGTTGCCAAAATATTAAACATAGGAAATCAACAGCCCAACCTCAACCAAATAACTGAAGAAAATTCATTGAAAATCTGGCTGAAAGAAAAAGTAGGCTAAATCCATACTCACAAAAAGATGACTACACAAGAAAGTCCAAGAGTTTTATCAAGTCTTCCTTAACCTTTAGAAAATACCAAGGGTTTTTCCAAGAACCCATAACCTGAACATTTGCAAGAAAAGATCCCAACATCATAACATCTAGATCTGTGAATAGAATTATTAAGGAATAATCTGGAACTCGGGGGGTTTGAAAGGCTCCCCAAACCTTCATTTTGGGTTTTGAAATGGCTCCCAAAACCATCTCCTTTGCTATTAGAAAAACCATCATCATCACAACCAGATCCTTGAATAAAAGTATAGAGCCATAATCTGAAATCAAGGGAAATTGAAAGGCTCCCTAAACCTTCATATTGGGGTTTCAAATGGTTCCCAGAACCATCAAATTAAAGCCAACAAAAATAAACCATCTAAAACTTAGCTCCCTTTCAATAAAACTCCTCTCCACCTCAATAGGACAAGGATCCACCTCAATAGGGGCTGAAAATAAACTGACCACAAGCTAAACATAGCAGACACCATTCAATCCACAATATCCAAACACAAAAGGTAGAAATAACACCATTTTTCTAGAAGATTGGGTTTTAAAAAGGCTCCCAAAACCTTAAAGGTGAAAAGAGGCAGAAACCAAATGAACACCCTACAAACAAACTCCCCCTGAATATCCACCTCCATAGTAGAAAAATGATAGAAACCCAACAACAAGGAAATAAAAGTCATCACACAACCAGCCTCAGAATGTGGGGTAGCAAGAGCCACTAAAAGGCTCCATCCAACAACACCCAGCCAACCACTCTTCTCCTCAATAGAATGTTAGAGTATTCGAATATTTACTTGATTAATTAAACATTATTTGTTTAATTATTTAAGTTCCCTTTATCTCTTTTACACTTAAGCTAACTTTAGGTGCATATAATTAATTATTTTAATTAATTATTATGTGCAAACCTAGGTTTTCCCTTTTAGGGTTTCTTGACCTATTAAAGGTTGATTTCTTTCTTTTCATTGTATGAAGAAGGATTATTATTGACAATACATTTTGGAGATTATTCATCTCTTATCTTTTGGAGCATATTTTTCCTGTGTATTCTTTCCTTCTGTGATTTGCTTCATTGCTTCTCCTTGTAACAAGTTTTTTAGCTTGCAGAGATTATTTGGGCCCCTGTGGTGTTGTATTTTCTCAACTCCTATATGGTATCAGAGCTTCAGATCTACAGCTACCTGTTCTTGTTTTGAGATTTTTGGCTTTGGAAGCAGATCTGGGGTTTAAGAAATTTTTTATGTAACTAGGGTTTCACCTTTTTTCTGAGCACTTTGGGCCTAAACAAACCTCACCATCGTGCTCAGAAGGCCCAAAAACCCCTATGGTCATATAAAATTTGACCTATTTTGGTTCCTGAGCCTATGGGTGAATTTTTTCCTCAAATCCAAGTTGTACGGCCCTGACACGCAGATCGAGAAAAAATTTGAAATTTTTTTTTCTTTGCCTCTTCACGGCATGTAGGCCGAAATTTGCTTTTAAAAAAAAAAAATTCTTTAAAAAAAGGAAATTTTTGGCAAAAAATTTTTGGGGACCCTCACGGTACGCAGGGTACCATGGGGCCCCTGCCATGCTGCAGGCCCGTACCGCGCCACCTGTTCTTCTCCAACACCCTGTGCTCCACCCTCCGACCCCCTTCACCGACCTTGACCTCTGCTGGCACCGGCCTCCGGCTTGTTGCCGGCCACCGGCTCCCCGACCATACATTCTCCAACGACCCCCAGCTCCCCGGCCGCCGCCTGGCCTCCCGCCGCCCAACCAGCCCACCGCTGCCTGCAGCCCCCAGCCTCTATGTCCCTACAGCCCCTGCCACCTATAGCCCCCAGCTCCCCGACCGCCGCCTGACCTGGCCTCCCAATCACCGGCTTCCACCACCTGGCCCACTTCGCCGCCCGGCCACCTGGCTCCGCTCCACCCAGCTCCCAGGGAGGCTCCGCCCTACCACCGGGGCTGCCACCGGAGCGCCGCTCCCTGGCCTCCTCCGCCCAAACAAGCCACCAGACCTCTTTTTTGGCATTTTCCAGGGGGGGTTTGTTTTTTTATCTCTATCTTGGGCATACGGAGTCATTTTTTCAAAAATGAATAGGCGTCGAAAAGCTGGTTCCGAGGCTGACCTCATGGTGTTGGTAATTTTTTCCAGTTTTTCTGTTTGACTATTTTTTTTCCAGTCAAAATGAGGTCTAGTTTTTGGACTCCGAGAGCCATAGAATGAGCATCCGACCTCCGTTTATCAAAAAATTTATATTTTTGGAAAGTGTGTGCTGTGTACTTTCTAGCCATCTAATTTTTATTTCTAGATTCTGCTCCATGCATATTTTATTCAGTTTTTTGCTTTTCAATACTCTGGTGAATATCGTGGTTGTTTCAGGTCCTGGGATCTTTTCTCTAAGTAGGGTGTCGTTATTTTGGTTTACATTTCTTTTTTCTAATCTTCTAATCATTGTAGCTTGTATTTATGGAAATGCACTGAGATAAAGTGCCATCATGCATTGTTTACTTAGAATCTTGCATATCTTGTGTCTTGTTGTACATGCACTATTTATCAAGTGCCATGAGGGGGTTGATGTTTGCCTATTGTTTGCCATCTTCCTTTGTCCAGTGAGTGTTCCTTCCATGACATTCACCTCATGATGATGTGTCTCAACACCTTTTGATGTTCTTGGTTCTTCATCATGCAGTTTTTTTTGGCTGTCCTTTTCAATGATCCTATCCCTCTCATACTTCCACATTATGGGGAGGTTTATCATGTTGGTTCTACTGCTTTCATGGTTCGATTGATCAGCTCTTCAAGCTTTCATTTCTCATGCCATCTGTATCTTCGATTTCAGTTGTTTTTGCCTTGTTTACCTCCTGATTTGAGTAGTGTCATTTGAGGGCACTCATGCAGATTACAGTCTTCTCTACCTAGTCATGTTCTATTTCAGTGGAGGATCTTCAAATCAATAGTTATTCTTTGACAGAGTTTGCAGGTTCTTCATGCTTCAGTGGTGTTCTTTTTATCTCTTTTTGGAATAGAGTTTTGTTCCCACATGGTTTTCTCTATTTCTCCAATTCATAGAGATTTCATTGTATTTGGGTTCCTAATCAAGCCTTGTTGTTGAGACCCATCTTTATTGCTTTCAGTAGTTGTTCTAGGTTTTAGCTTCTCCCTAAGTCTAGCTTAAGGGGGGATGTTAGATTATTCGGGTATTTACTTGATTAATTAAACATTATTTGTTTAATTATTTAAGTTCCCTTTATCTCTTTTACACTTAAGCTAACTTTAGGTGCATATAATTAATTATTTTAATTAATTATTATGTGCAAACCTAGGTTTTCCCTTTTGGAGTTTCTTGACCTATTAAAGGTTGAGTTTTTTATTTTCATTGTATGAAGAAGGATTATTATTGACAATACATTTTGGAGATTATTCAACTCTCATCTTTTGGAGCATATTTTTCCTATGTATTCTTTCCTTCTATGATTTGCTTCATTGCTTCTCCTTGTAACAGGTTTTTCAGCTTGCAGAGATTATTTGGGCTTCTATGGTGTTGTATTTTCTCAACTCCTATATAGAAGAGTAGTTCACCTCAATAGAACGGGTTGAAAAGGAGAGTGGGATGAGAATAAAAGAAATAGAAAAACCCCTCAAGAGAAAGAAAAAAACAAATATGCACATGGTCCATAGAGCAAGTAAAGGAAGAACCTCCTTGAAAATTGAAGAAAAATAGAAGACAAGAGGCACCAGAAGACAGGTCCCAGTAAAGAAACAAGGTAAACTAAAACTATAAGCAGAGCCCTCACCAAAGCAGTGACAAAAAAAGGGACCAAAGGCACCATGGAACCCATAGAACAAGGTAGAGATGCAAAACCAAATACCCCCAAGAAGAAGCCCCAACACAAAGATCTGTCACCGCCATCTCCAAGAAACAGGGGAAAAAAATTCCACTAACATCACAGCCTTATCCAAAACCAGATGACCACCACCCAAAGTAGATATGGCAGGAAGCAGAAAACTCACCAATGTAGGGAGCTGCCAGAAACACCTTCTTCAACAAGTTCTCCATGTCGACACCAACACCAGTTTCAACACCCAAAGCCCTAGCTTCTCCATCAAGTGTAATCTCTCACAAACCCAACAACCACACCAAAAACCTCTCCAAACCATGAGAGAACAAGAGAGAGTATCCCCACAAATAGAATGTGAATGACCTTAGGGGATACCCTCCAACTGAAGAAGAGATGGAGACAAAACCACAAAGGGACCGAAAACCCCCAAAGCCAATAGGGCAGCAGTACCATCCACATCATCGATATCCCTACCCTCTGCATTCTCTGCAACACCCATCATGTCATGCAACACCCATCATGCTACCATCTCTGGAAGTTCTAGGGCTCCCACTTCCTTTCCCACTCCCACTTCCACTTCTCATTTCAAATTTGTTTGCTACCAAAGGTTTGTTAGTCTTCAATGAAGCACATAGTTTGATAACACAATATATTTTTGAAAATATATTGTATGAATGTAACAAATTTTTCTTCATGTTTTTTTAAAAATATATAAATATGTCTCTATATCTATGCATTTAGATTTCTACAAAAAAGTTTGATAGTTGAAAGTATATTTTATCAATTTAACAATTTTTTCTTCATGTTTTTGTATATATACATAAATATGTCCCATTGAGTTTGCATGTTATCAAAATTTTGATAGTCCTCAAACTCAAAAGCATACAATTTGTGTGTGTGTGGGTGAGTGTGTGCACTTCAACCTTAGAAGCACACAATTTGAAAACATAATATAGCACCCGGTTTGAAAATACAATATAATAAAAAAAATTGTGTGTGTGTGTGTGTGCATGTGTGTCTTTTGACCTTAGAAGCAGACAATTTGAAAATATATTTTATGAGTAACACATTTTTCTTCATGTTTTTGGTATATGTGTGTGTGTTTGTGCTACCAAAGATTTGAAATCCTTCAACCTTAAAAGTAGATAGTTTGAAAACACAATATATTAAGCACTTAGTTTGAAAGAACAGTATATTAAGAACACATTTGGAAAACACAATATATTAAGCCCGTAGTTTGAAAACACAATATATTTTTGAAAGTATATTTTATCAATGTAATAAATTTTCCTTCATGTTTTTTGCATATATGCATAAATATGTCACTATGTGTGTGCATGTACAATTCTAGCAAAAGTTTGATAGTCCTAAAACTTAAAAGTGTACAATTTGAAAACACAATATTCTTATTGAAAGTATATTCTACTAGCGTAACAAATTTTTCTTTATGTTTTATCCCTCTAATCCTAAATGGCTAATATCAATCATTTCAAACAATCAACTATCCCTCCTCTTACACCCTTCATTTCCATCAAAATTAGCAAAATAACTAATATCTCCCCTTCTCTAATATTGTCTCAAAAAACTTCTTTGAACTTCTACACATTGCTTATTGTCGTAGTAATGTTAAGTATAGTACTACAATATCAACGATAGTGGTGTATCATAACAAGATTCATTTTATTTTTTCTATTAAGATAGAAGACACAATATTTTGTTAAGATGAGACACCTTCATGGAAAAATGTGCATGTGTGCAAAAGAAATTTGTTCAAACATATCGTATTTCACATACATTTATCCTTTAGAAAACACAAATATGAGAGTCTAAAATGAACAAGTTAATTATTTAATAAAAAATAAATACCAAATAAATTGTTACAATATGATTAAAACATGAAGTTTTAAATAAAATGTTTATAAATATTGCACAATGAAATAGAATAAATTACTACTTAAGATTTTTAAGAAATCCTCCTCTTTTTTATATTGAACAAAGCTTAATGAAATACATAAAGAAAAGCAATGCAAAAAATAAGCTACAAATAACAAGAATGTATACCCATGTTCCATCTTTCACACCCGTAAAAGCATTTACCCAATCAATACAAAGCAACTTTAGAGCGATATCATCTAAAGCGCCATTTAAGATCAGGCATATCATCGCTGTGTCGTTGGAAGAAAACTCTCCCGAAAAGACATACTCCCATTCACGACTATTTGTTAACCAAAGTGAGAGCAGGAAAGGTTAAAGACTTCACAATCACCTCCACACAACATATCATACATTCTCTTGGCCATTTTAACCAATTTTCTTAAATATTTATTTTATATGAATTTAAAAACTTATTATAATAGATAAAATTTAAGATTTTGACATTATTACTAGTATTTATTATCATTTAATATTAACATATGTAATTTATTATATTTACTATCTTATATATATTTAATAATATATATAGAATAAGCCGAGAGGTATCCTTCTAGAGGCGCCTATTTTTTTATTGATTTATCAACATTAAAGTGCAATAGGTGCCTCGAGAAGGATACCTCTTGGCTTATTCTATATATATTATTAAATATATATAAGCTAGTAGCAGTCGCAGCATGAATTGAAAGACATGACATAAATTAATTTTAATATATATATATATAGTTGTATAGTTTAGGATTCCATTTGGTTTAATTCTAGATTTATAATTATAATTAGGAGTGGAATCAAAATAGTAGGCCTAATTCAATAAGGATTAGGGTTCATTATGGTTTACTATTAGGGTTAGGATTTGATTTAGTTTAAAATAGTAGGCCTAATTCAATAAGGAATAGGGTTCATTTTGTCTTGCTATTAGGGCTAGGTTTATGGCTGTAGTTAGGGTTTACATCATTGTTTAGGTTAGGTTAATGGTCAGGGTTTGGATTTACATCATGTTTAGTGTTACGGTTAGGTTAAGATTGTGATTAGGCTAGGATTTAGGGTTATGGTTAGATTATGTGTAGGGTTATGGTTTATATCATAGGGCTACGAATAGGGTTAGGATTATAGTTAGGGTTTACATCATTGTTAGGGTAAGGTTAATGATTAGGGTTTGGATTTACTTCATGATTAGGATTATGGATAGGGTTAAGATTGTGGTTAGGCTTTGGATTTATCATTATGGTGAGGATTATGTCTAGGGTTAAGGTTAGAGTTACGATTATAGTTAGGGTTTACATCATTGTTAGGGTTAGGTTAATGGTTAGGGTTTAGATTTACATCATTGTAAGGGTTAAGGTTCTAGTTAGGCTTAATTTTTAGGTATATGGTTAGGATTATCTCTATGATTAGAGTTTATATCATAAGGTTAGGGTTATGATTGTGGTTAGGGTTAGGGTTAAGGATTAGGTTTAGGATTACAGTTAGGGTTTACATCATTTTTATGGTTGGGTTAATGGTTAGGGTTTGGATTACATCATGTTTAGTGTTACAATTAATGTTAAAATTGTGGTTAGGTTTAGGATTTAGGGTTATGGTTTATTATTTAATTAGATTTAGGTTTCAAGTACAATTTTGTTTAAAATTTGTTATTTTTAAAAGATATCTAAAAATCAAATATTAATATTTATATTTGATTCATATTAATATTTAATTATTTAATTATTTAACTATAACATTTAATTATAATGGTTTAAGGTTAGGGTTCAATTCAATATATAATTTGCTTACGAGTTTGGATTTGATTTGTAGTTTAGTATTTAAATTTGTTTCAAGCTAGGGTTGATCATGGCATCAATTATATTTTTTTCATTTGGTTTAGTGGCAGGGTTTGATTTGATTTTGAGTTAGATGATTAAAATATATCATTTCATATTATATATTGTGGTAATTTTATAGGCAAATGGGAAGACATGCCATAATTTAATTTTAAATTATATAGTTGTATAGTTATTGTGTCGTAGTTTTGTACAGTGCTATATTTTGGATTTCACTTGGTTTTGCATTACCTTTTGAAGATCATCATCTAAGTACAATTCCAGTAATACCTATCCAATAAGGCAGAACGCTTCAACTACCATTGAGATTGGCATGGGCATTAACCATACATAAATATCAAGGATTAACTCTTACATTATGTGTTATATTTTTGATACATTAGCTACATTAATCATCTAATCGTATGCATATTGAGAATAAGATAATAATCTGAATTCTAATTAATATTAATATTTTCAAATACATATTGTTCTTAAGATAATAAGTTGTAATGATCTCATTATACGTATATTGAGATTAGGATTAGGGTAAGATTTGGTCTAGAATAGGAGGCCTACTTCAACAACAAATAGGGTTCAATTTGGTTTTCTATTGATCATAGAAATAAATTGGTTTATGATTTTGGAGTCGATTTCTAGTTTATTTTAGAATTTTGCTTGAAGCTAGGGTATTATATGATGGTATGTGATATTTTTATCTTAAATTACATAGAATGTGCATTTTTTTAGTTTGTGAGATTGATATTAGGGTAGTTTGATTTTGAGTATTTTTAAAGCAATTGTTAACTTGTTTATGCATAAACTATACTAATGATCTTGTCGAACACATATTGACATTAAGAAATATATCCAAATGGTAATGAATATTAATGATATCAAATGCATATTGTTCTTAAGACAATAACATGAATTCCACTCAATAATAATTTTTTTTGTTTAAATCGAGGGTCCAATGTGATTTATTGTAGGATTTGATTTGTATTTTTGTTTATTGTTTTGAGATGTGTTTACCAAATCAATTCCACTCAATAATAATTATTTTTGGTTTAAATGCATATTGTTTTTAAATCAATCCCACTCAATAATAAATATTTTTGTTTAAATCGCAGGTCCAATGTGATTTATTGTAGAATTTGATCTGTATTTTGGTATATTGTTTTGAGATGTGTTTACCAAGTCTTTAGTGTTAATAATTTATAACCATTAGTGTTAACACCATTATCTCATTATGCCATGTGTTATAGTTTTATTTTTTTGTTAGGGATATCCTTTCTACCTAAATAGAGATATTATTTCTACTTAGAATATGAATGAAATATTCATGAGAATCTGTAAAAAAATGTTTGAAATTTAGTTGTGATTTACTTTATATATTTAAACCAACACATTATTGAAAATGATATTTTCACAATCAATATTGTTGTCCTTTTAAATTTACATAAATTAGGAAACTTATATGTCACAAATTACATCAATTTTAAAATAATCAGTATAATTTAAGTCAGGTAGTAATTTTTAACATTTCAAAAAAGGGAATAAGCACTCAAAATTTATTTACATAGATTAAGGAAACTTATTTATCATAAATTATGTCAACTTATTCTAGTTTGAGTCACAATCATTTAGAGGTTGAATGGTAGTTCTTGCAATCAAATCTTGCCCTATAGGATTGATGATATCAAACCAATAAAGGTGCTCGAAGGTACATCGATGCAAATACCAGGTACCCGTATCTTCATTTTTTTTTCAGATAGAATTCACAGATAGTTTGCATCCACATTGGAATTTGTTCCCTAACAATTTTAGGAATGCGTTCATAAAATGGAATGGTCAAGTAAACTCCTTGTGGCCCCCATCTATCTATTATTTTCTGGTTCCATATAGTGTTTGACTGAGATGAAAATTGTAGACGAAAGAACTGTCCATGATAGTGGACATCTGGAATGCCAATAGTACTTGCCTACGGTCCTCTAAGCAATTTTGTTAACCAGAGTTGACCATTTTGCTCCGTTATAGTTTAGTAATCAATTTTAGGCCTCATTGGTGGTGAATGAAACCAGACTTCTCCTGGAATAAACTGTACTTCTGTTTGATCACATTGTTCACAATTTACCAATTCTATGACATAAGGGTCTTTGTAGAAATGATTAAAATTTCTGAGAGCTGGTGGTCAACAAGTTATTAACCCTATCTCCTATAGTGATCTTTTGGATGATAAATAGGCGGTTCTTTCTTCATTACGTATTCTCAGAAGATCAGTATGTTTGAACTTGTGATCAATTGTAATTGTCTTGTGTCTCAACATATTGTTTTTTGTTCAATTCTATGGTCATGACATCAATACAAATGATTAAAGAATATTTGGATATTAAATACTTTATGATTTTCTCATGTAAATTTTTTGAAAAAGTGTGGCTATGAATAGATATGCAAACACTCATATAGTTTTGTTCAAAACAATATTCATATCTGAGACATTAACACCAAAATACTTTTAATCGTAAACCTTGACATAATCGAATACCAAACCACATTTACCTTGAAATAATAGTTTATAGTACATCTAGAAATAATTGAGAATCATATACATGTAATCAATAGAGTCACAACATTATACATGATATTTTTTTATATAAGTTTTAAATTGAATGGTTTCATAAATACATAAATTCATCAATTGACATTTAAGAAATATTTATTTTTTAATATTTAATGTCACTAATGAGTAAAAGATAGATATAAAATGTTTTAAAATAGTATACTGAAATTAAGTATAAGAGATAGATAGATAATTTAACATTAAGATATTCTATAATTGTATATTGAATTTTTTAATTAAATAGCAAAATTGAACTGTCCACTCAATAATAATTGTTAATTGATCTTAAGAGCATATATAATGTAATATATTAAGTAAAGATTCTGATCTTAAAATAATAATAAAAAATAGATTTTTATTCATGATAGCATAATTCTTAGTCAAAATACATTAATATAACATCTAACCATAATTATCATCAAAAATAGATTTTTATTCATGATAACATAATTCTATGTCAAAGAACATTAATATCTAGCATCTGACCATAATATAACATTCAACTTGAAAATTTGTAATTTCTTTTATATATGTTCAACATAGTTGATAAACATTTCATAATATATGTTAAAATTTTGTAAAATGAAGAAGTACTGAAAGTCAAATAACTTGTAACTATGGTGTATACAAGTCATTGATACGATGTAAAGATCTAACAAATTCTTCAATTAAGAGTAGAGTATTGCAACCTTTGTTTGTATAATGATCTTGATATACTTCTTTGAGCATTTCCAGGAGTCTAGCTACTACTCTTGATGCCTCTTGCACTCTCCTCGCAACATCTTCCACTTTCATTATATCTAATTCATCGACTTGGTCAATAGTCAAGCTTGTGTTCTCAATCTCATTCACGATTCTAGTGCAACTCTCTAAGACAATTCTCGCACATTTGTCTAGAGGAGATTCAAAAACGTTACTTGAGTTCACCGAGGCATTTGGACTTTCCACAATGATCTCTGATTCACTTTGTAAAGCATCCATATTTTGCAATATTTGCTGAAAGTTAAAAATATTAAATTAATGATACACAGATGAAAGTCCTTTGAAACAAATTTAACTATTAGAATAACACTTAGTTGGGTCAATATTTTCAAATGTCACCAAATTATTATAATTACGAAAAACATTAGAGACAAGGTTTGCAAATTTTTTTGATAAAGATATTTTTTATATTTTATATTTGATCAAGATACAAAGTAAATACAAAAAAATATTTAAAATACACTGAACATTAGAAACAAACACAATGCTAATAAATTATTCCACATAAACATTTACGATGGTAGTAAATGTCAAACAAGATTTATGAAATATTATAAAAATTAAACATAGTCGCATTTACATTGCTCAATAGCTTGACAACTTTGTCAAATAATTTTTACATAGTATTTTCAGCTAGCTCTCAACCATGGATGCACTGGTATCAAATTTGTACCCTCAGCATCATCAAGAATGGTATGAACTCTAATGGTTATATTAGAATTCACAGTGTACAAGGTAGGTACTCCATAATTTGCATGTAACAATCAGAATGATGATGTAACCTGATGCACAATGAATCTTATGGAGTATCCTAGCCTAAGAGTAGTAAGAAACCATTCTTCAGGTGGGCCCGTGTGATAACTAATCCACGATGAACCTTTGAAAAATTTCATGAATCTCATACTGAGCTGATCAGTCAATGTGTGTTTATCAATTTTTGTAGTCTGTGTAATGGTGATCTTCCATATACACCCTACTAAGTACAAATCTCGTACCTCATGGTATAAATCTATCGACCAACCACGAAAGTCTATAATATCAATCTTTATATTATGAAACTCTACATCTAAACCTATTTTGACATAAGATCCATATTGAAAGTTAAAAAATTGTGCATAATTGTCAAAATTTATTCCTTTGATCCTCATTCCACACTGAGTAACTTTTTTGACCATTTTATCTCTAATCCAATAGCGCGCGCTTAATTCTTCTATACGAAGAAGGACATTGACTGGAAGGCGTGGATGATATTTTGATAACCATTTGGACACCCATGATGCACACGCATAATCAGACATATTCCTAATGCGCATAAACATTTTTATTAGCTTCACAGTATGTCAAAATGGGAAGGTTTAAACTTTCTTGTAAAAATAATTAGAAAAATACATGCAAATGATAGTGAACATTCAACAAATGCACGTTATCAAAGTAACTCAAAAGGGAGCATTTCAACATATTTTCAGACATTCATTTTATCTTTAGTATAAAAAATCATTATAATTCTTAGTTACATAAACTTTATTAGTTTTCACGATACCATTAATCATGAAGTATTATTTATTTTCTACATCAAATATAATATGCCATAAATGATAGTAAACATTTTGAAAAGTGTAAGTTAACAGAGTAACTCAAAATGAAGCATAACAACAATTATCTAGGAATTTGATTATGTTCAAAGAAACTAAAAAATGATACAAGGATACATTGGCATGTTTGGCAAATGATATAAATTTGAAAGGGTTACATCAAGCTTCTTCTAAAACTTTGAGCCTATATTCTTCAGCTTTGCGCTTAGCAAGTTGTCTACCATTTTTCATTTTCTCATAATGGTCATATGTGAATGGCGGCATTATTCTTAGACATTCTAGAGATTTCACACGAGAAATTGCCACAAATGTGAGCCCTATTCTTTCTCTAGGTCCTATATCAATTGTTGCCTTTGGAAGAGTCAATCCT
Organism: Cryptomeria japonica; assembly: GCF_030272615.1. Lineage (NCBI taxonomy): Eukaryota > Viridiplantae > Streptophyta > Pinopsida > Cupressales > Cupressaceae > Cryptomeria > Cryptomeria japonica. The sequence goes on from NC_081407.1 coordinate 633,111,029, forward strand.
TGAGATTTATGTATGGTTAATGCCCATGCCAATCTCAATGGTAGTTGAAGCATTCTACCTTTCTGAATAGGTGTTACTAGAATTGTACTCGGATGATGATCTTCAAAAGGTAATCCAGAATAGTTATCAAATTCAACCATCACATAAGACGGTGGTTCGGGTGGAGCACTTCCAGGTTTGTAGACAATTTTTTGAATATATCCTAGTGCTCCATTTACAAGACCAGCTTGAATCCAAAGATTTGAAGTGAGCATGACCCTTGAATCCTTACTGATCAATAATTCTAGTTCAAGTTCATCACTTGAACAATCTTCTACTATATTAACACTCCCCACTTTTGTAGCAACACTACGTGCAACAGGCTGCTTCAACAAATGTAACATTTTCTTATTATGGTTATGAACATTGTCATTTGTAGAGAACAAATGGACCGTATTATCGAACTCGACATTGTTTGCAGCATCCATGTTTGGAGGGATCCTTGTCATCAACAACTTCCAATCTTCTATTTGTGGGTTTTCATCTCGTAGATTCGTCAGCAGCTGACAAAATCTTTGTTGTTCGAAATTTTCCCCATCTTGTCTAAATATCTTATGTAAAGTTACTACAGTCTTGAATTCCCCCCATAGTAACTTTTCTCGTCTGTTGCTATCATATGCTGGTCTATCATTGACTCGAGGCAATTGACCCAAATCTCCTACCAAAATAATAGATATACCTGAAAAACAATTAGTAACAATTAATTTAATAAACTTACAGTAATAATCTTATAATTTAGTATAAATGATTCATATAGTTGAAACCATTTTTTTGTCATGGATTCTAACAATTAAAAAAAATACCTCCAAAACTTATTTGTGCATTTTGTGGGAATGCTTGTCGAAGTCGTGAATCTATATTTTCTAGCATGTTTTATCCAATGAAACTCATTTCATCAATCAAAATGTATTTGACATGTGCCATCTCCTCCTAAAAGCTTGAGAGTCTTGTTCCTTCTAGTTGAGAAAAATATCGTATTGGAATTCTCAACTTTGAATGTACCGTAGAGGCTCCTATATTGAATGTGGCCACCCCTGTTGGTGCAAGTAATAGAAGGGGAGAAGGGGATAGCATTGTTGCATTCTCAAGAGCCTGACTAATGGCACCAATCAGATGTGACTTTCCTATCCCTACTACCCTTGAATTATCATGAATAACGGCACTCCAATTTCATTCCTTTGGTAGTGTGTCATAATTATGTCAAGTGCTTTTTGTTGTTTATTACTAAGGGTTGTGTAATTGATACATTGGGGTATATCATCATATATTAGGCAGCCATTATTTTTCATGCTAATTATGAAATTGGTTGCCCCCGTTGTGTACTCTTCACCTTGGTAATCGATAGACCAATCTGTATGCCTATCAATGTCTCTTCTACCCAGCATATCTATTTTTGAAAATTGTATATTTTGTCCTCGATGCAATCTAGATATAATTTCCCATTCATGCTTTGTGGTATTTCCATGGATAGTTTCATCATTAGCAATTTCAGATTCAATTGTACTTTCAATATTTTCTTTAGTTGTTATTCATTCCACATGCCAGGGATTATAAGTGAATGACTCCCACTTTGCAATTATAGCCCCATCATCATTACCGATATCTCTTTCTATATCACAGAATGGTTTGTATAGCATCAACTCTAATAAACAAAAGTCAATCCATTTGCTCAATCCATGTTCAGGAATGTAAACAAACCTAGGAAAGACTGTGACAATTGTTGCTCTTTGTCTTGGCTCCCATTTGTTCTCTCTTCTTCTTTTAGGATTGTATATCCATGATCTAGCTACATCAATCAAGGATACACCTTCCATACACAATGGCCTTGTCCAGTATCCAGCTATGAAAGACTTTGACTATTCTTCATTGCTTTCTTCATCGGTTATAGTCATCGGCTTGAACAATTCACGTGAGACATTTAGGTTAACAAACTTTCTACTGCTTTCTACCAATGGAAGTTCTAATAGCATGTGATATGTTTCTTGTGCTCCGATGTCCCTTTCTATCATCATCTCAGTTAGAAGCCTTCTATATGCTTGAGCAGCTAAATCATCAGGATCTTCCATGTTGGAGAGATGCATCAACATTTGATGGTATGTTTCTGAGCTTTTCTCTACTTTTGTAGCATACTTTGCAATATATTTGATCACTACATGTTTTGAAAGAACAGGTTGCCAATCTATGTTTGCTTTCCATAACTGCAATATGTGACGATTATGTGTATTCACCCTGTCATCATTCCTAGCTGATTCAAATTTTCTTTCACCCGTTTCTATGTCTTCATATAATCTGGATCCTCTTAGATTTAATGGCCAGGGAACATTATACCTATATTTAACATGAATAAGATATATAATTAGTTTACATATTTTTATAGAAAAAAATGATTTTAGTGTAAAAAACATTTCACATTAAAATGATCACCTGCAAACCATCATACCTCCTTTCTTTCGTAGACAAGCACCTTCCTTGCAGACAGTGTGTTGTTCTACACAGTTCAATATTTCCTCATAGTCTTGGTCAATATCCACCTCCGCAAGTTGTCTTGTGTTTTTGAGACATGGATGTTGTTGAAAATTTATGAATGGCTACAATTGAAAAATGAGAAAATTGAGTAGTTTCGAACATATAATATTTTGATACATATGTACAACACATTGTAAACATGCTTGTATATTTCGTTGATGTGGATCTTGTCTAGGATTCCATGCATGAACAATTGAATGAAAAAAGTGTTCAGCACTCTTTCATTCCTATTCATTTGACCAGTCGATGGTGTCCATATTGGGCGCTCCATTTATCCATATGAACCCATGCACATGTGGGGACCCCCTATGTTGCCACTCATATCTAGACCAGTAGTCTTTAACATTCACCCCTTTTTCTAAAATATCTTTTCTGAATATAGAATTCCTTAAATTCATGTAATGTGCCACTATATGAGGGTAGTTAATAACATTTTGTCTTTGCCAATTTTGTGCTTCTTGTGGAGTAGTTGGCATTGTTCCTGGCATCAGTGCATGCAAATCAGGCCAATACATGTCTGTTGCACTCAATGTGAAAAATATTATAGGAGAACCAATCTGATGAAGCATATCTGTCAATTCTACGTGACATTTAGCCCAATATGACCTTGTACCCCTTAATGATGTTCCAAATCGCATTAATTTATTAGCTAAATTTGAGCAATGCATGTTTTCCATATGTTGACGCAACTCGTTGATGGTTATTGGCATGTCTCTGAAGCTTCTTTTTATAAATACTGAAGATGAATGTTGTGCATAGTGTCTCATTATCATGTTCATCATAAAATATCTGAATCTTGGATGCTGACCAAAATGATGATCAACAAATGCTTCACAAACTCATGGAGGTGGACATGCCTCATTCTTGGTTCTAACCAATCACATCAGCCATCTGGAAACAATGTGGGAAATGCCATATCAAGTAATCCTGATGTGATGTATTCATTTATTGGAGATGCACCAATGCTCGCCCAATCAATTAGTGCAATAGGATTTGAATTAGGGTTATTAATCCATGCATGGATTAATTCCATTTCTCTCTGGGCATTAGGTGGTCTTGAAGCCACTGATGTTGTGTGCTCTATTATATTACCATCATCTATCTCCATGATTGGACCCACAAATATGATCTCATTTGCATCTGAATCAAATTCCATATGCACGGTCTTCAATTTATTAAAAATATTGTCATCAAAATCTGTTGATAGACGATTGAGAGAATTTTCATCAATTGTAACATCAGAGTAAAATCTGTCATGCTCTATTTTGTATTTGAGTGCCCTGTACACACGATCCCTATTAACTGTAAAGTTATAGTTTGTTCCATGTTGATCCCTCCTTCGTACAATGATGATTGGTAAGTTTTCTATCAAATGTGGCAATTTTTTCAACACATGCTCTACATTTTGGGGGAAACTTCTCGTGTGCCCTTTATATTTATATTGACCGCCTGTTGCATGTGTAACTTGTAGTATGCGGCTGACACGTGCAATCAACATTTCTTCTACTTGAGTCAAATTTGCAAGCTCTTCTGGTTGTGGTCTAGGGTCCATATTATTTGAAGCCGAGAATCTATGATTCCCTCTTTCTTGTTGACATCTGTTACATACTGGACCTTCCGAGCTGCATGATACTTTCATTCCTAGATAACATTCTTGACAAATGTAGCACATGTTTGGCACTCTAAAGCTATCTAATTGATTTCAAAACTGCAACTGGAATCTTCTAAAATCATTGTGAAGAACACAATTCATGTTTTGTATATTTTTTGCATTGGCTTGTGCGGTTAAATGTTCATTAATTTGACTTGCATGATAAACTGTTTCAGGCACATGTTCTACTATCCTTGAATTTTCATTTAGAAGATTCAATTCCATATATGTTGTTATCGGTTGATTATACCTCCCACTTGATTCAAAATCAATTTGATTCCTTCCTCCCATTTCAGAATGAGAGACTTCCTCAGATGTTCTTTGACGAATATTTCTGTTCATATTGCCTTGTTCTCCTTCTGTAGATTTTGATTCTCTTACTGTCATTTCTAACCTTCATCTTGCATATCTTTGTCTTTGAGCTTCATTGTGTCTTCTTCTCTCATCCTCTCTTTGAGCATCTATCATTTGTTCTCGCTGCCATCTTCAATATTCCCTTTGATATGCTCTTCAATATTGCCTTCTTTCCTCTTCCATATCAAAGTTTACATTTGTTGGATTCATAGCTACAAAAACAATTATTTTATAAATCATGTTCTCTATATCATTGACTAAAAAAATTATTGTTTTAAAAAATTATTATTTTAAAAATTATTATAACCTCATCTAAGCGTATATACAACTATATATATCTGACACTAACGCTATTGAAACCCTATTGATGTTAGAGGGTTCCTATCCTCCATGCTCAAACAGTTCTATTTCTTAAGCTAAAATCTATATTTTGAATCTCATCACATCCACGGTATACGGATAAACACCCTAATTACATTTGTTTTTGTTGGCACTTTAGAATATTCTAAGAGGTGACAACCATAGAGAGCATAAGTCAATTAAAATCGAACCTAATTGAAAAAGACTATAACTATACAAAAATAATGGACTGGATGGACTTATTGGCCCGTTTAGAGAATTTGTTTCTAAAATTTTTGGAGTCGAAAAATACAAAATGTTTGTACAATGCAAGATTTGAAACAATATATTCTTGGAGTTGATTACATTAAATACATTTATTTTTGAAAGCCAAAATCTCACTATGTTCATACATTATTTTTGTTGAAGTTAAAATCTTAATTATATTATACATACATCATTATTCAAATCCAAAACAAAAAATTAACTTCACCATAGATAGAAAGGAATAACATAGACATGTGCCTCTTGGAAAATTTAACCTAATATTCACGTTTTCAACCCTTCGTAACTATTGAAACACTTATTATATAAGAAACGTAATACTTCCTTCTGCAATCAACAAAGATGGACATTTAAAGTACAATATGAAAACCGGTACAAATGTTTGAATTTTCAGCACCTCTACCCCATGCTCTTGAATAAGAATTTTTTTGAATAAATATAATTTAATTTATCAGCATGTTTATATGGCGCAATTCCTTCCCTTACCAATAAAACATGAGACTTTAACTGATTGTAACTATTGTTCTTATATATATCAAACTAATATATGTAAAGAGAGAAAGATGGACATTTAAAGTACAATATGAAAACCAGTACGAATGTTCGAATTTTCAGCACCTTTGCCCCATGCTCTTGAAGAATATTTAATGTTTGTATTTTATTTAAATATCATTTTTGAATGGATAATTGTTCATTATTTCAAAATATGAAGTTATAATTTTGGCCAGAGGCAATCTGCAGCTATTTCTATATAAACTCAAAAAACTTTTCAAATAACTGATTTTTTTTTAGTATTTAATTTCGGAAATCATTTTTCAACTGTTGTCATTAGTGTTTTGTCCACCCTGACAAATTTTTTCTTTCTTTCTTTTTTGTTGGCCTATTTTGCATTACTCTCCCAAGTTTCACTTTTGGATCCATGATTTCATAAATTTTACCATCAAAACAACTCTTTAAAACTGTGTATTCAGTGAAGAAGTAGAATAGAACATTTTAATCTTTTGATGTTAAACTCACAATCACTGTATGTCATCTTTAACTCTTTTACCATGAGTACTGAAATATTATTGTCACCTTAATCTTTATTCGGGTAATGTTTTCATATTGTTTTTCAAGGGAAGCCTCTATATACAAAGTTAGAATTTTCTTTACTTAAATCTTTAAAGAATATTTAATATTTGTATTTTATTTATATATCATTTTTGAATGGATATAATTGTTCATTATTTCAAAATATGAAGTTATAATTTTGGCCAGAGGCAATCTAGAGTGACAACTATTTCTATATAAACTCAAAAAACTTTTCAAATAAATGATTTTTTTTAGTATTTTAATTTCAGAAATCATTTTTCAACTGTTGTCATTAGTGTTTTGTCCACCCTGACAAATTTTTTCCTTCTTTCTTTTTTGTTGGCCTATTTTGAATTATTCTCCCAAGTTTCACTTTTGGATCCATGATTTCATAAATTTTACCATCAATACAACTCTTTAAAGCTGTGTATTCCCAAAATTGTAATTCAAAATTTGGTACTTAAAACATTTATCCTAAACGTCACGGAGAGGATAAATGTTTTTAGGTAGATGTTGTAGTTGCTATTGCACTGGTTGACATGCATGTAAAATGTGGAAGCATACACAAACTTGTGAGTTGTTTAATAGAATGCCTCAATGAAATCTTCTTTCATGGAAGACCACAATTGCAGCATATGCTTAAAATGTATTTGTTCTAGAAACCTCCACACAAATTTGAAGTAGTCAGCATTTTCAAGAATCCTTCACGGTCTATATAAATGTGTGAGCCTTGGAATAAGGCATATGAGTTCATGGATGCATAAATGAACACCATGGTGCCCTTTTCCGGGGAAACTTAATTGGTTGGGCACCAAGATTGATAAAAAGTGTGAGGACTGGTAAGGGAGGTTGAGACCAACCCAACCTCGGAAATATTTGGCTGGGTACACTCTTCACCCCATACAAATCGCACTCTTGAAATCATAAAACAAATATCAACATTGATGACTCCAACTATACAAAATGATCAAGCGATTCATCCACATGAAATAATTTAGGAAGTATTGCAATGGAGAAATATACGATGGCTATTGGCAGAGAAACATCAAATATAAAGTATTTAGAAAGGATAAAAAATGATAGGTATAGCCTGAGGAAAAATCAAATACTTGTATCTGAAAAGGATGTTGAAGTTGTTTAAGCCACCCAGGAGACCCTCTCTGTTATTCGAATAGAGTCCAGTAACAATAAAAAAACAGAGTTAGTTTCTGAGAAAACTGAGAGTCAAAAACTAAATTCTATTAAAATAAAGTCACATACTTGTTTTTGCTATGTAATTGATCCCTTCTCTGAAATTCACAAGATTTCAATTCGAAGAGTGGAACAATAGGTTTCTGGAATTTTTAATCACTCAATCCCGTGAAACCGTCTCAATAACCGTTTCATTATATAGTATATTAATCTTATATTATATAATGTATTAATCTTATATTAATCAGTAACAATGTAAATTAATTGAAAACTCTCGAGTGACCGTCAAATTAATTGAAAACCCTCAAATGTTAACTCATAAATTTGCTCCCATTGTAGAAGCCTCTCGGCTTAATTATTAATTTAGGATATCTTCAAAATATAAAAAATATATAATGCAACTGTTAATTTTTAGAATACTTTTAACAAGATTATCTGCTAGCACACTCTACTATTTAGTAGGACAATTTTGAAAAATAGGATACTTTATAGAACTCAAATGGCTTTGCCACTAGGTTATGCACAAATTTGATTAATCCCCAAGTTGATAACAAGATCTAATAAGTGAGACATTAGAAAAAACATCTAGCATCATTAAAAATTAACTTTTTAATATGTTTTAGACATTCATATACACATTGTAATCAATTTTTTGATAAGAGATTTGACATCTACATTATACCCAAAATATATTTTAATTAATATAAATGTTATGTTTTGCATAGTTAAAATGTTTTATATAATATAATAATATAATGTTATAATAATATGATATACTTCATCTATTATATAATACAATAGACTAATTTTGTATTAAAATAATAATTTAAATTATAATATAATATAGTACTATTATAGAGTATGGTAATAATATTAGAATATTATATTAGATTAATATATAATATAAAATTATAATTATATAACATTTTAGTTGTAGTAAAAGTGGATGAAAACCTAACTCACGTTATATTTCCTTCAAAAATAAAAGTTACAATAAATTTTTAATGGTACAATTTTTTTAAATAATTCATAAGCATTTTTTGGTATTATTTATCCAACTAAAAATTTATCAGTCAATTAGATTGAACTAAAATAGTTTTTCAATATTTTTTGTTAGAAAAATTATATCTAAACTTTACTTAAAAAAAAATTAAAAATAATATTGAACTTTTTTTTGGTATGTGATTTGTTGAAAAGGTGATTTTTAATAACCGGTTATAATTACTATGTTGATAAACTGAATAAAATATTTTTACATATGTTAATTTATAGCTATTATTGTTTTCTAATTTTATATGATTTCAATATAGATATATGATATTCATATGATTAATGAAATAACAAAGGAGGTTTAAAAAAATTAAGAAATAGATGCATATACATTTTATCGTTGGCGTAAACCTTAGTATATTACATTGTTTAATATTGTTTCGTTACCTCATAACTATGATCTTCTTGTATAAAATCCTTGCACATCATCGAATATTGATTAATAAAAAATTTCGTCATTCCACCTTCAATTGGTATTAGAGAAGCGATAAAATCTAGGTATTTTGAATGGGAGTTTGTTTGCAGAGCAAATAAGGAAGATTTATAGGCACCATGGGTTAAATGACAAAGCAAGCAATTATGTAGGATTCTCTGCTACTTTGAGCATTCTTGGAGTTTCATCGTTTCTAGAGTTGTGCTAAGCATGTGCTCAGCAATACTGTTCTTGCAATTATCAACATCATCGACACTATAATTTTGGTTTCACGTTGATAGTTTGTAAAACAAGAAGATTTGTTATAATCATCATTTGAAAATTCTAATTTGCAACTAATATTTGGACAGGGACAATAGTGGCCAAAGTAGGGTGAAAACAAAGTGTGCACATTGTTACAAAAAGCTATAGGGGTTGAAATGTGTTCTTAAGAGGATGTTAAATGATGGACGATTCCATGACATTGCTTTAAGCATTGAAGCTATGAGAAGAGGCATGGTTCTGTATTGTAGAAGTTTGAAGATGCATTTGACTGGTAGGCTTGTTTGTATTTGAGCAGCATAAGTTGGTGTTGTTTGCATATGTTTTTTTAAGGATGTTGTAAGGAACCGCTAGTCTTAACTTTAGACTAATTAAATCTTATAATAGTCTACATATATTTATACAAATGAATATAATTTATCATCAATATGATTATAACAAACTAAGGTTAATGTGCATAAGAATTTATCAAACTTAAGTTAGCATCAATTAAATCATGTATTCATAAAAGAAATAAAGGACAACTCATCAATGAAACACATAAGTACATACATCATGCACATGATTGACACATGTTAGGACATTAGTGGATTGATGGTTTTACCATACTTTCTGTTAGTTACATTTTCATGGTGACTTCCTGTCGCATCTTTGACAGTAGACCTCATAGGCCTTTTACATAGCTTACATAACTTGATCATGAGACCACATTGGTCAATTTTAAATAGATACAACAATACCATACTGAAAAAAAAATACAATAGTCTATTGGACTTCACAATGCAATATAATTGAATTCTATGTCTCCTGAAGTAGCGTCTCCAGTGCCATCGTACTAACCTCCATCTGTAAATTGGAAGACGGACATATAACCTAGGCATTTTATCCACCCAACCAAATGAAGCTTACACTTCCCGGTGCTCATGATGATCTCTCGTCCCTCACGACGGGGTTCCCTAGCAAACAAGAATCAACTATCAGGAACGAAACATGTGCATGCATGTAGTATCTAACAACCAAACTGTTGAACTTAGCTACATGTGTTATGGGAGGGAGTGAATTAATTAAATTACTTGACCAAGTTTTAACCCTTTTGAAGTAGATGAAAATAAAATCACCTTTCCCTAGTTTATCCCATCATCAAGCACATCATTCCTAAATACATCCATCATAAATAGTAAAATTTACCCTCCATCATTAGTTCTATTTATAATAAGATATTATTTTGTTTCAATATTTCCTCGTTACTCATACTCATTCATGGAATTCAATTTCATAGAACTCCAAAGATATGAGTTAATGGATCGATTAAATGTTGATGGAAAACAAGGAACATCTCATAGTTACTGGTAGAATCTCAATAAATAATTAGATTGACACAAAAATTCACTTAGCCTAAAATGAATAATTAGATTTAAATAAGAGAAAATAAAGAAGCTCGACTATGATTGAAACGTCTTGCAGCTGAACATGCAAGGGAATCTCATTGTAAAATATTGCAAAGTCTTTTTCTTGGAGGCATTGGACGCCTAGTTTGCACAGATCTAGGCAAAAATGTGTAGTCTAACTTTCTCTGTTGTTTTAGAGATCACGTGTCTTATATTGATCTTTTCTAAGTATGGAAATCGAAACAGACCTTCCATGCAAAAATTGCCAACACAGAGAAGTAGGATCAGACATGACCATAAAACCCAGTTAATGTAGTTGCCCATAACCAAATGACAACAAACCAATTTTAAATCCAATATGAATGCAAATAACAGATCGACTTATCCACAGAGGAAAGAGGAGGGCGTGGTCAATGCTGGATTTAGGAAGTAAAAATATGCACTTTCCAGCCAAGTTAATATACATGTCAAACAAATTAATAAAAGCTATCAATTCGATTTACATTCAAAACTGTAGAAAGAAATAAGGATGAGAAGGGGCAATAAAAACTAAAAGCCATTACTTGCAGATTTGGTGTGGAGGAGAATGGAGAAAGATTGTGGGTGATAATTCACCCTACATAGGAATCGATACATGTGCCAACAACACTTTAACATATCAAATTGAGCCTTGCCAATGTCTTCAGCCAAATCAATGCTAAACAAGCAGTCAATGGTGAATGCAGACCAAAAATAATGGAATAGATGACTAGGATTAAGTTTGAACAGAATAATACTTAGAAACTTCAACAACAAAAGTCGATGTTAATCCTATCTGTCACGATTTGGTAAAAATAACTGTAGAATCAGAAAATGAAAAATGGGTCAATATATTTACCGGAGATAAACTTGGCAAGTCGATGGGGAAGAGAGGAGAGTAGAGAAGGTGTGGTATCCTACAATGGATCAAATCGAAAGAGAGATAAGATGAGAGGCGAATTTAGTGGCAGCTCTCCTCTTGCATATCCGATTTCACTTAGCCCCTTATGTAGATCAATTCAATCGCCTAGGATGAAAATAGAGAGAGAAAGGGAGATCTCCAAACAGTTCGATCTCTCTGGTTTTCAAACTCTTTTTGGTTGGGGTTCGATCCAAGAATTATGCATCTAGATTAGAATAATTTAGGAGTGAATCGGGAGTTGGAGTGGAAATAACTGATTTAGATTAGTCAGTTGTGAAATCAAAGCAAGGGTTTAAACTGGAGTCTCAAGGAGTTAAACTTTCCATTAAAATTTGTAACTGAAGTGTTAATTTTTAAAACATGCTTGAATTTAAATCTTAATAATAAGTCATTAAATGTGAATTAACATTTAAATTCATTTAATTATAATCTCTTTATTTATTATATTTAACATTTTAATTTTAATTTAATATTTTATTCTTACATTAATTTGTTTAATATTCATGTGTGTGTATACACAAGTTCACATTCAATGAGTTACTACTGACAAACTAGAAAACTTCTCCTCGGTCATATGTTTGTCTTCGATGATCAACCACTTCACACTCGACACAATCGTCAGATCATCATTATTTCATAATAATTTATCACATCATTAACATCGCATTTAATAATGCCATCAATAGCATAACATTATTTCATTAAAATGATGTTGCTAATCACATTATTAGCATCATCATATAAAATGTCATCATGTATAAATGTCTTGCATAATAATATAAAGTAAAAATTACTACTCTAGATTTGGTTCTCCACTAGGAAGAGAGATCGTCCCGATGTCTTATTACACATGCTAAAATAATAATGTATAAATCTTTAATAGAATCATAAAAATCACAATGTGAAACCTATAGACATCTATGTTCTAATAGTTCGAAAGTGTTAGACATTTAAGCAAAAAATGAATCATATCACCCATAGAGAATAATTGACAAAGAACCGGTTTCATATAATACTTCTAAACAGGTGACCACAATATTCCTACATCCATTTTTATTTCATTTATCAATTCAAGTATTTAATAGGTATATGGAAATACTGGTAGACATATGTCTTAAGAGGCTATCCTTATTTACAATTTCATGGATTCACAATTGCCGACTATAGAAGGATATGCACAAATTGGATGAAAGACCTCAAAAATATTTTATACAATGTTAACTTGTAGGCCAAATGGTAGTTATGAACTTTTCACACAATAATCACAAAAATATAGTCTAAGGCTATGATTTCATATTCACAAGAAACATAGCTCAATAACCAAATCTTGGTAAATAAGAGTTAATAATAATAATGAAATAGAACACGTTGCAATCAATCTATGCATACATGAAATAATCTGAGTTAGTGATTTCACCCATTTAGCTAACTCATGTGACCTAAGCATCATTACCCATCTCGTCATCCTATAATTATGCAAAGTAGGCATTATGACCATCCCATCACATTTAATTATTATATGTTAATGTCATTTCAATATTGATTTTCCATCACATCGCAAAAATATCATCACCCTAAACCAAGACATGAGTCTACTTCATCAAATGTAATTCTCATAGGCAATCATATCTTTACGCATTACATATCATGCCACCACATTCACAACATCAATCATGCCAAACTATACCAAGGACTTCTTAAGTTATAAGCCTTATTTTCAATCCTATCATTACTATAATTTTTAGGATTGGTATACAATCTACTTTCTTGAATAAGATCAACAAAAAATAGGACAACTTAAGTATCATTACATGAAACCAGGCACTCACTTCTCATTTCAAAAACATATGTGAGAAAAAATTCTACCACATCTACATGACATGTGATCTTTGTAGTGGTTAGACCCTCTTAAAATATTACTTGCACAAAGATTATTGTGATCACAAGGTATGATACACATGATTTGTTCTATAAAATTCTTACTTAACAAGTCCAAGCAAGTAGGTCATGATACTTTGACTTAGAGGGAAATGATCACCTTTTAGTTAAATTTTCAACACACATGACTAATATATCATAAATAACAAGCTATACTATAATAACATTCTTACAAGTGCAACATAATGAATGCACTAGGTCACATCACATAATACCCTATGATAAAGGATTTATAATATGAAATTTATTACTATGAAAAGTAGGAACATCACAAACATAATTCATGAATGGAAGTTAAACATGAAGAAAATAATTCCCATAATGTCATAAGGTAATAAACCTCGTAATAGGTTCTAGATTACAAGAAATAAAATAATTTAGGGATGTAAGTTGTCAACCCTACCATTCTACTATGATAACTTATGTATCTCTTTGATATTAATACTTTTATTCCTACATTCAATATACCAAGAAAGTGGAATAATATCATTAGTTCGATATTCCAATGTGCAAGATTTATCTTAGATTTATTTCTCATTCTAGTCTAACTCTCATGCTTTATAGTTTATAATACACTCTATAAGACATTGATAAACAAAAAAATCATCCAAACATGAAGCATATGAGTCCACTCAAAGTTTATTATCATATATACTAACCATGGTTCAAACATCAAGAAGACCATCTTCCCAGAGGCACTCCTTAACACACAATAATCCTTTACATAATCTATCAAACATTACTAGCTAGGCCCACAAGACACATCCTATCTTATTTGTGTGACCACACATTACATTTTTATTTGAATAATGGTACACCTTTCTTTATTTAAATGAATAGTCCTTCCTATTTCTTCTAGATGTTGGATCGGGACAATCTTTAGCACAGTGGTCCCCTCCACAGATATAATACCTATCTCGAGGTCCCTTTGGTTTGAAAGACTTATTCTACTTAGGATCATTCTTATTGTAATTATTATCATAACGATTCCTCTTATTTCTTTCATACCATTTCCTTTTGACTTTATCTTCAATATGGTTGTGTCTGTTCATGTTCCTAGTTTGTTGATTATTATTCCCTGCTATTGAAAACTTCTTCCATAGCCAAAAGTATAACCAATGGGACATAGGTCATACTCCTTTCATGGTTTTGGTTCCTATTCTGGTCTTTTACTCTCTCGATCTCTTGTTCAAGGAGTTGTATCATTTCCCCTAGTTGAATCAGGGTGTTAATAGTTTGGCCCAACCTCTCATCTATAGCATGGTACATGTCATCCATGCTCCTACCGCATTTGTCATTTTTAGTAGCCTTATTAGTCGATTAAGGTTGTCCTGTGCCAAAATTTACATTTTTTAGCGAGGTAGACCATAAAGTCATAATATTAACTCAGAGCTCAATTTATAGACTCTCTAGTGCATATTACTATGTAAGGAGCAACCATCATTGATCATGCCTATCAATTTTCATTATAGACCTTTACAATTTTAAGCATCATGCAAAATGTAACATGCAACTAGTTACAATTTATCAATGTGTTTTTATTTCCTATCTATGATATTCTAAGTTGTTTCCAAATAAACTAATATGGATAGAATTTAGGGTATTTTCTAAATGATGTACCACTAAGAAGGGTTCATACTCTCTCTTGCATCGGACATGCAAAATGCATTCACATTAACTTTTATACAAGTATAAATCAAACATCTGATTTCATTATCGTGCAAAGTGAGATTATAATTCAAATGTATCAGTTCCTCAACACAATTTGTGTTTCTAATCATCATCTATGGATATGGTATTCAAGCAAATATAACATTTCAAGGTTCTAAATTAAAATCAACAAGGCAAAAACAAATATTCACACATAATGCACATCTGTATTAAGTCTTAACTAGAACTTATATATATAAAGGGTATTGTCCCATGAAAGTGATTAATTATCACAACCTAACGTAGCGAACTCAAGGACCTAGTGAGAAACCTAAAGCTCTAATACCAAAATGTAAAGACTGGCTAGTCCTAACCTTAGACTAATTAAATCCTATAATAGTCTACATATATTTATACAAATGAATATAATTTACCATCAATATGATTATAAGAAACTAAGGTTAATGTGCATAAGAATTTATCAAACTTAAGTTAGCATCAATTAAATCATGCATTCATTAAAAAAATAAAGGACAACTCATCAATGAAACACATAAGCACATACATCATGCACATGATTGTCATATGTTAGTACATTATTGGATTGGTGGTTTTACTTTACCTTCTATTAGTTACATTTTCATGGTGACTTCCTGTCGCATTTTTCATAGTAAACCTCATAGGCCTTTTACATAGCTTACATAACTTGATCATGAGACCACATTGGTCAATTTTACACAGATACAACAATACCATACTACAACAAAATAAAATACTCTATTGGACTTCACAATGCAATATAATTGAATTCGCGTTGTCTCCTGATGTAGCCTTTCCAATGCCATCGAACTAACCTCCATCTGTAAACTAGAAGACAAACATATGACCCAGGCGTTTTATCCACCCAACCAAATGAAGCTTACGCTTCTCGATACTCATAATGAGATCTCGTCCCTCATGACAGAGTTCCCTAGCAAATCAGAATAAACCTATGCATGCATGTAGTATCAAAAAATGAAACTGTTGAACTTAGCTACATGTGTTATGGGAGGGAGTGAATTAATTTAATTACTTAGCCAAGTTTTAACCCTTTTGGGGTAGATGAAAAGAAAATCACCCTTCCCTGGTTTATCCCATCATCAAACACATCTTTCCTAAATACATCCATCATAGATAATAAAATTTACCCTCCCTGATTAGTTCTATTTATGAAATAAGATATTATTTCGTTTCAATATTTCCTCCTTATTCATACGCATTCATGGAATTCAATTTCATAGAACTCCGAAGATCTGAGTTAATGGATCGATTTAATGCTGATGGAAAACAAGTAACATCTCATAGTTAGTAATAGAGTCTCAATAAATAATTAGACTGACACAAATATCCACTTAGCCTAAAATGAATAATTAGATTTAAATAAGGTAAAATAAAGAAGCTCGACTATGATTGAAATGTCTTGCAGTCAAACATGCAGGGGAATATAATTGTAAAATATTGCACAGTTTTTTTCTTGGAGGCATTGGACACCTAGTTTGTATAGATCCATGCAAAACTATGTAGTCTAATTTTCTCTATTGTTTTAGAGATCACATGTCTTACATTCATCTTTTCTAAGTATAGAAATTGAAACAGACCTTCCATGCAAAAATTGCAAACATAGAGAAGTAGGATCAGACATGAACATAAAACCTAGTTAATGTAGTCACAAAGACAACTGTGATGCCTATGAAAATGCAAGTGGAAGAATTGTATACAATGGGACTGACAAAAATGGTTGTCATGAAAGACAAAAAAAAAAAAATTGAAAATCAAGTGTTTGGATAAATTTCAGTGATGAAACTATAGGTGCTCTAGAAAGTGGTATGGCAGACAAAACCAAAGAACAACTTCTTATAGAAGTATCAAAGTAGATGCAGGTTGTAGACCTAATGATAGCTTCTGTATGAATTTATAATTTTTTTGTCTACAGATGTTCTCAGTCTACATTAAAAGAAAATAACAAAACAAAGCCTGTAAGAGAAGTTTGTATGCAGTGTAATAGCTGCATTAATACAAGCAGCACTAGGGTATATAAGCGTAAATTCTTTAACTATTCCCAAAGAGGTAAGAGGCTTTGTCATGGTTTGCATTTTCACAATAGTAAAGGCATTCAATTAAATCAACCTTGCCCATAACCAAATGACAACAAACCAAATTTAAATCCAATATGAATGCAACTAACAGATCGACTTATCCACAGAGGAAAGAGGAGAGCGTGGTCAATACTGGATTTAGGAAGTAAAAATATGCACTTTCCAGCCAAGTTAATATACATGTCAAATAAATTAATAAAACCTATCAATTCGATTTACAATCAAAACTGCAGAAAGAAATATGGATGAGAAGGGGCAATAAAAACTAAAACCCATTACTTGCAGATTTGGTGTGGAGGAGAATGGAGAAAGATTGTGGGTGATAATTCACCCTAAATAGGAATCGATACATCTGCCAACAACACTTTAACACAGGCTTGGAATTTGACGGTCACCCCTATTTGTCATATCATTTTTTTATGATAGTTTGTTAATTTCAATGCCTTTCGTTTGACATTTTAGGAAAAAATATTAATTGTAAAAAAAAATTCATCCCCTATCTTCATTTAACATTGAATTGTCAAAACCCTTCTCTCTTTCGTTCACCTATACATTTTTTCAATGGTAGCTTGTCTCTTCTCTTTGAAGACATATTTTTCAAGCCCCTAAATAAAAACCAATATATTAATTATGTATAAAACATTATTTACAAAGAAAAATGAAGTACAATTACAAACATATATTTTATTGATAAATAAAAAAATTAGAACATAATACATATTTATAACAAAAAATAGAAACAACTTTAAACATTCATATTAAAATATTTAAAAATTAGAAACACTTGTATTTTTAGTATTTTAGTTATGGCAAGTTTCTAAATTGATAATTGATAATCTTCTTAAAAATATTTAAAAAGTAAATTGATTAAGTTTCTAAAATCATATAAGAAAATAGAAATTATTTTGAAAATTCATATTAAAATATTATAAAATTAAAAACAAATATATATTATAAAATTAAAAACAAATATATATTATAATTTTTGTTAATAAATTTATATTTTATAATAAACATTCTAAAATAATATATATCAACATTTTAAATTAAAATACTATATACTATATTACCCACTATAATTTTTTACAGTTTATTAATAATTTGAAGTGTCATATATATGATTTCAGAAAAAAATAAAATGTCAATACATACAGTCTAATAATTTTTTAAGTTGTCATATAAGATTCAAAAGTAAAATAAGGGCGAAATAGCCTGTCAAATTCCAGGCCTGCTTTAACATATCAAATTGATCCTTGCCAATGTCTTCAGCCAAATCAGTGCTAAACAAGAAGTCAACGATGAATGTACGTTGACCAAAAATAATGGAATAGATGACTAGGCTTAAGTAAGAACAGAATAATATTTAGAAACTTCAACAACAAAAGTCGATGTTAATCCTATCTGCCACGATTAGGTAAAAATAACTGTAGAATCAAACGATGAAAAATGGGTCAATATATTTACCAGAGATAAACTTGGCAAGTCGATGGGGAAGAGAGGAGAGTAGAGAAGGCGTGGTATCCTGCACATAGATGTACCTCCCAAGTCGCCCCTTGCAACTGATCAAATCACAAGAGATGAGATGAGAGGAGAGTAGAGAAGGCGTGGTATCCTGCACATAGACGTACCTCCCAAGTCGCCCCTTGCAACTGATCAAATCACAAGAGATGAGATGAGAGGAGAATTTATTGGCAACTCTCCTCTGGCATAACTGATTTCACTTGGCCCCTTTATGCAGACGGATTCAATCGCTTAGGATGAAAATAGAGAAAGAAAGAGAGATCTCCAAATAGTTCGATCTCTTTCGTTTTCAAACTCTTTTTGGTTAGGGTTCGATCCAAGAATAATGGATCTAGATTGGACTAAGTTAGGAGTGAATGGGGAGTTGTACTGGAAATCACTGATTTAAATTAGTCAGTTCTGAAATCAAATCAAGAGTTTAAACTGGAGTCTCAAGGAGTTAAACTCTTCATTAAAATTTGTAACTCAAGTGTTAATTTTTAAAACATGCTTGAATTTAAATCTTAATAATAATAAGTCATTAAATTTGAATTAATATTTTAATTCATTTATTTATAATCTCTTTACTTATTATATTTAACATTTGAATTTAAATTTAATATTTTATTATCTAATTAATCTGTTTAATATTTATATATATATATGTATATACAAGTTCACATTTCATGAGTTACTGCTGACAAACTAGAAAATTCCTCCTCGATCATATGTCCATCTTCGACGATCGACCCTACATCCACTTCAGACTCGATGAAATCGTCAGCTCATCATTATTCCATAATAATTCATCACACCAATAACATCGCATTTAATAATGTCATCAATAGCATAGCATTATTTCATTAAAATAATGTCGCCAATCACATTATTAGCATCATAATATAAAATGTCATCATGTATAATTGTCTAGCATAATAATATAAAGTAAAGATTACTAGGCTAAATTTGGTTCATGACAGATGTCATATAAAAGACATTTAAGTTTAAATTCAAGCATCCCATATCTAATCTTCATATGGCGTGAAAGGGTCTTGTTGCTATGAGGAACAAAGAATATATTTTTTGTGTGGTGATTAGGGTAGAGGAGAAGCAGATAGGAGAGGTTAGCAGCCTTATTGTGCACTTAAATATCAAATGCTTTTATCAGAAGTGGATAAGCCTTACTGGTGATTTGTTTCTCTCTTGTCTCAATAATCATTGGGCCGATCTCTATGGTGAATATAATTAGCGTGGGAGTGAAGTAGTGGATAAAGTATAGACAAGTTTCTAATGGCAAACAAAATGACATGGTAAGTGTTCTTCATTTTGTAATTGTTCCCTTTTGCTACTGTGTTGAATATTTTGAGAGCATGCACAACATAACAATGACATCAAATTTCCAAAACTATAGTGAAGATTGACTATCTCGAAATGAATACAGAAGATAAACTAAAAGAAACAAAAATAGAAGGGTTTGCCTCTGATGCTCAGTCATTATTTTGTCATGATAAATTATTTTCATGAGGTTAGTAAGTGCATCATCAATAATGTTTTTAACTAAATGGAGAGTGCCATCTGAATATTTTGTCATTGTAGTCACAGCTAATCCTACTCAGGTTCTTCTTGCCATTGGAGGGGGAAACCTTTTTCACTTGGAAATTGGAAAAGGGTCCAGGTAACTAAGGACAAATATTTGGAGATTGAATATGATGTATCTTGCTTTGATATAAATCCTATTGGTGACAATCTAGTGTGTAATGAGTTTGTTATTCTTGGATTATGAAAATAACATATTATCAAGGTTTCATACTTACTATGTGAGCTTGTTGATGGATACTTGTTTAATTATATTTTGAATATAAGTATTGGGGATTTACTCGATTGGAAGACCTGATCACAACTGAGACAATTGATGAAATTATTTGACTTTTGGGGTCATTTTCTATACCTAATGATGCCTCCAAACACTCATCAAAGACATCAAATGGATAAACTATAATAAGGTCAAATTTGGAGGTTGGTGGCACTAAAGGATGGAGGAATTTCATCATCTTGAGTTAGCTTTTCCCTTTGAGATGATGTTTTACTTGAGAAGCATTTTTGGTTTTAGTATTTCTTTCTTTTAGTTTTCTTTTTCATGTTGCCAAATTTGAAGAATACATGTGTTGTGAAGGTTATATTTTGGAGACAGGTTTGAGATTTGGTGTTGAGCTCACTACGGATTCTTGTTGAGAAATATTTAGAGTATATGATCAAGAGTTATACCCTTTCATGGTCATTAGACAATGATAGAGATCTGTCATATCACTTAGGGATCATTGTTGAATAATTCAAGACTTTGTGATTCAAGAGTTTGGGACTAAGAGCTTAAGAACACGGCTCAAAGCTACACTATTTCAAGGGTAAAGAGACAACTTGATGGAGCTCGTCTTGGTTCAAGATCTACTTCTTGAAGAGAAGATCTTTCAAAAATATGTATTCATATAATGTAATCAACAAGTTTTGTTGTGTAAGCCTTAAGCGGGGGAATGCCCATGACAATTTTTAGGATAGATGTAATAAGGGGGGGAATGTTCACATAAACCTTAGTATATTACATTGTTAAATATTGTCTGGTTACAAAGGTTCAATTGCAGAACCTTCTTGTATAAAATCCGCGCACATCATCTAATACATCTAATATTGATTAATAAAAATTTTTGCTATTCCACCTTCATTTACTATATCTATCAATCTTTTACTTGTGTGTAGATGAAGCCAAACTATATACTTCATAATTCATAGATTTATGTTCTTTACTAAGTTGATATACTTTAAAATTTAAAAGCATATGATATAGTTTAAAGCATACAATATACTTTAATGTGTATGGTTGATAAAATTGATAAAATTATTTAAATATAAAAGATTTTATATTAAAATCTTCATAAAGTAAGAATTTTTTAACAATTTATATATTTCTTAAAATGTCTAATGAAAGAGATTTAAATAACCAAACCATCATAAAAAATTTATATGGCGGGTAGGGCGGCCATCAAATTTGAGGCCTATCTTGTGAGGAAGAATACTACCTTGCACTCTTTGTTTTGTTTGTATTAATAGTTAACATTCATAGGATATCTATTTATCAACATATATGCAACGAGTGCAAGGTGTTTTTCAATTTCATCCAAAAATTTAAAGATTCTACCATGATGAAGGCCAAAGCTAAGAATATAGTGACAAAAGAGAAACATGTGGGATAAAGGATATAAGAGAATGGTAGGAAAATGATAAAATACAGAAAATGGTAGAATTAAACATGGATAAAGAGGAACACTTCATCCAAAGATGGAGTGAGACGCATGTATAAAGTACCCCACATAAATTATCTATGCATTTTTCATATAACATAAAATTTTGACAAATTATAGAGACAAGAACATATGCAACATATCTCACATAAATTTATTCGCATGTTATCATTTCAAACATTAAAATTTTTAGCATGATATGAAAAGACTTGAATGACACAACTGCATAATTTTTTCTTACAATTACCTACCTTTAATATCTAATGATAATGAAATATTGCAATATCTCAACTAACCATTTTTTTACTTCCTTATTACCATTTGTTTTAAGTTTGCATGAGAAAACTAAAATTATTTCAATAAGTTTTTTATTAAGGTAAACAGGTTTTACAGGGACCCGAAACCCAAAATTTTTACAATATCTAGAGAATAAGCATCAAATACCATAACCAACAGCAAAAGCTAAACCAACATGGGCCAAGCCAACAAAACAACCTAAAACACAAAAAATACTAAGACCGGAAACCTACTGATAAAAATGTAATAGATCTACATTATTGTAAATGATTTTCCTGTTGATATCCTACACCTCATCCATGATGAATCTAGAGTTGCCTTGCTCCTGGTATGGGTACACAAATCTATCATAATATGGGGATGAGAAATATGACCACCTACACCCTTCACTTTCTTTTTCTGCTTGGAATCTAAAGGAGACACACTGGCAATGGGATCAACCCTGTAGTCCACAATCATATAATTGACCCTCATCAAGCCTTCCGAACTATTATTGATGGTGGCCTTGTTGATCTCAACCAGATTTTTCAAACTTCCTTTAATTTCTTCCACACTCAACTCCAAATTTCATATTCTTCTTTCATGATTCGATTTCATATTAAATTTATGGGTCAACTGGAGGATTTTATGTGTTTTGTTGGGCCCAAGGTTGTCTTATAAAGTATCCATAATACCCTTTATACCCTCTTTTAACACTACAATCTTCATGCCCATCTTCTGGAGACAATCCAACTGACTGCTAACCACAAGGAAAATGCAATCATCCAAATCTGGGTCAATGACAATCCTCCCTTGTTTCCTAGGATCAATGTTTATGAGGATCTCAATCTTAATCTCCTATTTAATATCTATATTGACCCCCCCATTCCAGATTTGGGCTTCCTTGATTTGGGAGAGGCAAAGTCAGCAGGCTTGGTCCCCCGATTTTTATGTTTGCTAGCAGCCCACCTAGGGTACTTGTTGCGCCTACTACTACTACTACCAATTCCATGGGTAATATTCTGAATGGGGCTCTCACTAGTAGGTGGAAATACTCAAGATTGTCAAAAAAATCTTGATCCTTCCAATCCTTGGCAAAACCACTATCTTCCCCTTCCAAATCCATGTCAGAAACCACGTAAACCTTTGGTTTGGAAGAAGAAACATGGGTTTTCAAAACAGTGGATGGCTTGACTTCATGGGCCTTGGCATAATCCATAATAAGTTGAATAAGGCCCTCATTGAGGACCGAATTATCCACATTCTCGGCATGTTTTTGCAGACTATGTCTTAAAGAAAATAGAAGATAAAATGGATTGGAAATTTTCCTATCATGCTTGAAGTGATTCAAAATGACAAAGTGGTAGGAAAAAATGCTCGCATACTAACCATGAAGAGTAATGTATCTCATGATAACCTTCACCACATCGTCCTAAGGCGTTTGAAGATTCTTCTGGTTGTAGCCACCATTAGCCATCTTGTGAACCCTATTCTGCTCCTTTTTCTTGTCGAAGAAAGTGGAGATAGCTTCTTCAACAAATTTTCATTCTCTATAAAACTTCCTTCCCTCCATCGGCATACCAGTGATTTCAGCAATAAACTCTTCATCAATCCTAAATTCAATGGAATAGACCTTAAGGATACCATTATCCTAGCCATTCACAAATTCTTCAGTGTCACTCAGTGAAATCTCCTTCCACCTTTCCATATACAGCACTAGGCGTCCATCCAAAATCTCATTCCAAACCTCAGTATTCATTTTCCAGTTTTCAAAAGAGGTGGTTTCCATCCTATTCTTGTTGCCCCCCATGAAATGTACAATTCTGATAGAGCACGAAAACACACCCAGAACACACAACAACAAGCCTAACTAGAAACAAGCAAAGACTCTAGAATAGCAAGAATCGGGAGGTGTGAAAAACTTCCACCAAGAAAAATTATCCCAACAACATTCTATCATTATGAATTGGTAATGAGTGGTCGATTAATTCAGCGTCCTTTCAAGTCATCTCACATAGGTTTCTTGGGAAACTTTCCACTTCCGTCTACCAGTTAACCTCTACATAATCCACCCCAAGATTTGTCATATAATCAGCGAGGGCATTTCCTTCCTGATATGTGTGAGAAGCTTTGAACTCGTCTGGACTAGCAATCATGAGATGACAATCTTTGATCAAATGCATCACTCCATAGCTAAAATTTCAATAAAATTATTTCAATAAGTTAGCATCACTCCATACCTAAAATTTGTTTGTTAGGATTTAACACAAACAAGGTTTTCACAAATCAAGATAATATTTTTAGATTGAATACTTGTGTACGAATAAAGAGCCTTGTCAAATGTATATCAAAATATGTCATATTAAATTATTAAGTAGCATGATGTAATTTTAAAGTGAAAGAACACATGCTGATGGAATCTTCTCTATAATCTTCTCTTTGTATTTGTATGTTGGAGTTTAGTTAATTGTGCATTTCCATTAATATTATTTTTTCAATGATTAATAACAAGTATTCACATTAGTCACACTCATAGGTGGCAAATATAAAAAGTACTCAATAATTGTAAAAACTAATTTTATACTCATTAAATTTATAATTATTTATTCTGAATTAATTAATTTTTTATTGCAAGTGAGAAATTTCACTACTGAAACTTAAGATTAAGTACGAGTTTTCAAACATGATTTCACATTAACAAGATTGCATTGAGGTGACACATAATACAAGGAAAAACTAACATATTTATTTTTTGAAACAATTGATGATAATACCAAAGATAAACAATGAATTGTCTCATTTGCACTATAATGTTTACACAAGTGTCACAAGTAACACTACTGCATAGTGAAAAGACTACACAACAACCTTACCATTACTTAAGCAAGGCAACACCACCAAAAGACTAGCAATCATTGGATAATGTCACCATAATGAACCAATAAGAGAGAGAAAGGCCAACATCTTGTTCATGGTCAGTACAAAACAACTTCATGTTCTCTCACAAAACCATACAAAGATGGGATGAGAGAATTTTTAACGTCCAATCCAAATCAAACCATGAAACTAGTTCTTAGCCATAACCCTAATGAAACTCTTAAGATCAACATCAACAAAGGATTTCTAGGAGACAATGTTACTTGACTAAATGATGACCCTCTCAATTTTTAAGACATGGAGTAGGAAATGTCAGTGTTTCCAATTGATTGCCTATATATTCATAAGGATTAACCAATTTCCTATCAACAATATCTGGATCAATGGCCAGTGAATAATAATTAATCAAATGATTATTGATTTATTATGCACTTTTGGCTTTGTAGGACCTAGGTGGGTAGACCTTGCAATATTAAAAGACTCTTATACAAATACCAAAGAGTATTGCCACAATATAGATAATTTTGAATGAATTTCAACCAAATCGGATCTAATTTAACCCTGAAATGGCTCTATTCATGGTTATTTGACATTGTTATGCACAATTGAGAATAATTCCTATTCTAATCCTACTCATACAAACATAAAAAGGGAAAATAGATTTAATTTGATTGAAATGCTATCTAAATTTGAACAAAGCTATCAAATATTGGTGCCTAATCATAAGGTAATAGAATCAAAACATAAAGCCTCCAAACATTAAATGGACAATTCAAGATCCAACCACAAAACTTGAACATTCATGCATTACACAAATTTATGTTTGTATTAAATTTCAAATTTTACTTAATGATCACCATTGCATTTCCCAATTCACTACAATATATCTACATAATTTAATGTGCTCCTTAAGGAGAACTTGCAAATATATCTCACATTAACAATAATTTTGTAAAGAAAAATTATACTACTCTTAATAGAATAATTCATATGAAAAAGAAAGCATAGATGGGAGGCAATATGAAATGAATTTTCATTCATTCTTTCAAAAGTGGTGAACAGAATCCATGAAAATGCAAATCTTTATAAAATGACTTTCTATTACTTAGAAACTTAGGCTATATTTTACCCGCCCAATTACAATATTTCATAACCCTTTACAAGTGATCTTTAATTCTGTTTTATAAAATATCAGAGGAAAATAGATTGGGTCACTTGTACACATGTTAAAATTTGATTCAATTACATTCAAATATGCCAAAGGCAAATTTTCTTGTGCATGAGACAAAAAATGTTTGTATCCTTGATAGGGAAATGCAAATATAACTACTTCTTGTTTGAAGATGCTACTAACTTGTTCTTTCGAGGTGGCATGTTTAGTTGAAGCATCTTCAATAGTTCTACTAATCAAAAAATTCTTGATGCTACTAATGTGGATCCTACTGAGGTGGGTATTTAAAGAAATTAACATAGAAAAATAATAAAATGTACAATAAAGACACTGAGAAATATTCACTGATGGATCTGCATTTCACTAAACAATCAACGTCTCTGAATTTTGGTAAGGCACCTATGATCAAATCCTAGATTTGGCAAGGTCCTTATGTAAATAGTTGAGTTGTGATTGAAAATGTAGTCTATCCCTCCCTCCATATGGTTCTTCCTCTACCTTGTTAAAGTGCAATCTTATTGGTACCAATCCACTATTGTTAACTGATTAGGCCATTGAAAGTTTTACAACTATTGCATTTTAGATGGACTCTACTTTGTCTTACCATTGAGGATAGCCTTGGTGTCATTGATGAACTTACATATCATGCATTGATTTGAATGATCTTTAATAGAGTTTAATGGAACACTATTTCCAACTTTTTCCCGTCATCAATCATTGAAAGAATAAAAGGAACACACATTTTACATTCATTCTTCCAATTTAAAAAAAAAATTAAATTAACTTCTTATCTCCATGAGGAATATCTAGAATCAACCAATGAGTTAAAATTTGAAAGAATGCTATCTTGTTCTTTATTAGTTTATTTTTACATTCAATAAATAGCAACTCCTCAACAAGCATGGTGATCATTTTGTTAGTTAATTTTATTTGAGGAGCTATTTGCATGAGTTGTGTGGACAAAACCAATGTGGTGAATGTATGAGCTTTTAGTTGCCACCTCGCAAACATTGGTTTTAAAATTTGCAACATTTCTTTACTTTGTTGCTCATCTTGTAGCAAGGCCTGATACCCCTTATATACTTCTTCAATTTTCTCCAAAATTTTGGGGAACATATACGTAAGGATGCTTTCCATAACCCCCAAGGCTTTGTCTTTAGCAATCTTTCTTGTATTAAGCAATGCCTCCTACATAGTGTCCAATTTTCCTACATATTGGTTAAGTTTCTCTTTTAATTTGGTTATCTCATTTGCAAAGGACTCCCCTTGTGTCATAGTTGGAGGATGGTAAATAGCCAGAGTTCCTTCAAGGGTAGGAGGCCTATCAATAATTTTTAAGGCCTTTTTCAATCTAATATTTTCCCTATACATTTTACTGTAGGCCTCATGTAGAGCAACATGCTTCTTCATTAGTTTATTTGTTCTCTTTTGTTTATCCTATGTTGCAACTTGCACAAACAGAGCATCATCTAATGTGATTGGAATTGCCTTGAGTGAATAAGTATCCTTAAAGGTACTGATAATAGCATTTCTTACAGTTTCTTCCACACTATGTCATAGCTTGGGCTTGTAAGTCCTTGGTGCCTTTTCCCATTGTGCCAATGACTTGAGGGTAGGGTTATATCCTATTCACCTCACTCCCCTAACACTATCAAATTTTTCCACAAACATGGGATCATCTTTCTTTCTAATTTCATCTAACAAAAAGACTTCTTCAAGATCCTAGTTTGGGACTAGGAGCATCCCACTTTTCTTAACCAATCTCCTTTCTTCATCAAGGGAAATGTTAATATCAACAATATTAATCTATGAAACCTTTTCTTCTAACAATTCATTTAACTCCATTTTTAGCCAAAAGATTTGACAAATTCATCATCAGAGATGAATTGAATGGCAACCATCATCCTTTCGTCATCTACTTGGTCAATGGGAATAACATTCAACAAAATTACCTTGTCTTCCTCCTCTTGCTCTTCTTGTTCCTCAAGATTATCCATTGGAGGGGAGGGCAAGGGTTTATCAATTTCTTGATCAAACTTTTCTCTCAACACATCACCCCTTATTTCCTTAGTTATTCCCCAAGTTTCTTCACTTATTTCATGTACTTCTATATGATGACATTGTTCAATTCTTGACCTTTTATGAGGGGTCTCATCATGAGGAATATCCTGTGATACTTGATCACCTTCTTTGAACATTTGTTTACCTTTTCCTATAGCTTCTCCCACTCTAGATGGTACTAGTTCTGATCTCACTTCTAGAGAGGTGGTGCATTTCCAAGTGACTGACCATATATAGTTTCAAAATTGTCAATCATAAGGGTCGTCCATTGAATTTCATTTTTTGTACCTCTGAATAGAAACCTTTGAAATTAGGATCCCACGTTTTCCTTTCATTCTCAAACCTCAACAAAATGTTCCACTTTTTTCTTCTTTCTAATTCTTTACCAATGTTAGGGAAATTTCTTACCACATCTTCCTTATAGAAGATCTCATAGAGGTAGGCTCTTCTTTTCATTTTCATAACCCTCAAATAATGCATGTATCCTTCTTGATCAACATTTCTCATATTCCTACTCTACAAGTGATACATGGCCTTCATGAATTCCTACACTTTATCCAAGGTGTCTCTCCCAATTATGAAATCATAAAACCTATTGTGCCTTGGCATATGTGTCACCTTCTTTTCTGGTTCCACATATTTCTTTTCTATCCATATTAGCTGCCACATGAACTCCAAGAAAGCAAGTCTAGGGAGAACAACCCTTGGTAGCTGATGTGGTTATTGAGTGTGCCCATATACTCTTATTGTGGTGTAATCTACAAAATAAAATGAATCACCAAGTTTGTGGATGAATGCACCCTCAGGCAACAACTTGTTGGTTGGATTTAGGTTCATGGCTCTCAAAATTTGTACAATCGTTGGTGGCAGTATTTGGTAATGACAACCCACACCATCCTAAGATTTTCATCACAAAGTGATCATGGAATACCACCTATTCTAAGTTCTTAGACTTCCTATCTCAAATTTGGGTCAATCTTTGCATTAATCATGGTTCCTCATCTTAAAAGTAGTTCACCCAATTTCAAACATAAACTATGACTTAAAATTAATTAAAATTGATATTATTTTCTAAAAGATTACTCCTCAAATTTCAAACAAACCTTAATTTTTTGAAGAATATAAAACCCTTCCCCAAAAATCCTTATCTGAAAAGTAGCTCACCAAATTTCAACATAAACTGCGACTTACCTTTAATTATAATTTATTCCCATGTTTATGCTTGGAAAGCTGATTTAGAAACATTGAAATTCAACAAATTACGTGTATAGCGCCTAGAAAAATGCAAATTTTACGATCTTAAGTCATGGATAGAGTACTACCAAACGCCTACTTTGTTCACGTGTATTTTGCTGACCAACAGTACATCAATCCATCGCGGCGTTTATCAATATCGATAAAATACTTCAAATGGAGAATAAAACACGATATTATTCCCCCGTTTCATAGACTTCTCTAAGTACTTGTTTACCATATTGACAAATTTATTTCTTTGTAGCTATTCCTGTTACTCGGCATTCATAGCACCCATATTTGGTATAATTTTACCCATTATTTACGTTGAGAAGTACGTCCTACGTTGAAGGCGTTATTTTCAGAGTATTATATAAACTGTGAAAGAACACAAAAAATGGAGACAAATGCATCCTACGGCATACAAAACCAATTTTTCATTAATTGAAAAATGTATTACAACTCCTCTCTTTTATAGAGGATTGAACAAACAGTTCTGGACTCCTATCTTACGAAATTCTGCATGAATAAATATTCAAACTACTTTTAAACATCTTGTATAAATTTATAACTAAAGATGAATTGCTTGCACAACAGTGCATGGTCGGTGCATGTTAGTGGGTGGTTTCCAGAACATTCTTAACATGCATGCGGTGGAAGAGGCTGTAAACTGTGGCACTGGAAGCTGACAATGGAGACTGAAGTTTGCGGGAGAAATTACTTTCCAACAAACTGGAAGTCAACAAAATGTATCCATATATATCCAATAAAAGTACTGTCCTTCAATAGTCGTATTGAAAACATAATTGTCTTGATGGTATGTTCTCCGAACAATACTGATGTCTGTTGAAAACAAAAGAGACTTTCTGACATTGGGTAATCACTGAAAATGGTGGGCGCGAATCCATGAGTCACATGAGGCGGAAGATCCATATGCATGCACGCATGCAGGTTAATACGATTTACAAAAGCGGGAATAGCACCCGAATCCGTGAATATCGGCCTAATTCACTTGAAGACAGAAGTCGATGAATGTATTCTTTCACTCCGCCTCAATGGGACCCTGTAATCGCAATTCTTCGTTTGCGTGCACTTCTATTTAATCTTGGATTCCCCCCAAAGCTTAAGACTTTGCGCAAGAATTAACATGCCTGTGGGCCTCGAATCCAAAGACTAGATTATTCGTTCAATTGTGGCGTGTCCGGAAGTGTGCATTTTTCCGGCTTCATGTTAATCCAAAGGAACCAAACTCCGGGATCTCTTTTTTGTTTCCATTACTATAATATATCTCTTTCGTAATGTAATAAATACTCATTCATTTAAAAATTAAAGTATATTAATTATTATTATGTGGAGAGCCATTTTACAATGGTAAGAGCGTCTATTGGAGGTCAACACAATTTACAATGGAAACAGAGTCTATAAGAGTGTTTATTGGAGGCCAACACAATTTACAATGAAAGCACAATTAATTTAAGAAAAGTAAGAAGTATAGTCACCTACAATATAGATATTAGATTTGATTTGTTTGTAAAAACTAAAAATCTAATTTGATTTGTTTTGAAAAAAAGAAATTAGATTTAATTTGTTTTAAAAAATTGATTCATTATTAATGATATCTATCAATTTTTTTAATTACCTTAATTGCTTTAATCTAATTCCTTACCAATGCATCTCATTTCTATTAAGGTTTCTCAGTTTAGTTTCCAATAACTACTAGTACAATGTACTCGAAATTTTCTTAAAAAATCTACACTATACACTGTATAATTTTTTAATCCCTAGACTGCTCCTACGAATCCTTCGTTGCATTTTTTAATTCATGCAATTGCAGTCGCCAAAACGACGTTGGAAAGGACCGATTTCTATTAAACGCTATGCACATTTAATTTTTTACGCTTATCGTACAATCCATGGAAAATCACCAGAATTCTCGTGAATTAGGGCGCTTGATTTTACGGGATTGCACATTCTTGTCCTAAACATCCGCCAGGTGGGACCCAAATAGATGCTTTTAGAACAGTAAATTGTGTCGTCTTCCCTCCATTAATCGATTTGTCAAGACAACACAATCCTATAAATCCCAGCCATTGGTGAGTTAAGCAGACACAAATCATTTGCATATCTATCTGGTATTTGAGTGGGAGCGAGAATGAGTGGGAAAGTAGCTCTGCTAGTGTTAAGCTTAGGCTTGTGTTTAATAATGGCAGTGAGAGCAAGAGTAGACTACAATAATAGGTATGCGTCTGCCTCTCATAATTATAAAGATGCTCTCACGAAATCCATTCTCTTTTTTGAAGGCCAGAGATCCGGCAAGCTTCCTTCCACTCAGAGGATGAGATGGAGGGGAGATTCTGCCCTAGCTGACGGAGCTGATCAACACGTATGTTTAGTCCTGTCTATTTCTTATTTATTTATTTCTTCAGTCAAATCTGACATAAACTGGGCTTTCATGTAGCTAAATGATGTTGTTATGGCGGCAGGTGGACTTGAGCGGAGGATACTACGACGCAGGAGATAATGTAAAATTTGGGTTCCCAATGGCTTTTACGACCACCATGCTATCATGGAGCGTGGTGGAGTTTGGACAATACATGGGTAACGACCTCCAACATGCAATGGATGCCGTTCGTTGGGCTACTGATTATCTGCTCAAAGCCACTTCTCAACCGGGAGTAATATACGTGCAGGTTTACACACTAATGGGTTCTTCTTTTGTTCCTCTCACTTGCAATGATAAGTTTTTATACAAGTTTTGTCTGATAAGTTTTTAAGTTCTTAAAAGTCTTTGAATGTATCTAAGATCTCTATAATAAAACAATTGTAATCCATTCACCATCTATTAATTCTCAAAGAGTGTATTCATATATTTGTATTTGGTGTTGTGTATTTAGGTGGCTGATCCTAACATGGATCACAGGTGTTGGGAGAGACCAGAGGACATGGACACTTCTCGTAATGTATACAAAGTGGACAGTAAACACCCAGGTTCAGATGTGGCCGCTGAAACTGCTGCAGCCCTCGCAGCCGCCTCCCTTGTCTTCAAATCCACAGACAAGTCTTATTCTAACCGTCTCCTTCAAACTGCAATGCGGGTAAAATCTCAATACTTCCACTCATATTTGTGGTAGTATTATACTCCTCTGTTTTATCAGTCCGAATTTTTATTGAAAAGTTGGGTTAAGAGTTCTGATTGGAAATTTTATACCTTTCCCAGGTGTTCGATTTCGCAGATAAATATAGAGGATCTTACAGTGACGCCCTCTCGTCTGAAGTTTGTCCATTCTACTGCTCCTACTCTGGTTATCGTGTAAGTAGAATACTCAATGTAAAATTATTATGCAGATAGACATTCTATAATGGCAGTAGGGTCGAAAAATAAAAAATAATTCTGCAATATAAAACAAAAATTAAATCTAAAAATTGTTTTTAAAAAGTAAAAATTAGATTTCATTTTCATTTAATGGTGGTTGCGATAGTCCTCCTCAAAAGTACTATATAGTATTCAGGCTACTTACGCTACCACGTTTGGATCAAGTATTCTCTTCCTCTCTTATCATCCTCCCCCTGAACACCTCTACTTCAAATTAGCCCCAAAACTTAAATTTGATTTTCTTTTATTTATCTTAACAATGATATCTATCAGGCTTTTTACATAAATTTTTCTTAATATAAATATACTAGTTTTTACACGAGCAGAGCCATGGATATATGTAGAAGCGACTGACCCAAGAAAAACCTTTTGCTTGCAGGACGAATTACTGTGGGCTGCAGCTTGGTTGCAAAAGGCCACAGGAAACCCATCGTATGTCAACTACATTCAAACAAATGGGCCCAATTTGGGCGCTGACGACAGCGATAATATCTTCAGCTGGGATGAAAAGCACGCCGGAGCCCGAGTTCTTTTGGCCAAGGTTTAAAAATGATGAAAAGAAAAATCCACTGCGATGTCTTATTCTATAATTCTTACCATTAAAGACTGAATATTCAAATTTTGTTTTGCAGGAATTTCTCGTTAAAAACGTGAAATCCCTAGAGGATTACAGAGGCCATGCTGATAGCTTGATTTGCTCTCTTCTGCCCGAAACTTCATCTTCACAATACACGCCAGGTTTCACTGTTGCATAGATTTTAACTCACTTCTGTTTACATCCGATATATAGTAAATACAGAAATTCTGTCTATGTTGGATACGTACACAAATTCATTACTTGGTCTGATTTTATGATGTTGCAGGTGGACTTCTGTTCAAGATGAGTGAAAGTAATTTGCAATATGTCACCTCCACGAGCTTCTTGCTTTTCACTTACGCAGAATATTTGGACATCTCCAAGCAAGTAGTTAAATGTTCTAACGGAGTAGTCACTCCCACCAGGATCCGTACCCTTGCAAAAAGACAGGTGAATAAAAAATACAAAACAGTTTGTTTCTATATATTAATGAAATCCTCAAGTGACTGAAATTATTTCACCAACTGTTTGTTCAGGTTGATTACATTCTGGGAGACAACCCCCTAGGAATGTCATACATGGTGGGGTATGGTACAAAGTTCCCACAGCATATTCACCACAGAGGATCGTCGTTGCCTTCAGTTTATCACCATCCTCAGAAAATATCGTGCAATGATGGTTTCAACTTAGGATTGAATGGCAATGGCCCGAATCCAAACATTCTGGTTGGAGCAGTTGTTGGAGGGCCTGATAACAATGATCAATTCAGGGATGATCGTAATGACTATTCACGCTCTGAGCCAGCTACTTACATTAACGCTCCATTCGTCGGCGCTCTTGCTGCTTTAGCCCGCTACATGTGATCTTCTTGTCCGTAAACTATATGTGTGACTCGTTATCTTTCCTATAAAAGTGAAAGGATAAATGTCTTCTCAAATGTCAACCTTCAAGGAGTTGTTAATTAATATAATATAATATCTCGTTTTCTACTTTGCAACAATTATTCTTCCCGCATAAATTACCTAGATAGTGCTCTATAGCTTCCAATTATATAACGGAGTCTGCCATAACAAATTCAGTCAACATATTGGAATGGACTGCTCTGACAATTAAGGGTATTTTACATCTGATTCACATGAAAAATATATATATATATATATCTTATTTTTATTAAAATTATTCATCATTTAATATTTAAAAATAATTAAAAGAAAATTAATATTTTAAGACTTGTAGTTCAATTGATGAAGGTAATGGTATATTGTTTGGTTTATACTTCATGTTAAGGATCATAACACTAGATGTATGATATAAGGGATGAGGTTGGCATCATGGCTAGTAGTGAAATGGATACTCCTCATACCTTGGCTGTCAACCAAAGATGTATCGACATAGACTCACACTCCTATAAGGGATGAGGTTGGGATCATGGCTATGGTGACTTTAGTGGAATGGTTACTCCTCATTCTTTGGCTCTCAACCAAAATGGTATCAACATAGACTCAAGCTTTTATATTGAATAGAAAAATACACACTTTTTAATTCTCCTAATATCTCTACTTAAACTTTATGCTCTTGAATGACCTAATAGTTCCTTGTAATTTTATACCTCTTCCTTTTCTAAAAACTGTAAATAATTGTCCTCTCACTAATGAATTAAGTGATTTAAAAACAAAAAAAATATACATTTTTATCCTCTTTAATCACTTTTCTTAAGTTTCATGCTCTTGAATGGTTTGATAGTTAATAGAAATTTAATACATTTTCCCTTCTAGAAAGGTGTCAATAATTGGCTTTGGTCTATTTAATTGATATGATATTTAAAAACAATTGTATTAAACATACTGATGTTTTTCTCTATAAGAACAAAATAATGATATATAATATCCTAATCTTCTAAAAAATCAGAATTAAAGTTTTCTATAATTATCTAATTTTAAAGTTATTATTTTGCTCCTTGGCAACAGAGTCTATAAATGGTCCCAGGTCAACATAAACCATATAAGAAAAACAAAAAATAGACCCACCATATAAAGAAGCAATTAAATTTGATTTTTTTTTATTTTAAAAAATTGAAATTAGATTTGATTTGTTTTTAAAAAGTAAAAATTAAATTTTATTTGCTTTTAATTATCTTAAATGATTCTTATCGACATAGATTAACATTTCTATAAGAAAATTGACATAACATGAAGTTTTATGTAAGTGTTTTTTCTACCATATAATTTGTTTAAAATTTGAAACAGTAAATCTTTATCAACTGCATTTTGCAATTTCGATTTTAGTTAAAATAATATTGATCATATGTTTATTATACTCACCTATGGGTGCACAGGTAAGTAGAATTTCCAGTTAAAATCAAACCCTGACTATATTCTTCATACTCATTAATAAAAAATAACACTATGTTGAAAACAAGACATATCAAAATGTTGAGTCAAATAAAGCATAATTCACTGTCAAAAAACTATGTCCAACTGAATGAATACAAAAAAACTGATTTCCCTACATTATTGTTCATGCTCGCTCCCATGTTGGAGTCACGGAGATAATGTTGACATGCAAAATAGACATTTGCAGTCTCCAAAACTAGATCTGGTCAAAATAGTTGATGCAAGTGCTGAATCGTGACTCTAAACTTTCTCGTCTCTATACACATCTAATCGATAAAGGCCGGATACAAAGTACATTGAAAAAATATGTGAAAATAAAAAATGTACGATCCTCCAAGACCATTTAAACAAAGGCTAAGTTGGTTTAACAGATGTTTCTTTTTCACCAACAAATTGAGAAGCCTGAAGAAGTACAAACGTCCAAGGAATGAATTAATTCAGCTCCACATATACCTATAGTGATACGATAGTGTAAACATACCCACGTTGTAGATTCAAAATCAATTACAAGATACAAATATATTTTAACACACATAAAACTTTTATTTATCCAATATCTATCATATCATGATTTACTTCTAAATAAAGGTTACATTTTGATCTACCTAACAATACAAAAAAACTGTATTTTATAGAGGTTGTAGCCTCGAAAAATACAATTATTCATTGTATCACCAATAAAGAAACTTCTTAAACATGAAGTTGCCATCTATAAAGATTTACCAAAACCACTAAAACTCTAATTTAGAATCTATCTCTAGAAACTGCAATTGCATTCTTGGCATTACTAATTTTATTTCTAGTTGCACGCTTGCATCACTATCCAACATTGCAAAGTTTATATAGAAACTCTAAAAATATAATTTTTGTAACTGGAGTTTTGAATGAGAATGCACATGTGAAACTTCTATTTTTAGTTTTCCTTCGATGAATCCAAGACATCTATTTATTGAGGCCATCGTAATGCTTTATTTGTCTCTGATCTTTTGATCAATTGATCCTTGATCATGTGATCAAGAGGCTTTTTGTGTATTCAATCTGAATGAATAAAGATTTGTATGTGTTAACAATTTGTGTTATTGTTGTTGAGCAATTTTTATGTGTCTCTTTTATTTTTTTCAATTGGTATCTCACCACACTTGGATTTATTTTCTTAAGCATAAATTTGAAGACTTTGCATTCTTCAAGAATTGTAAAGCAATGGTTGAAAAGAAGAGTGAGTTTCTTATCAAGATACTCATAACAAATAGAGGGGGAGAGTTTACTTTTAATGAGTTTTCTGATTTTTGTATTAAGAATGGCATACACAAACAACTTACTACTACATAGACACCTCAACAAAATGGTATTGCTGAAAGAAAGAAATGTACCATTATGAAAATGGCATGAATCATGATGCAGACAAAGAATCTTCCAAATAATTTTTGGGGAGAAGCAGTTGCCACTATTGTATATATTTTGAATCAAAGTCCCACGAAAGCAGTCCAAAACATAACTCCAAAGGAAGCTTGGAGTGGTCACAAGCCGTCGATGGCTCATTTTTTTAGTCTCTGGTTGCTTGGCATATGTGCATGTTCCAGTTCAAAAGCGGAAGAAGTTGGATGGCAAATCCCAACTTTATATCTTTGTGGGATATTCAACTACAACTAAATGATATAGATTCTATAATCCTGACACAAAGAAATGGATTGTTAGTCGAGATGTGATTTTTGATGAAGGGGAAGTGTGGTAGTGGAAAGAAGGTGTGCAACAAAATCCATCAATAATCACCAGCATGGAAGATAATAGTGTTCCTCATCTCCCCACAAGCTCAAGTGGAAGTTCAAGTTCCAATTCTAGTCCTCCAAGCTCACCAATTTCTTCTCATAGTACAAACTCAAGTGAAGGTTCACTTCCACCATCACCTTCAACATCAACTCCAAGAAAGGTACAGAGTTTGGTTGATATTTATTAGAGGAGTTCAAATACAACTCTAGTTGTTAATTTTTCTTTGCTTAGCACAACTCAAGTTGAAACCTCTAGTATGAAGAAGTAGTAAAAGAACTTGTATGGGTTAATGCTATGAATGATGAGGCGAATTCCATTTGTAAGAATAATACTTGGGATTTAGTTCAACTTCACAAAAATAAGTAGGTGATTGGTGTGAAATGGATATATAAATTCAAATATCATGTAGATGGTTCAGTGGAATGACATAAGGCAAGATTAGTTGCCAAAGGAATTGCACAAACTCCTAAAGTGGATTATGCAGAAACTTTTGCTCTTGTGACTAGACTTGATATAGTCAAAGATTATATTGGCTATTATGGCACAATACAAGAGGCCAATATTTTAGATGGATGTTAAATCAACATTCATGAATGGTACTCTAGATGAGGAAGTTTATGTGGAACAACCTATGGGTTATGAAGTTCTAGGAAAAGAACACTTAGTCTACAAGTTGAAGAAAGCCCTTTATGGGTTAAAGTTAGCATACCTATATTTTATAAATAAAATTTATGTAGAGGATGTCGAGAGATATCAAATTTAAAAATATTCACCTTTAGTAGAGATTAACTAATTTTATATGGTTAATATTTATTAAAATTTAGTCTTACCTTTTAACATAGATTAATTAATTTTATAGGGTTAATATTTATTAGAATTTAGTCTTATTTTAGAATATGAAATGATTTGCATGCAAAAAAAATAGAAGTTTCTTTTAAATCTAGATTAAAAACATAATTTTTTAAATTAGAAGCTTCTTTTAAAT
Source organism: Cryptomeria japonica (assembly GCF_030272615.1). Classification (NCBI taxonomy): domain Eukaryota; kingdom Viridiplantae; phylum Streptophyta; class Pinopsida; order Cupressales; family Cupressaceae; genus Cryptomeria; species Cryptomeria japonica. The sequence continues at coordinate 633,149,786 of NC_081407.1, forward strand.
TTAGATTTAAAAATATAATTTTTAGAGTAACATGAATTGATTTGCACGCAAAAAATAAATAAATAGAAGTTTCTTTTAAATCTAGATTTAAAAACATAATTTTTTAAATTATAAGTTTTTTTTAATGTAGATTTTAATTTTAATTTTTTTTACATTTAATAAATAATAATAATAAGTTTCTTTTTAATTTAGATTTAATTTTTTTCATATTTAATAAATAATAATAATAGAAAGTTGTTTTTTGATTGAGATTTGACTCTTAAACTTATTTTTAAATTATCCTCTATCTAGTCATTATTATTGTTGGTGTAAATAAATATTCATCTTGGATATTATTACACCTTACTTAAGTTTACTTAGGAAATGCATTTCATAGTAGTTTGGGTATGAGACACTTGGGTTTTTGTGCCACATTGGGATAGTGTGTAGGAGAATTTCCACCTTTTATGGTTTTGATCTTGTTATTACTTTATCATATCCACTTATTGTGGAGTGATAATTCCACCTTTGGTGGGTGATCCACCTCATGTGGAATATTTTATTGTTTCTCCTACCTACCCACACCTATTTCCTACCTACCCTTGTTTCTTATTGAGCCACATGTCATGTTTGTGTGCTCACATATCCATATAGCCTTGCCTATATAAGAAGACTCATATTCATTGTAACAACAACTATTGATCATTTTTCTATTGATGAGAATATAGTTTATTCTTGTCCTATTTTGTGTCTCTATTTTATACATTTCATTGAGCTCTTGATCTTGGCAAAATCTCACATGGTATCAGAGCCATTAGAGCATCATTGATTCATCTTGAAGAGGCATTATAGCGACATCAAGAGGCAGATCTGAGGAGAAGCATCTTTTGGAGGCGTCCTAGACCAGATCCAACATCGCCATTACATTCAGATGGTCATTTCCATGAATTTTGGCTATAAAGTCGGCCTATTTTGGTGAGAGAAATTTTTTTGCCCATTTTGGCTATTATTGTACAAATTTCAAAAACAAAATTTATTATTTTTTCTGCAAAAAAAATTTTATTATATTGAAGAAAAAAAAAATTCGAAATTTATTTTGAAAAAAAATGAAATTATTTTTCATCAAAAAAAATTTTGGAAAAAAAAATTTAAATAAAAAAAAATATTTTATTTTTCTGCAAAATAAAATATTCTGAAAAAAAAATTACGCAGAAATTTTTTTTTCGTCAAAACAAAATCATTTTGGGGGTCCGAAGACGCCCCCCCTAATCCACAAGTCTATAGGGCCCCACCACCAGCGGCTTCACCGCCCATCGGTAGCAACCCTGCGCCTTGTAGCCACCAGCAGACACCACCCCCACCACCGCTGCCCCAGTGGCGCCTCTCGTCACGTCGACCCCCCCGGTCCCGCTGGCACCTTTGCCGCCACCGCCACCACCTCCCACTGGCCCTTCAGTGGCCCTGCACCTTCTGCCACGTGGACCCCGAGACTCACTGCCACGTCGACAGTACCTTTCCACCACATCAGTGCCACATGTACAGACACGCCAGCAACCCAATTGGCTGCCAAATCACTTGCATAGTCAGCGCCCAGTCGGCCATGAAGTTTTCGTGACAGCCATACGGAAGTCAAATTTAACCCCGCAGTTCCTGACGTCATCATTTTTCAAAAATTTTGCAAGCCCCTCTCATTGAGTTTTTTGATTTTGCAGTTTAACTTCAAATGGCCATATTTTTCTCATTTTTGCTCCTTTTTTGGTGCATTTATTTTTGAAATGGGCTAGAATTTCATCTACTTTCATGTGGTGGAATTATTTTCTGATTTTAATAGATAGATTTTGTATCATTCTCAGTTTTTGGTCACTGTACCTGTCCAATCCTCGTTTCTGCAACTTTCGGGACTTCGTTTGGGCTCATAGGAACTCCTTTTCATGTGCTGTTTTTTTTTAAAGTGCATTATTTTTTGTCTACTCTTAGAATATGCTATCAGTTTGCAGAAATTGTGGGCATAAATTGTACTTTCATCATATGGTCTTATTTGACCAATTTGGCATTTGTATTGCATAGATCTATCTTTATGATCTTTTGCTTTGTATTTCTTAGCCTATTGGGGCAATTGTAAAACAAAATTAGAAGTCCACCTTGCCTTTTTTTGCAAGTGGCCTATTGTACACGCACTACATATAAAGTGCCAAAATTATCATTTTTGGGGGGGTACTTTGATTGAGTGAATTTGGGGGGTGTCTCTTGTGATTTTGTGCTCTTGTGTTCCTTCATTTTTGCTGCTATGGGTTCTTCTAAGTTTCCTCTCTTAACTCCTCATAATTATGCTACTTGGAAAATTGATGCATGGAGTAAACTTATGGAAAAAGGACTAACTCATTATATTGATGGAACTATTGTTGCTCCCATTGATCCTAAGATTGATCCAGTTGGTCACTTGGATTGGCTCACTAAAAATATCATGGAATTGGTACCTTAAGAAAGTATGTATCAAAGGATCTCATTTTTCATATTAAGAACTGTACTCTAATCAAGGATACTTGGAAAAAGTTTCAAGACTTGTATGGACAAGTTGATGAGATTAGGAGATATCAAATTGATCTCACCATGTTGGATCCCAAGAACTTTGATACTATACAAGATTATGTCACTAAGGCAAATGAGTTGAGGGCACAACTCAAAGATTGTGGCATTGATAAGAAGGATACTCAATTGATCTTCAACTTGATGGGCAAGCTTCCACAAGAATATGCAGAATTTGTTTCTAGTTTCAAAACCCATATGATGACAATGGGTTCAAGCTACACAATGCCTACATTTTATGCTTTTGCTGAAATGTTGATGATGGAACAAACTAAGTTGATAAGCATGGGCATTCTTAAGGCTTCTAAGACTCAAGCATTAGTGGAAAATCAAGGGAACAAAGGAAATCAAGGAAAGGACAACTCAAACAAGAAGAAATGGCAATCAAAGCCTAAGGACAAAGCATCATCTTCGCCACAACAAGGAGATTCATCCTCTTCCAAGAGAGATAATTCACCAGAGATGGAGAGACCTACTTGTGCCTATTGTAAAAAGTTTGGTCATGAGGAGCATCATTGCCATTCTAAGAAGATTGATGAGCTCACACATATCCTCAAAAAGCTTAACATTGATTTGCCTAATGTCTACAAGAAGAATGATTCATCAACTTCCACTTCCACACATTCAAAAAGAAAAGGGCAAGCATTCATGGCTTCTACAAATGAGAAGACTCACCCTTTTGGGACAAGAAAAGGAAAATCTCTTTGTGCTACTACCAATCATGATTCAAAGAGATGGCTTCTAGATTCAGGGGCTTCTCATCATATGGCATCTTCGCAGTCTATGTTCTCTACATTTGAGCCTTGCACCATGCTGCAGATTTTGATGGACAATTATACATACATGGATGTGATTGTGAAAGGATCTATTGACATTGGGGATAACTCCTTCAGAGATGTGTTGTGTGCACCCCACTTGACAAACAATCTCCTTTCTATCTATCAAATCACACATGGCGCAACTAAGAGAGTTGTGGAATTCACACCTGAGTCACTTTTCATTAGAGACTTGGAGACTAGAGCTATCATTGCGACTTAGGTGGTTGATCATGCATCTCGGTTATACTCCTTTTTAGATTTTGTTGATGATGATGATTTCACATTTGATGATTCTACACATGATGATCACACTTCTTGTGATGGTTCAGATTTTGAGGAGAACTTTGGGCACTTGAACATGGGGATTCTCACATGTGACCCCATTTTTGAGCCTTGTATTTCATCTCCTCATATTGATATCACATCACCTATTGCACCTGATGATGTGGATAGTGCGACAGTTTTGCCTTCATGGATTCAGTGTAGCAGGATATTCATTGTCTTTCAGCTTCAGATTCATGGGATGATTACTTGATAGACATTGCAAGTTTGTTTGTGGAATCCTACATTGCAGATTTGGGAGACATCACTGATGATATTCATCTTCTCTTTGTTGAAGATGATCCTTCTTCGATTGTTGCGAGGGAACACTCTGACCCTCTTGTTCATTCTCTACATGATCATTCTTTCAAGGTTGCATGATTGCGGATACTTATGTACAGTAGTTGGAGGAGGTCTCTTTATGTCTAGAGGAGACATGTGAGTCTTTTGGACATGTTCTACATTCATCTCCACTAGATCTTGGAGTACCTTTTTCAGTAGTGTGGAGCAGTTTACCACCTTTGGAGGGGGTATCTTTTAGCATCGACATGGGGACACTTGATCAGTTTTTAAAGATTCCTTTCAGCATGAGTTTTTTTCATACATCTTCCCTTCATGATTGGGGAGACTTCATGGATACACCTTTGGTTTTGTTTCTTTCTAAGGGGAGAAATTTTGTTCACTGTTCGTGGAGTAGTTTCTTCATACATCGAGCTTCTATCATTGGTGCAGATTCCACATTGAGGGGGGGCTTCCTAGCTTCTCTTCTTCTCTCATATGGGGGGGACTTTTTCCTCACATGGAATTTTGATCCTCACATTCTTCTATGAGAGTTCTCTTGTATAGCTTTCATCTCTCTTTTGGGGGATGGTTTTTCCCATTGGGTTTTTCTCTCTTTCCCCTCTTTGTGAGATATTTCATTGCATTGGTTTGCATGCATTTTCATTTGTACATGGGTATGTAATATGGCCTCATAGCTGGGACCCATCTTGCATTGCTTAGTTGCATTGTAGACTTAAGTGCATTCCCCTAAGTTGCACTTAAGGGGAGGTGTTGGTGTAAATAAATATTCATCTTGGATATTATTACACCTTACTTAAGTTTACTTAGGAAATGCATTTCATAGTAGTTTGGGTATGAGACACTTGGGTATTTGTGCCACATTGGGATAGTGTGTGTAGGAGAATTTTCACCTTTTATGGTGTTGATCTTGTTATTACTTTATCATATCCACTTATTGTGGAATGATAATTCCACCTTCGATGGGTGATCCACCTCATGTGGAATATTTTATTATTTCTCCTACCTACCCACACCTATTTCCTACCTACCCTTGTTTCTTATTGAGCCACATGTCATGTTTGTGTGCTCACATATCCATATAGTCTTGCCTATATAAGGAGGCTCATGTTCATTGTAACAACAACTATTGATCATTTTTCTATTGATGAGAATAGAGTTTATTCTTGTCCTATATTGTGTCTCTATTTTGTACATTTCATTGAGCTCTTGATCTTGGCAAAATATCACAATTATAAACAATAATAATAATAATAGAAAGTTTCTTTTTAATTTAGATGTTAGCCTTTAATTTATTTTTAAATTTCTAGTCATTAAAATTACATGGAAAAGAATGGGTGGGTGCCACTATAGTGTTACACCTCTCAGCGTAACAAGCTCCTTGTGCCTAGTATGCTAGGATTGATAGTTATTTTATGAAGAAAGGATTTAACAGAAGCCACCCATAGCCTACCTTTTATGTCCAATGTATTGGTAATGATATTCTCATAGTTTGCTTTTATGTTGATGATCTTATTTATGCAAGTAACAACAAAGCTCTCATGGAGAAGTTTTAAGAAAAAATGACACAAGAATTTGAAATATCAAATCTGGGACTCATGCATTATTTTCTTGATATGGAGGTACGATAAACATCAAATGGTATATATATTTCCCAAACCAATTATATAGCTGATTTGTTGAAGAAGTTTATAATTGAGGCATGCAAAGCACTTGCGACCCCCATAACACTTGGCAAAAAACTAACCAAGGAAGATGCAAGTCCCAAGGTTAATGCTATCTTTTATAGAAGTTTGGTTGGTAGCCTCATGTATATCACAACTAGTAGACCCAATATTATGTATGTTGTGAGCCTCATCTCTTCATTCATGCATGATCCACATGAGCCTCATTGGCAAGCTACTAAAAGAATCACGAGGTATGTGAGAGGTACACAAAATTATTGCATTCATTATTATCCCACTGAAAAGTTTGAGCTAGTTGGTTGTACAGATTTAGATTGGGTTTGTTCATTGGATGATAGAAAATCTACACATGGTTATGTTTTTTCACTTGGTTTTGGAGTTGTCTCTTGGAGTAGTAAGAAACAAGCAACTATGGCTCTTTCTTCAGCAGAAGCATAATACATTGCAGCCACCTTAGCAAGTTCTCAAGAAGTTTTGATCAGACAAATATTAGAAGATCTATATTTGGTTCAACAACATCCAACCACCATCTATTATGATAATAATTACACTATTTCCATGACAAAGAATCTTGTGTTTCATGCCAAAACGAAGCACATAGATATCTGACATCTTTACATCCATTACTTGGTTCAAGATAGATAAGTGGGGTTACAGTTATGTCCTTCATCTAAGAAAGTAGTTGAAATCTTCACCAAATCTCTTCCTATGTCTATTTTTACTACTTTTAGATATTAGTTGGGACTCACTTCCATTGATTATTCAAGTGGAGATTGAAGATAAGTTCAATATTAGAATGATATGCTCAAAATTAGAATGATGTCATGTAGATAAAGGCTTGATGAAACCTATAGAATGTGTTTTTGTTTTGTTAATAAAATAGCAATTTGGAAACTGCTAAGATAAACATTAGTCTAGTTTTTTTATAGTTTTTTGGTCTTCAGAAACAATTGTCTACATAGTGGTCTTTGTCTTTATAAATTGTTGTCTACGGAGTGGTCTTTGTCTTTAAAAATTGTCGTCTATGCAATGGCAAAATTGCTATTACTTTTTAGCTTCTTTCTTGTTTGATGGACTTTAGCAATTATAAATGTAACCATTGTTATTATAATTTTTAATTAAGTTTTTCATATGAATAATATTAAGTGTTCTTTTGGAGGGAGAAATTACTATTCCAAAACATGTGAAATTTATAGTAAAATTTTACAATGCAAGAAGTTAAATGGTTTTCCTCCCCTAAAAACAATATAAGGTGATATTTATTGATTCTTGCTAATATGTTATATTAGTATATTTTCAATGTTTTACTCAAAAAATTCAAAATAAGGTATTTGTGTATTTTGGAGGAACATAATAATCTTTTACTTTTTTATGAGAGGTATACAATGAGAGAATGTGGGAATGACTAGTGAGGGTGGATTATTAACCAAGCATAGGGTTGATGTAATAAGTGGAGTCATACAAAATTGAAACGATTAGGATTTGTATCTTAACATTCATGTTTGTTTTTTCTATTTAATTGACAACAACTTATTGTAGGCCCTTATTTTATTTATATTTTTAACGAAATAGGGTTTATAAATATTAATTTCAATTCAAAAGAATATAAGGATATTAAAAATTATGTGGTGTGTTGGCATTAGATTCTAAAGTTTATAAGAAAATATAATAAAGTTTTAAAATGAGAAAACAATGAGAATAATTTATTCACTCACAAGCAAAACATACAAATAATAATTAAGGAACTAAAGTTATAAATACAATAGTAAGTGGATGATTTTGATCATTTAATTTTTAATCTCAATAGTCATTTGCAAAGTCTTGGTCAATGAGAATTATCTTGCATATGGTGTATATATTATTACCTTCAACACATTGTTATTAGTTATCACATAATTGAACATCCAAAGTCTCATTACAAGGTAATATAGTGAAACACATAAAAAAATTCCCACCATTCAAGATATAGCAGAAGGACGATTAGTCTATGGAAGCACAAACTATTCAGTGTAGCCTCCTAGAATGTCACAATGACTTACTATTGTTCTCTATCCTCTATCTCTTGGATGAAGAGCAAAAATAGGGATAAGAAGGAAAGCTTAGGGAAACCATTACCACAATGCAAATTGCATTGCATCAATTATTAAGAGCTTGTTGACGAGAAAATTTTATGACTATGTGATTATTGGCCTACACTTGAATGTACAAAAGAACATTATGAATAATGATATACTTTGTATACCTTGAAAAATGCGAAATAACCAAGGTATTGGAAACTATATTTCTAAATAGAAAAAATTATCTCCATTCATAAAGAATCTTATATTTTGGTAAATTTTGGCAAGAATCTAAGCCAATGTCTTGGATGAATAATATGCCTTGATAATGATTAAGGTTGAAATGTTTTGAAGATATCATGAATTCAAATCCATGAAAATTGAGATCTAAAAAAGAACTGAAGCAAGTGCCTAATATTCTTGAAATACCCACAAAAGGGTGTTTGAAACCCCAAGATGTACAAATTGAGTCCTCAATGGTAAAACATTATAATGCATACATATAGAAATTGAGCATTATTGGCTTGTAATTTGTTTTTCCAAATTATTTGAAATTTATAAGTTCAAATATAAGAATTACATTAGACAAACTTAATTTGCTCACTTTTTGATTCATATAAATTAGCATCAACTCATCTACCTTAGCCTTGACAACAATTAATGCTCACTGGATAGCCTTTGCTAGTGCCAAATTTTAAATTTTCCTTTTAGAATAGAGACTTTCAACTTTAGTTCTTTGTTAGACGAAATCCAACAAAGGTTTCAAAAACTTAGGTGGTCTCTTCTTCATCCTTTTACTTTTGCTTCTTTCTCATATTCCTTCAATTCTTTGTTTTTTTCTTTTCCTTCACCATCTTTAAAAACATGAAATGAATAAGTGGTTGCGAGTTATGTGTTGAGCACCAACAAGATTAATGTGAGGGTCATCTCAACTCTAGGAAGACTTGTCACAACTCACAAAAGAGTATTTGATCTTTGGAAAACTTCTTTTTTTTAATCTCTACTCTAGATAAAAATATTGAGTTATTGGTTTAGTGTCAAAGACTGACAAGGTAGTTGGAACCTTTTTGGCTCTCGAAAATGGTTTTGAAACCAAAAAAAAAAGCCACCTTGTGAAGAAAACTCAAGGTTTTTTGAAAGTGCTTCACCTCAAAGAAAATATTTTTGAAAGGGAGAAAGGTTTCAAAAACATTGCCCATTCTATAAGTGGTTTTAAAAGCTAGCATTTTGACTGACACTTAAGAAAGACTTAAACTTTGAAAACTCTTCATTAACACTATGAGGAAAAATATATGTCCTGGAGCTAAAATTGGTTGAGAGAACCTTGTTGGGTCTTGATAATAGTTTCCAAACTAATAAAAATAAATTATTTGTACAAAAGACTATATATTGGGTAAATTTTAAAGTGGCTTATTGAAGTTATGACAACATGAGAAGAATCTTAAGACCCCTAGAAGTTGGACTTATCCACGTAATGAGTAAAATGAGATTTTCAAAATAGGGGTGTTAAAAAATGATGCTACAACTACCATTACATACAATCTCTAAAAATAAACACAATGGTAAGGATGACATAAGTTATAACCTTGTCCAGCCATAAAACTATCAAATTTCAGATAACATTTTTTAGGTTTTAGCTTTAGATCATACAAACTATTCTTCCAAAGCTACAAGGAGAAAAAATATTTCTACACATAGTTATTCAAGAAGAAAGTCCTATGTAGCCACAAGAAATAAAATAGTTCGAATTAAAGTCATTTTCACAATTTAGGAGAGCGAATTTCATCAAAATATATATACCTTTCTTTTATGCAAAATATTTTACAGCAAGACTTTCCTTGTACCATATTTTTCCTCTATCTTCTCCTTCATCTTATAAACCCCTTTATATTTCTCTACTATCTTACCTTTAGACAATTGAGCCAAGTCCAAAATCTGATTTTGTATCAAAGAGTGCATTTCTTCTTTCATGCATTTCTCCCATTTATTTCTAGATCTACCTTCATTAATTCTTCATAACTTTTTAGTTCACCAAAATTAGTCAATAATAAATAATATAATGAAGGAGAGTGTCATTCAGGCAAACTATTTATCCTAGTATATCTTCTTGCAAGAGTTTGAGGTACCTGTAGTTATTTTAGTTGTTGAGTATTTTGATTTTATGGCACCTTTAGAACTACATTTTTTGGGGGATTTCATCAAGCACTATATTTTGTGTTTTTTATTTTCTCAATCAATGTGACATCTCTACTCATAATTTTGTGATTTTTTATAACCTCATAAATGATACCCAAAATCATTAACTCCATATCTAATAAAAGTACACTTCTAAGATTGTGTTTAAAAATTTGTTCTATTTTTATTTTAATATGGACAAATGCTTCACAACATTGACCAATGGAATCCATATATCATATACATGAATTAACCAACATAAGACAACTTGTTGTCTAGAGGAATTTGTTTACCTTGGAATGTCTAGAAACCCCTAGCATAACATGACTTGCTAGTTTGTGGACCATGGAACCTCAATTTAAATGGTGTATTCTCTTTCTAGAAGCTCATTTATGTGTTTGTGTAGAATTGTATGGATGATACATAGTGATTGAGACAACCTTACATAAAGATCTCATCATATAGTTGATTTGGAGAATTTTGTTTTCTTTAGTATTAACATTTTTTATGATATTTAATTGTTTATTTAGCATGTTTTCTTTGTGTGCTTTTAGTTGTGTTTTATTTTATGTTTTATGTGCTATGTGTTTCTCTTCATGAGTGTATCTTACTTTTAGATTTTTAATATGTGGCTTGATAGGATCCTAAGCTTAGAGGCTTGCAGATCCATTAGCATAGGGTCATCCTATTCTGAGTGTGCCTTGATCTCAACTACTCTATTCGTTTAGTATGAGTTTAAGCATAAATTAATACCCTAACTAAAATGTAAGCTAAATGTGGCATAATCAATTATTTATACTAACAATTTCATGCTAGATTTGGAACCTACTTTAGTGTGGTTTTTTATAGCTCATTTTAAGCCCATTTGTTCTCTATGCTACCCTTAAAATTTACTAGCAAGCCAAAAAAACTTAATTAGCATTAAACGTAAAATCTGAGACAAGGTCCTATGTTAAGCGATTCGATACTTGGCACTCCCTTTCAGAGGCTCCTTTTCGAGTAGACTTGGGTGCCAAATGCTCTAGTCCTTCCAAAATGAGCCTGAACTTCAAGTATTGCAACTATCGACCTTTACCTTTTGTGACCCAATCTCGACCTTTGCATTTGATCATTATTTGTTGTCCTACACTCAAAATAACCTTCTTATCCCTATATAAATAATATCTTATATCCTTCATAAGGTCTAATCATACTGGCATGTAGTACAATTATCATGGGGCCTTCACTTAGTGAACCTGGGTTATAGCATATGTGTTCATGGCATACTAAAGAATCCCACTACTTTTGAAAAATATTTCCCTAAACTCATTTTTAATCACCCCTTCTCAATACACAACTTGAATTAAAAGCCCCCCTTTTTCACTAAATATTGTATTTCTTCATTGCTTGAATTTAAAACCCCCCTATTTTCATCGATAGGCAATATATTGCACCCTCATTTTTGGGATATTGAAAACCCCAATATGAATGCACATGATGTAATATTGCCTAGCCAGTGAAGCCCTTGTGACAATTATACAACGAATAAGACATTAGCATATATAGTAACAAACTACAAGCATTCTATAATCAACTATGGATTCACGTTTCTCATTTATGATTATAATGATATTGTACTAATACTTGCATGAATTTCAAGAAAATTGCACCATTGCCTTTATGTGGAGCTCCTTGAGACGGTTTTATACTAGAGGTAATCTTTTCATTTTTGCCTTTATCATTGATTCATTCTCTATACTTGTGAGGGCATGCAATCTATTACTCATCGTCGCTATTATGGAGATAGGAACACCAACATGGGATTTGACTTAAGCAAGCCTCTATATGAGACAACCATTTCCCCTTGATTTTATGTGTATAGGATCATATATGATTACAAAATAGGTATTGATAGAAAAAGAAAGTAGCAAAAGATAGTGCCAAACTTGTAATAGACAAAAACCCTCAAATTAGGGCAGCAAGTATCCCTATCCTACTAATTTGAGATAGATTTGTGGGATATAAATTTGCAAAGCTTCTTGATTGCAATTCCAACTATCTTCTCAAGCCTCCATCATTGCTATACTAGGGCACCTATAACTTCTATCTAGCACAGTTAGCTTTAGATTTTATATCCTAATTCCTCTCTATGTTCTCATCTTACATATGCTTTGTTATTACTTGTTTTTATTCTATATCTACTATTTATTATTAAACTTAGTCATTTTATCATTATTAGTTTAGATCACATACACGCACTTCACTATCTCAGTTCTCTTACAACAAAGGAATAAAACCTCAACCCCTAGCCCTCCCTTGAGGATAGTAGTTCGGTCCATTCGCATTCCAATGTTATGACAAACAATCAAGATTTTTTAGATTGCACTATTTTTCGTGGGCTCTCATTCCCTGTAATTTCAAGTATGAATAGAGAAAAAAATAAAAAATTTAGTACTTTTCAAATTGAGTTAAATGGCTTGGTGTAATGCTCTTCTCATTCCTTTATACTTATAGGACCTTTGTGCTTAATTTGATTCCATGTGAAGGAAAATGAGGACAGATGATAAGTGTATATGGTGAAAATGGATAGTGAAAATAATATTGAAAGTCAAACAAGGATCAACCACAAAACCCTAGCCTAACAATGAAAAACATCCACCATACAAAAATAGAGATACCTAAGATCATGCAAATAAGAAACACAAGGAAATATATACCATTCACATTTCTAGTAGGGTTTGATCTCTATTTATTCCTATCTCCATTGATCTTGTTTGATATTATTGCTCTCAGATTTTATGGTTGCACAAGAGCTCAACAAACAACGGAATTGTGGTTTTAGCTTGATCACAAGAAGGCTTGATTGCATATGAGTGTTAGGGATAGGAAAGGAAGAGGGCATCCTCTTATATAGAGAACACTATAGGAAACAGAGGGATAAGATTAAGAGGTGTAGAGATAAATGATTGGCTAGGATTAAAAGGGTAGGTAGAAGAAATAAGAAAATAATGAGAGGGTAGGTGGTATAGGAATTAAGAGATGGATGACATGTGTCATGGGTAGAAAAGGCTAATGAATTAATTAAATAAATAAAGATCTATTTAATTGATAGAAGAAGTGGGATAATTAAATAAATAAAATATTTATTTTATTTAGGAAAAAGGCAATTTAAATAAATAAAATTATTTATTTAAATGAGGAAAGGCTTAAACAAGCTAAAATGAGTTAATTAAATAAATAAAGATTTATTTAATTAGTAGAAGACGTAGGATAAAATATTTATTTAATTAGACAAGACAATTTTAGGTGTCTACAATAAGTATATTGTTAAAGTAATGAAAAAATGAAATAAGAATCATTTAAAATTGTAGTGAAGACATGACTTGTCATATTCTTGAATTCTTTATTTATAAAAGATATTTTAACATCCAATTCACAATAGATTTAAATCACATGTCTAAAATGTAATAAGATTATCTAATAATTCAATACTTATATCTCAATATTCCTACATTAATAACAAGACTATAACTCTATGAATCTCATATATTTATCTCTTATATATATAAAAAGAGAGAGACAAGGTCACCCAAAATTCAAAATAAATAAAATAGAACATGGACCCTACATAGAAAAGGCAAAAATGTGTTACCCTAGGAAAATCCCATGGAGTAAATATTAAGTAAATGAAGGCAGCGAGTAGTGAAAAATAAACATTAAAAAACCAAAGAGAAAATAGATAAAGGTAAATGCCTAGGTTTATTCACATGCTATTTTAACCCATAAAAAAGAAGCATGAAAAAATGAAAGTGAGGCACGTACGTAAAGAAAGGGCATGTAAAAAATGGGAGAAGGTATGTTTACTGACGTAAAAAAAGAGCATGTGATATATGTAGCATATTCCAAAAAAGATTTGTTTTTTGAAAATAAATTCATAGGGACGACTCACATGGGTGGTGTGAATGTTGTGAGAAAATAGGAGACGACTTGTATATAACATATTTTGAGTAAGAGATAAGGTTGTGAAGATATTTTGGGAAAGTGGAGATATTTAAAAGTTCGATAAGGAAATAAGTACATGGGAAATGGAGATTTGTATGTTTATTTAATAATAAATACGGTGAATTTTTTAAGATGATCCAAGCAAGTTTAAAGAGAGTTTTATTTAAAAAGGAAGATACGTATATTTTTGGATGGATATGGAAAGATATTTCAAAGATTTGAAAGATTTTGCCTTCCAAAATAGTTAAGATTTAAATATAATATTTTAATTAATGGTAATTTTTCATAAAAAGGAAGAGGTTTATAGAGAAGTGTTTCTTCTTCTTCTTTATTTTAATAATCATTTTGTTATCTTTGTAAATGAATTCATATTTTATTATATGTTTTTGATAAGTTATTTATATTTGTGGAATTCATCAAATCAAATTTTTATATAATAGAGGTTCAATCTTAAAAATTTCATGTTCATTATTAGTTTTTGAAGCTTTCTTCTTTTTTCGTTTGTAATACATTTAGGTGTCTACCATAAGGATTACAGAGTAGTCCCATATTGCTATAACCCATCTGTAGACTCGTATATAAACTATAACACTCTGCTATGGAACTTTGGAAGAATAACATATATATATAATAAGGAATCATAATACATTAACCATCTTTTAACTCAATACAACACTAAGTAAATTTATTACATAACATAGGTGAATCATAACAATGTTTAGCGGAAGACTTAATCACAACTCATAACAATCCTCTAAGGGTTCCCTAACATCGCTACTAAGAAAAACTTACTAACATGCATTAATCATCACTAAGTTAATCACTTGAAAATAACTAAATTTCAATACATTTAATTCAAAATCACATAAACATCCCCAATAGGATATATTGACTCAACTTAATCAAATAAATCATTTAACTTACATGTAAAACCTATGTTGACTTCATGTTAAAGAATCAAATGCAAGATTCCTATGATAACCTTCATCAATAATAAGAACATACATATAATGCACATGCATGCATTCACTTAAAGATATCCATTAATACAAATGCATCTATCATAATTGTAATTTTACAGTCATTTCCACTAGGAGTATCTACTTAAAAATATAAATATACAATTACGAATCCTTTTACATCACTTTTGGAAGATACATAACTAATTATACATTACAAAGGTAGAATAATTTGCATATGAATATAGAATCACTGGTTCACAAGGTAAGATCCATCCAACTTCTCATGAACAAGAACTTTGGAGACAAACCCCAATGGATGGTAAAACACTACCACCTAACCATGTGGAACCTAAAGGTACACCCCCATGGTAGAGATAGAAACAAGGGCCCATACAACAAGCAATAAGGCTAGGGATAAAAGAACTGAACAAATGAACAACCAAGATATAGAAGATACCAATGCACAAGATAAGTAAGAAAATTTAACAACCAAAAAACCTCCCAGATCTCCGAAAAGAATTCCAAAAATAGATAACAAACAAAACCTTCAAAAGAACTCCTAGAACCTTCCACATAAAAACTAACAAAATAGGATACTAGGGTACATGAAGGAGAGAGTGTCATTGCATAACCTTCACATGGGTTATCCTGGTAGCCTCTCTAGACCCTGGCCCCCATTCAAAAACTCATACAGAACCATACAATCCTTTTGTGAAGATAAGGTATTGCGCGATCATGCCAGTTCTGAGCACCTCTCCAAACGTATTGGCCTTCCCAAACTTATCCCCTATCCATACGAGCACATGAGGCCATCAGTGGGGCACAAATAATTATCTTATCTGTGTGTGAAATGCAACCCAAAGTTTTATTAATTTTATCACTTAATACTCTACTCACGTATGGGTTACCATGGTAGCCACTTAGAGCCTTGACCCCCATAGAGAGCCACTCCCCCTTTATGCACCTAGGTAAACTATCCTCTATGGCTCAACATAAAAATCATGAAGCATAATGATAACCAAATAGTAACATAAAGAATCCACATACATGCATAGATAGCACAATCTGCAAATAGGACTTCCAAACAAAAACCAATAACAAGGTCAAGTCCTAAAACTGAATTATAAGCTCAAAATCAATGTTCCTTTCACAAGACAAATCAAGAAAGGGACTATGAACACCAATCCAACTAAAAAAAGACCAATCAAACACATAAATTTAAAATTGACAGGATACACAGTTACCCTATAGCCTTTGGAGCTAACTAAGAAACCAAATTGAACCAAAGATTTCAAAATGAGACAAACCCATAAAAATCAACATAGGGATTTATACACAGTTTCTAATCAAACATTAAGCAACACTAATCAATTGAAATAGTCAAACACCACACCAGATTTAAGCATGTTCTAGTCTTTTCAAAATAGGAATAAAGAATTGAATATAGACAATAGAATCATTTAAAAAAACATGAACCCAAATCCCCCTAATATTCAATTTCAATTAAAACTGTAAATTAAACTGAAATCAAAACTAGGAAATAGGAACCTACTTGGAAACCTATGAAGAAAAGATAAGAGAGAGAAGGAGAAAAGATTGCAAACGAATCTATGAATGTGAATCCTCTTCAAATCAACAACCAAGATCAAAGAAATCAAATCCATGCTTCAAGAAACAGCAAAAAAC